>NC_133740.1:7648306-7650806 GCF_048934315.1 Petromyzon marinus | reverse complement strand
AGTGAGCTCCTCCGGCAGGCAAGGCTGCGTTTTCTGGGTCAGGTAGCCCACATGCCCAGCCACCGCATGGCTAAGCTGCTTCTCTTTGGCTGGATCGAGGGGGCTAAACGGGCGCGGCACGGGCTAGAGAAGAGATGGAGTGATGTGGTACAGGAGACGTGGAGCTAAGTGGACTTGCCGATGACCGGTACCAGCGGTGTCAAGATCGGCCTCTGTGGAGGAGGCTCGTGAAGGATGCTACTGGGCAGTTGGAGGCAGTCGCCCTCCAACAACAACGGAGGGCGGAGGAGCGACGCTCACAACAACGAGCGGAGCGCTGGGCGGCTAAAATGCAGCGAATTGGCACAGTAGGGGGCACAGGTGGTGCATCGGCCACTCATCTCAGACAGGTCAACCCGTGGCACCTGCTGGGTCTGTTCCGTGACCTCCTCCTGCACCTAGCCTGGCACAGCAGTTAACCCGTGGCACTTGCAGGGTCTGTCCCGTGACCTCCTGCCAGCAGCCGAGAGAGTTCCACGCTTCACGTGACGGCTTCATGGTGCACCTAGCCTGGCACATAGTGGCGACTGGCAGCTCTTCACATGTTGCTGGGTGTGTGCGTGTTGTGCGTGTGTCGTGTGTTGTAGCAAGTGTGCACGTGTGTGGGGAGCGGTGGTGCAGCAGTTAGCGCTACGCTGCGCTACGAACCCAGCGATCCGAGTTCGATTCCCGTTCACGGCCAACACCGGAGACGATTATCTGAACCGGTTCTGGGCCTCCCCTAGGTCGACTCAGCCTCCAGTGAGTACCTGGTGTAGCGGTGTAGCGTAGTTAAACATCGCCACTGGGGGAGACAAAGGCGGCCGGGCGTGTTGCTGGCCACCCACCCCCTCGTGTGCCACAGTGCCCGATAGCCTTCATAGGCGCTGCTGCTGCTACTCACAGCACTTGCCCCGACAGTCTGTGAAGGCTACACGGGGGACCTTTGTCTTTGTGTTTTTTCTTGGTGGTGGTGGGTGGGGTTTGTGGGGGGGTTGGTGGGGGGGGGTCATGGGGAGGTTGCAGCTGTTGGCTCAGGGTACCACCCCACCACCACCCCCCCCCCCCTCTCCTCTCTCGTCTATTCCCCCCGGCACAACGAGAGCGGAAGAGGCGGTGTGGGGGGCAGATTCCGATAGGGGCCCCCCTCCCGGCCCCCCCCTCCTCCCGGCCCCCCCCCCACCCCCCCGGCCGGCCGCCTTACTACGAAGCCTGACACGTGGCCACGTGAAGACGTCATCGTGATGATCGACATCGTCACCATCGTCATCACCATCGTCGTCACCATCATCACCATCGTCACCACCATCGTCACCATCGTCACCGACATCGCCACCACCATCGTCATCATCGTCATCACCACCACCATCATCACCATCGTCATCACCATCGTCACCATCGTCACCATCGTCACCGACATCATCACCACCATCATCACCATCGTCATCACCATCGTCGTCACCACCATCGTCATCATCATCATCGTCATCATCATCATCACCATCGTCACCATCATCATCGTCACCATCGTCGCCATCATTATCACCATCGTCGCCATCATCATCACCATCGTCGCCATCATCGTCACCATCGTCACCGACATCATCACCACCATCATCACCATCGTCGTCACCATCGTCGTCACCACCATCTCATCCGTCATCATCATCGTCATCATCATCACCATCGTCACCATCATCATCGTCACCATCGTCACCATCATCATCGTCACCATCGTCGCCATCATCGTCACCATCGTCACCGACATCATCACCATCGTCACCATCGTCACCACCATCATCATCATCACCATCGTCGTCACCACCATCGTCATCATCATCACCATCGTCACCATCATCACCATCGTCACCATCATCATCGTCACCATCGTCGCCATCATCATCACCATCGTCACCATCGTCACCATCATCATCGTCACCACCATCACCACCATCATCATCATCACCATCGTCGTCACCAATATCGTCATCATCATCACCATCGTCACCACCACCATCATCGTCACCATCACTGTCATCACCACCATCACCATCGTCACCGACATCATCATCAACACCATCGTCATCATCACCATCGTCACCATCACCATCGTCACCATCACCATCGTCACCATCATCATCATCATCGTGAACAACGTCATCACCGACATCGTCACCATCAGTATCGTAAACAACAACATCATCGCCACCACCACCACCATCACTATCATCACCATCCTCATCCTCTCCGCATAACCTATCCCAGCCCCCCCCCAGCCCCCCCCCCAGCCCCCCCCCCCAGCCCCCCCCCCAGCCCCCCCCCCCAGCTCCCCCTGTGACCACCACGTCCCAGGCCCCGCCTCTCGGCCTTCACTGCTGGGGTCCGCCCTGGGAGGGGGAGATCGAGGGACACGGGGGAGGGAGGCAGGGGCGGGGGGGGAGAGGCAGGAGGAGGGAGGGAGAGAGATAGGGGGAGATGGAGG
>NC_133740.1:7529349-7648206 GCF_048934315.1 Petromyzon marinus | reverse complement strand
ACCTCGCCGCTCACCCTCACTGCCGCTCACCTCACCGCCGCTCACCTCGCCGCTCACCTCACTGCCGCTCACCTCACCGCCGCTCACCTCGCCGCTCACCTCACCGCCGCCCACCTCGCCGCCGCTCACCTCGCCGCCGCTCACCTCACCGCCGCTCACCTCACCGCCGCTCACCTCACCGCCGCCCACCTCACCGCCGCTCACCTCGCCGCTCACCTCACCGCCGCCCACCTCGCCGCCGCTCACCTCGCCGCCGCTCACCTCACCGCCGCTCACCTCACCGCCGCCCACCTCACCGCCGCTCACCTCACGCCGCCCACCTCACCGCCGCTCACCTCACCGCCGCTCACCTCGCCGTGCAGGGCGTGGCGAAGCTGCATGAGATGGAGAAGGACGTGGTGAACGCCTTGCGCTACCTCAAGACCGTGGTGGACAAGAGCGTCATGGAGCTGCTGCCCGGCTCGGCCAGCCGGGTGCTGGACGCGGTGCTCGCCCTCGTGCAGGCGGCCAACCACAACCCCCAGAGGTGGGGCCGGGGGGGGTGGTGGGGGGGGGGGTGGTGGGGGGTGGTGGGGGGGTGAGGGGCACCCTCTGGGAGCAGGGGGGGGTCACGGGCTGCCTCGGACGAGTCACGGGCAGTTGTCAACGGCAGGGTTGGTGGGGAGGGTCAGCGGCCGTGCGCGTGTGAGACACTGTGTGTGTGTGTGTTGTTATGTATGCTGATGATTTGGTAATAGCTGCTCAGTCAGAGGAGGAGTTGGAGACACTGCTGCTGCTGCTGAGACTGGAGCGTGCCACTAAGAGATGGGGGCTTACCATCAGCCCCACCAAAACTAAGCACCTGCCTGGGTATTTTGTACCATCGGACACTCCACCCCCACAACTCCCAATCGGTGATGGGGCAGTTGTGGAGAGAGTGGAGAGTTTCCCATACCTGGGCAGTGTGCTTATGACTGGCTCCAGTTTAACAGCAGAGGTCTCACTCCGAATCAGTAGAGCGGCAATATCTTTTCATCGGTTGCGTAACGCTGTGTGGAAGCTACCTGGTCTGTCGCTCCGCACTAAAACTTCAGGTCTTCTCGGCCACGGTCATTCCCTCCCTTCTCTACGCTTGCGAAACGTGGACCCCCCTAATGGAACATCTTCGCCGGTTAGAAACATTTAGGCTGGCCTGCCTACGATCCATCCTGGGTTTAACCAGACTGGACTATGTGAGGAGCTCACAAATCCTTGAAAGATCTGGGCGAGGTCCCATCGGTGAGCTCCTCCGCAGGCAAGGCTGCGGTGACTGGGTCATGTAGCCCGCATGCCCAGCCACCGCATGCCGAAACAGCTTTTGTTCGGCCGGATTGAGGGGGCTAAGCGGGCGCGGCACGGGCTAGAGAAGAGATGGAGTGATGTGGTACAGGAGGACGTGGAGCTGAGTGGACTTGCCGATGACTGGTACCAGCGGTGTCAAGATCGGCCCTCTGTGGAGGAGGCTCGTGAAGGATGCTACTGGGCAGTTGGAGGTAGTCGCCCTCCAACAACGGAGGCGGAGGAGCGACGCTCAGAACAACGAGCGGAGCGCCGGGTGGCTAAAGCACAGCAGGTTGGCACAGTAGGGGCACAGGTGGTGCATCAGCCAGTCATCTCAGTCAGTCGACCCGTGGCACCTGGGTCTGCCCCGTGACCTCCTGCCCGCGGGCGTTCGACACTTCACGTGGCCTCAGGGTGCACATAGCCTGGCACAAGCGTTGTGGTGACGGCACCGCCACTTAGTGGCGAATGGGGGTTATTGTTGTTGTGTGTGTGTGTGGGGAGCGGTAGTGTAGCGGTTAACGCGCTGCGCTATGAACCTGGCGACCCGTGTTTGATTCCCGCTCACGGCCAACACCAGTGACGATGCAGGCAAGGCCGATGAGTCAGATGCCTTCTATGACCTCCTGTTACGGGTGCTGGCTAAAGTGGCCCCTCGGGATAGAGTCATCTTGTTGGGTGACTTCAATGCCTGAGTTGGTCATGATGCTGGCACCTGGTCTGGAGTGATTGGAGGGCATGGGCCAGATCAGCTCAATAACAATGGCAGGAGGCTGCTAGATTTTTGTGCAGTCCATGGGCTTGTAATTACCAACACGCTGTTCAGGCATCGGCGCATCCACACAACATCATGGATGCATGCCGGGTCCAAGCAAGAACATCTGCTGGACTACATAGTGACGGATCAGCGGATGCGGGCCCATGTTCTTGACACCAGGACCTACCGTGGAGCTGATCTGCCCTCTGACCATCGACTGGTCATCTGTAAGATGCGCCTGCCATTCTTCCACTCCGGTGGTGGGTGTACACCCAGGACCCCATTCAAACCCACAGTGGCCTGGTCTCAGCTAGCCGATGAAAGTTGCAAGCGAGAATTTCATCATCACTTGCGGCTGGGTTGGCATCGTCCTCCACTCCTCCAGATGTCGAGGGTAAATGGGCAAGGTTTAGGACTGTGACTCATGCAGCTGCAATAGCTGCTTTGGGTACGCAGTCCAGACCTCCCCAGAGACCCTGGCTGACAGAGGAGCTGTTCAGGATAGTTGAGAAAAGCGACAGGCCCACTCTAATCGTCTACAGCATCCCACGTCAGAGAATGAGGAGGCTTACCGCAGCCTTCGCTCGGAGGTTCGGAGAGCCGTGAGGCGCTGCAAGGATGGGTGGTGGTCGCGGGTTGCTGTGGAGATGGAGTCTGCCTCATTGGCCCGCGATCACAAATCCCTATTTAACGCCATCAAAAAGTCACCTGCAGAGCCACACCTATTACCATCATTAGGGGAAAAAACGGTGATCCAATCTCCGACCCCCAGGAACAGGTTTGCAGATTTGCTGAGCATTTCTGTGAAGTCCTGGGGGAGGGGAAATCCCTCGACATGGGAAACATCGTGGCACAAAGTCGGGATGACCCTGCGGAGGCTGCGGTGCCCCAAATATTTGAAGACGTCACCCCCTGTGAGTGGCTGGCTGAGGTGCCATCTGTTGAGGAAGTACTAAAGGCGATCCAGGAAAGGCAGCGGGCAGAGATGATCTCCCAAGCGAAATGCTGAGGGAGGGTGGCGTTTGTGCACAGACTGCTCTCCATGACATCATAACAACAGTCTGGACCACTGGACGGATTCCGCAGGACTGGAAGGATGCCCTGGTGGTCCCCCTCTTTAAGAAGGGGGACCGCACAGACTGTAACAACTACAGGGGCATCTCACTCCTCAGTGTGCCGGGAAAGGTCCTGGCAAGGCTCATTCAACATCGCCTTGCTAAGCACGCTGAGGAGAGGCTTGCGTAGCCTCAATGTGGTTTCAGGAAAGGGCGGTCCTGCACGGATGCCATATTTTATGTCCGTCTGCTACAGCAGAGGTGTAGGGATTTCCAACAGGACCTGCATCTCTGCTTTATTGACCTGGTCAAGGCCTATGACACCATCAGTAGGCCTGGGCTCTGGGTAGTTCTTCGTGCTTTCGGAGTCCCTGACCCTCTGCTCACGATCATTAAGGACCTTTATGATAGTGAGCGGGCCCGGGTAAAACTACGTGGCCGGGAGTCAGAGCCATTCGCTGTACACCTTGGGGTGCGACAGGGATCTCCTCTGGCTCCCACATTATTTAACATCTATTTTGACCACGTAGTTCGTGAGGCCTTCAATAGCTGTACTGGAGGAATTTCCATCTGGTACAGATATAATGGGAGGCTGATTGATGCCCGGGTGCGGGCAAGGGATGGCTCCCTATTGCTCAACCATGTTATGTATGCCGATGATCTGGTAATCGCTGCTCACTCAGAGGAGGAGTTGGAGGTGCTGCAGCTAAACCTGGAGCTTGCTACTAAGAGGTGGGGCCTTATCAGCCCTACCAAAACTAAGCCACTGCCAGGGTATTTTGTACCATCGGACACTCCACCCCCACATCTCCCAATTGGTGATGGGGCAGTTGTGGAGAGAGTGGAGAGTTTCCCATATCTAGGCAGTGCGCTTATGACCGGGTTTAACAGCAGAGGTCTCGCTCCAAATCAGCCGAGCGGCATTATCTTTTCATCGGTTGCGTAACGCTGTGTGGAAGCTACCTGGTCGGTCGCTCCGCACGAAGTTCGGGTCTTCTCGGCCACAGTCATTCCCTCCCGTCTCTACGCTTGCGAAACGTGGACCCCCCTAATGGAACATCTTTGTTGGTGAGAAACATTTAGGCTGGCCTGCCTACGATCCATCCTGGGTTTAACCAGACTGGATTGTGTGAGGAGCTCACAAATCCTTGAAAGATCTGGGCATGGTCCCATTGGTGAGCTCCTCCGGCAGGCAAGGCTGCGATGGCTGGGTCATGTAGCCCGCATGCCCAGCCACCGCATGCCGAAACAGCTTTTGTTTGGCCGGATTGAGGGGGCTAAGCGGGCGCGGCACGGGCTAGAGAAGAGATGGAGTGATGTGGTACAGGAGGACGTGGAGCTGAGTGGACTTGCCAATGACTGGTACCAGCGGTGTCAAGATCGGCTTCTGTGGAGGAGGCTCGTGAAGGATGCTACTGGGCAGTTGGAGGCAGTCGCCCTCCAACAACAACGGAGGGCGGAGGAGCGACGCTCAGAACAACGAGCGGAGCGCCGGGTGGCTAAAGCACAGCAGGTTGGCACAGTAGGGGGCACAGGTGGTGCATCAGCCACTCATCTCAGTCAGTCGACCCGTGGCACCTGGGTCTGCCCCGTGACCTTCTGCCAGCGGGTGTTCGACACTTCACGTGGCCTCAGGGTGCACATAGCCTGGCACAAGCGTCGTGGTGACGTCACCGCCACTTAGTGGCGAATGGCGGTTGTTGTTGTTGTTGTGTGTGTGTGTCTGTGCGTGTGTCTCTGTGTCTGTGTGTGTGTCTCCGTGTCTGTGTGTGTGTCTCCGTGTCTCCATGTCTGTGTGTGTGTCTGTGTGTGTGTCTCTGTGTCTGTGTGTGTCTCTGTGTCTGTGTGTGTGTCTCTGTGTCTGTGTGTGTCTCCGTGTCTGTGTGTGTGTCTCTCCGTGTGTCTCTGTGTGTGTGTCTCTGTGTCTGTGTGTGTGTCTCTGTGTCTGTGTGTGTCTCCGTGTCTGTGTGTGTGTCTCTGCGTGTGTCTCTGCGTGTGTCTCTGTGTCTGTGTGTGTGTCTCCGTGTCTGTGTGTGTGTCTCCGTGTGTCTCTGCGTGCGTCTCTGTCTCGGCGTACGTCTTCGTAAGCGCTCGCCAACGGCCTGCACTTGCCCTCCAGTGGCCTGTTAAGCCTACACGGCGGAACCTTTGTCTGTGGTGTAGACAGCAGGCAGCTGAGCCCCCCACCCACCCCCCCACCACCCCCCCACCACCCCCCTACCGCAGCTCCGCGATGGTCTCATGCCACAGCCAGATCCACCAGAGTCTCGCCAACCTCATCCGCTGGGCCGACCGAGCCCTGCTCGAGGATGGAGGGGGGTCACCCCCGCAGGAGAGGTCCCCCCAGGACCCCTCCCCCTCGTGCCCCCCGCCACCGCAGGATAGCGGCCCCCCCTCGCACCAGGACAACCGCGTCACCGCCAGCGCCCTCATCAAGGCCGTGCTGGATGGGGTCAAGGTAAGGAGAGGCCGGGGGGCGGGGGGGGGGGGGTGGAGGGGAGGGGGGGGTGAGTTAGTGAGCGGGGGGTGTCAGGGCGGTGTGGTGCGGTGTGGTGTGGTGCGGTGTGGTGCGGTGTGGTGCGGTGCGGGGTGTTGTGGTGCGGTGCGGTGCCATGGTGCTGTGTTGCCGCGGTGCGATGTGGTGCGGTGTGGTGCGGTGTGGTGCGATGCGGTGCGGTGTGGTGCGGTGCGATGCGGTGCGATGTGGTGCGATGTGGTGCGATGTGGTGCGGTGCGATGTGGTGCGATGTGGTGCGATGTGGTGCGGTGTGGTGCGGTGCGATGTGGTGCGGTGTGGTGTGGTGCGATGTGGTGTGGTGTGGTGCGATGTGGTGTGGTGCGATGTGGTGCGGTGTGGTGCGGTGTGGTGCGATGTGGTGTGGTGTGGTGCGATGTGGTGTGGTGCGATGCGATGCGGTGCGGTGTGGTGTGGTGCGATGCGATGCGGTGCGATGTGGTGCGGTGTGGTGCGGTGCGGTGCGATGCAATGCAGTGCGATGTGGTGTGGTGCGGTGCGATGTGGTGCGGTGTGGTGTGGTGCGATGTGGTGCGGTGTGGTGTGGTGCGATGTGGTGTGGTGCGATGCGGTGCGATGTGGTGCAGTGTGGTGCGGTGCCACGGTGCTGTGTTGCCGTCAGTGCGGTGCTGGGACGTGGCGCCTTGGTTCCGGTGTGCCATGGTAGGGTGCCGTCGTGCGCTGATGTGCGGTGCTGGGTTGTCGTGGTGCTGCGTTGTCGTGGTGCTGCGTTGTCGTGGTGATGCGTTGTCGTGGTGATGCGTTGTCGTGGTGATGCGTTGTCGTGGTGCTGCGTTGTCGTGGTGCTGGGTTGTCGTGGTGCTGGGTTGTCGTGGTGCTGCGTTGTCGGGGTGATGCGTTGTCGTGGTGATGCGTTGTCGTGGTGATGCGTTGTCATGGTGATGCGTTGTCGTGGTGCGCTGATGTGCGGTGCTGCGTTGTCGTGGTGATGCGTGGTCGTGGTGTGGTGGTGGTGGCGGTGCTGCAGGAGCTGGTGAAGCTGTCTGTGGAGAAGCTGGAGCAGCCAACGCCAGGAGCCCCCACAAAACTCACGGCCCCCCCCCCAAGCCCCGACGGGTCAGAGCCCCCCCCCTGACCTTCCCCCCCCCCCACCACCCCCCACCACCCCCCCACACTCACCCCACCGTCCCCCACCCCTCCGCCCACTTGTCCCCCCCACACTCACCCCACTCACCCCCCCCCACTCCCCCCACCCCCCCCACTCCCCCCACCAACACCCGCCCTCCCCCCACCCATCCTCCGCTTGTTGTGGTTGTTGCGGCGGTTGTGGTAATGTAGCTGAATGTGGTTGTTGTGGTTGTTGTTGTGTTTGTGACGATAGTTGTGGTAATGTAGCTGATTGTGGTTGTTGTGGTTGTTGTGACGATGGTTGTGGTAATGTAGCTGAATGTGGTTGTTGTGGTTGTTGTTGTGTTTGTGACGACGGTTGTGGTAATGTAGCTGATTGTGGTTGTTGTGGTTGTTGTGAGGATGGTTGTGGTAATGTAGCTGAATGTGGTTGTTGTGGTTGTTGTTGTGTTTGTGACGACGGTTGTGGTAATGTAGCTGATTGTGGTTGTTGTGGTTGTTGTGACGATGGTTGTGGTAATGTAGCTGAATGTGGTTGTTGTGGTTGTTGTTGTGTTTGTGACGACGGTTGTGGTAATGTAGCTGATTGTGGTTGTTGTGGTTGTTGTGACGATGGTTGTGGTAATGTAGCTGAATGTGGTTGTTGTGGTTGTTGTGTTTGTGACGGCGGTTGTGGTAATGTAGCTGATTGTGGTTGTTGCGGTGGTTGTGACGATGGTTGTGGTAATGTAGCTGATTGTGGTTGTTGTGGTTGTTGTTGTGTTTGTGACGATGGTTGTGGTAATGTAGCTGATTGTGGTTGTTGTGGTTGTTGTTGTGTTTGTGACGATGGTTGTGGTAATGTAGCTGATTGTGGTTGTTGTGGTTGTTGTGTTTGTGACGACGGTTGTGGTAATGTAGCTGGTTGTGGTTGTTGTGGTTGTTGTTGTGTTTGTGACGATAGTTGTGGTAATGTAGCTGATTGTGGTTGTTGTGGTGTTATGACGATGGTTGTGGTAATGTAGCTGATTGTGGTTGTTGTGGTTGTTGTTGTGTTTGTGACGATGGTTGTGGTAATGTAGCTGATTGTGGTTGTTGTGGTTGTTGTTGTGTTTGTGACGACGGTTGTGGTAATGTAGCTGGTTGTGGTTGTTGCGGTGGTTGTGGTTGCTGTTGTGTTTGTGACGATGGTTGTGGTAATGTGGCTGACTGTGGTTGTTGCGGCGGTTGCGACGGCGGTTGCGGTAATGTAGCCTGATCGCCGTTGTGTCCGGCGGTTGTGTCCGGCGCTTGTGGCCGGCAGGGATCCAGCGGTGCCGCTGGCCACGCGCGACGGGGAGGAGGAGGTGGGGGAGGTTCTCCTGGAGACGTCTCCCACCACACTGCTGCCCTCCCCTCGGCTCCTCCCCCTCGTGGGGGAGGGTGGGGGCGGGGGGCGGGGGGAGGAGCCCCCCGCGACCCCCGACCCCTCGGGCGCCCCCCCAAAGCCCCCGCTGCCCGACATCTGCATTTGCAGCGAGTCGCTCGGAGGGTGAGCGCTCACTCGCCCACACTCGCTCACACTCACTCACACACTCGCTCGCACACTCAGTCACACTCACACACTCACTCACCGACTCGCTCACACGCAAACATTCACACTCACACTCACTCACTCACACATTCACACTCAAACTCTCACTCACTCTCACTCACACTCACCCACACTCACTCATTCATACTCTAATTCACACTCACACACGCACACTCGCACATTCACACTCACACACTCACTCACCGACTCACTCGCACTCAAACATTCACACTCACACTCTCACACTCACTCACACATTCACACTCAAACTCTCACTCACTCTCACTCACACTCACCCACACTCACTCACTCATACTCACATTCACACTCACTCATACTCACTCACACATTTACACTTACACACCCACTCACACACTCACACACACACTCACTCACACACACACTCACTGTCACTCACTCTCACTCACACACTCACTCACACTGACTCACACATTCATACTCACTCACACACTCACTCTCACTCACACTCACTCACTCAGCCTCTCACTCACTCACACTCACTCACACTCACTCACACACTCGCTCGCACACTCGCACATTCACACTCACACACTCACTCACCGACTCACTCACACGCAAACATTCACACTCACACTCACTCACACATTCACACTCAAACTCTCACTCATTCTCACTCACACTCACCCACACTCACTCACTCATACTCTAATTCACACTCACTCACACTCACTCACACATTTACACTCACACACCCACTCACACACTCACTCACTCACACACCCACTCACTGTCACTCACTCACTCTCACTCACACTGACTCACACATTCATGCTCACTCACACACTCACTCTCACTCGCACTCACTCTCACTCACTCAGCCTCTCACTCACTCACACTCACTCACTCACACTCAATTACACACTCACTCACACTCACTCACTCACATTCACTCACACTCACTCACACTCACTCACTGATGATGTTGATGATGGTTGTTTTGGTGGTGATGGCGTTGATGGTTATGTTGGTGGTGATGCTGTTGGTGATGCTGTTGGTGGTGATGGTGGTGATGGTGGTGATGATGGTGGTATTGGTGGTGATGGCGTTGATGACGGTGGCGTTGATGGTTATGTTGGTGGTGATGGTGGTGATGCTGTTGATGCTGTTGATGATGGTGGTGATGGTGGTGATGCTGTTGATGCTGTTGATGATGGTGGTGATGTTGTTGATGATGGTGGTATTGGTGGTGATGGCGTTGATGACGGTGGCGTTGGTGGTTATGTTGATGATGTTGGTGGTGATGCTGTTGGTGATGCTGTTGATGCTGTTGGTGATGCTGTTGATGCTGTTGATGCTGTTGGTGATGGTGGTGATGGTGGTGATGTTGTTGATGATGGTGGTATTGGTGGTGATGGCGTTGATGACGGTGGCGTTGGTGGTTATGTTGATGATGTTGGTGGTGATGCTGTTGGTGATGCTGTTGATGCTGTTGGTGATGCTGTTGATGCTGTTGATGCTGTTGGTGATGGTGGTGATGGTGGTGATGTTGTTGATGATGGTGGTATTGGTGGTGATGGCGTTGATGACGGTGGCGTTGATGGTTATGTTGATGATGTTGGTGGTGACGCTGTTGGTGATGCTGTTGATGCTGTTGGTGATGCTGTTGTTGATGCTGTTGGTGATGCTGTTGGTGATGCTGTTGGTGATGCTGTTGGTGATGCTGTTGGTGATGCTGTTGGTGATGGTGGTGATGGTGGTGATGGCGTTGATGATGGTGGCATTGATGGTTATGTTGATGATGTTGGTGGTGATGCTGTTGATCCTGTTGGTGATGCTGTTGATGCTGTTGGTGGTGATGGTGGTGATGATGTTGTTGATGACGGTGGCATTGATGGTTATGTTGATGATGTTGGTGGTGACGCTGTTGGTGATGCTGTTGATGCTGTTGGTGATGCTGTTGGTGATGGTGGTGGTGATGTTGTTGATGATGGTGGTATTGGTGGTGATGGCGTTGATGACGGCGGCGTTGATGGTTATGTTGATGATGTTGGTGGTGACGCTGTTGGTGATGCTGTTGGTGATGCTGTTGGTGATGGTGGTGATGGTGCTGTAGGCTCCCCCCGGCGCTGCCGCCAAAGAAGCGTGGCACATCGCTCGTCTCGTCGCCCGCGACGCCTGTCGCTGTTGTTCCTCCCATGTGCCGCAGCTCCACCGGGCACTGCCACCACCACCGCCACCGCGCGGTACCGCACTCTTACCACCACCACCACCACCATCGCACACACACACAATCACCACCACCACACTCACAACAACAACCGTCATTCGCCACTAAGTGGCGGTGCCGTCACCACGACGCTTGTGCCAGGCTAGGTGCACCTTGAGGCCACGTGAAGTATATTCTTGGTTCTTTCGGTAAAGTCACGTAGAAGGGAAACAATAATATAATAAAATTATATATATTTTTAAAAATATATTTTTACAAATATGAATCCCTGCAGTCACGAAAGCTTTAAGCCACGTGAAGTGTCGAACGCCCGCTGGCGCGAGGTAACGGGGCAGACCCAGGTGCCATGGGTCGACTGACTGAGATGACTGGCTGATGCACCACCTGTGCCCCCTACTGTGCCAACCTGCTGTGCTTTAGCCACCCGGCGCTCCGCTCGTTGTTGTGAGCGTCGCTCCTCCGCCCTCCGTTGTTGTTGGAGGGCGACTGCCTCCAACTGCGTAGTAGCAGCGTCCTTCACGAGCCTCCTCCACAGAGGCCGATCTTGACACCGCTGGTACCAGTCATCGGCAAGTCCACTCAGCTCCACGTCCTCCTGTACCACATCACTCCATCTCTTCTCTAGCCCGTGCCGCGCCCGTTTAGCCCCCTCGATCCAGCCGAACAAAAGCTGTTTCAGCATGCGGTGACTGGGCATGCGGGCTACATGACCCAGCCAACACAGTCTTGCCTGCCGGAAGAGCTCACCGATGGGACTTGGTCCAGATCTTTCAAGGATTTGTGAGCTCCTCACACAATCCAGCCTGGTTAAACCCAGGATGGATCGTAGGCAGGCCAGCCTAAATGTTTCTAACCGGCGAAGATGTTCCATTAGGGGGGTCCACGTTTCGCAAGCGTAGAGAAGGGAGGGCATGACCGTGGCCGAGAAGACCCGAAGCTTCATGTGGAGCGACAGACCAGGTAGCTTCCACACAGCGTTATGCAGCCAATGAAAAGATATTGCTGCTCGATTGATTCGGAGTGAGACCTCTGCTGTCAAACTGGAGCCGGTCATAAGCACACTGCCCAGGTATGGGAAACTCTCCACTCTCTCCTCATCTGCCCCATCACTAATTGAGAGTTGTGGGGGTGGAGTGTTTGATGGCACAAAATACCCAGGCAGGTGCTTAGATTTGATGGGGTTGATGGTAAGGCCCCATCTCTTAGTGGCACGCTCCAGTCTCAGCAGCAGCGTCCTCCTCTGAGTGAGCAGCAATCACCAGATCATCGGCATACATAACGTGGTTGACCCTTGACCGCACCCGGGCATCGAGCAGCCTCCCATTGTGTCTGAACCAGATGAAAATTCGTCCGGTACAGCTATTGAAGGCTTCACGAACTACGTGGTCGAAATAGATGTTAAATAATGTGGGAGCCAGAGGACATCCCTGTCGCACCCCAAGGTGAACAGGGAGTGGCTCCCACTCCCGGCCACGTAGTTTTACCCGTGCCCGCTCACCATCACGAAGGTCCTTAGTGATCGTGAGCAGAGGGTCAGGGACTCCGAAAGCACGAAGAACAACCCAGAGCCCAGGCCTACGGATGGTATCATAGGCCTTGACCAGGTCAATAAAGCAGAGATGTAGGTCTTGCTGGCATTCTCTACACCTCTGCTGTAGCAGACGGACAGAAAATATGGCATCTGTGCAGGACCGCACTGGTCTGAAACCGCATTGGGGCTCCGCAAGCCTTTCCTCAGCGTGCCTGGCAAGGCGATGTTGAATAATCCTTGCCAGGACCTTTCCCGGCACACTGAGGAGGGAGATGCCCCTGTAGTGAGTCCCATCACCAACATCACCACCACCATCATCATCAACATCATCACCAACAACATCACCAACAACATCACCATCAACGCCACCACCATCAACGCCATCACCATCAACATCATCATCAACATCATCACCAACAACATCACCAACAACATCACCATCAACGCCACCAACACCACCACCACCACCATCAACATCAACATCATCACCAACAACATCACCAACAACATCACCATCAACGCCACCACCATCAACGCCATCACCATCAACATCATCATCAACATCATCACCAACAACGTCACCAACAACGTCACCATCAACGCCACCATCATCAACGCCATCACCACCAACACCCCCCGTGTCTCTCTCCCCCCGTGCCCCCTCCCCTCCCCTCCCCGTCCCCGCCCCCCCCCCCCCCTTCCCCCGCTCGCCAGGAGGAGGAGGGGGACACGGCGGAGGAGGACGACGCCGAGGGGGGCGGCGTGGCCGCGAGGCGCCGTCTCTCGGGGGGCAGCCGCTCCTACGGCGGGGAGAGTCCCCCGCGGCTGTCCCCGCGCTCCTCCGTGTGCAAGCTGAGCCGTTCCGTCGAGCAGCTGCCCGCCGCGTTCCCCTCCTCCGCCTCGTCGCCCTTCCCCGCCCACCTCGTCGCCGCCGCGGCGGCGGCGGCGGCGGCGGCGGCGTCGTCGTCGTCGTCGTCGCCGCCGCTGGCACGGCGGAGTGGGGGTCTCTACGACAGCCACAACGCCAGCAGCTCAGAGACGCTCGGCAAGACGAGAAGCCCCGCCCCCAGCCCCGCCCACAGCCCCGCCCACAGCCCCGCCCCCAGCCCCGCCCCCCCCCCACCACCCCCGCCTCGTCACAACCGCCTCGTTGGAAACCACTTCGTCACAAGCACCCAATCACAATCGCCTCGTCACACCCACCTCGTCACAGCCACCTCGTCACACCCATCCAGTCACAACCACAGCGTCACACCCATTCAATCACACCCACCTCGTCACACCCACCTCGTCACACCCACCTCGTCACACCCACCTCGTCACACCCATCCAGTCACAACCACAGCGTCACACCCATCCAATCACACCCACCTCGTCACACCCATCCAGTCACACCCACCTCGTCACACCCACCTCGTCACACCCACCTCGTCACACCCATCCAATCACAACCAGCGTGGCCACCTCATCACTACCACTGCAACCCAATCACAGACACCGCCACCTCGTCACAACCACCCAATCACAACCATCTCGTAACATGAGTATCTGTGTGAGTACTTTATTATCTGTGTGAGTGTATGGGTCTCTATGAGTCTGTGAGTCTATGGGTCTTTCTGTGAGTGTATGGGTCTCTATGAGTCTGTGAGTCTATGGGTCTTTCTGTGAGTGTATGGGTCTCTATGAGTCTGTGGGTGTCTGTGATTGTCTGTGAGTCTATGGGTCTCTGTGTGTGTGTATGGGTCTCTATGAGTCTGTGGGTGTCTGTGATTGTCTTTGAGTCTATGGGTCTCTGTGTGTGTGTATGGGTCTCTATGAGTTTGTGGGTGTCTGTGATTGTCTGTGAGTCTATGGGTCTCTGTGTGTGTGTATGGGTCTCTATGAGTCTGTGGGTGTCTGTGATTGTCTTTGAGTCTATGGGTCTCTGTGTGTGTGTATGGGTCTCTATGAGTCTGTGGGTGTCTGTGATTGTCTGTGAGTCTATGGGTCTCTGTGTGTGTGTATGGGTCTCTATGAGTCCGTGGGTGTCTGTGATTGTCTGTGAGTCTATGGGTCTTTCTGTGAGTGTATGGGTCTCTATGAGTCTGTGGGTGTCTGTGATTGTCTGTGAGTCTATGGGTCTCTGTGTGTGTGTATGGGTCTCTATGAGTCTGTGGGTGTCTGTGATTGTCTTTGAGTCTATGGGTCTCTGTGTGTGTGTATGGGTCTCTATGAGTTTGTGGGTGTCTGTGATTGTCTGTGAGTCTATGGGTCTCTGTGTGTGTGTATGGGTCTCTATGAGTCTGTGGGTGTCTGTGATTGTCTTTGAGTCTATGGGTCTCTGTGTGTGTGTATGGGTCTCTATGAGTCTGTGGGTGTCTGTGATTGTCTGTGAGTCTATGGGTCTCTGTGTGTGTGTATGGGTCTCTATGAGTCTGTGGGTGTCTGTGATTGTCTGTGAGTCTATGGGTCTCTGTGTGTGTGTATGGGTCTCTATGAGTCTGTGGGTGTCTGTGATTGTCTGCGAGTCTATGGGTCTCTGTGTGTGTGTATGGGTCTCTATGAGTCTGTGGGTGTCTATGATTGTCTGTGAGTCTATGGGTCTCTGTGTGAGTGTATGGGTCTCTATGAGTTTGTGGGTGTCTGTGATTGTCTGTGAGTCTATGGGTCTCTGTGTGTGTATGGGTCTCTATGAGTCTGTGGGTGTCTGTGATTGTCTGTGAGTCTATGGGTCTCTGTGTGTGTGTATGGGTCTCTATGAGTCTGTGGGTGTCTGTGATTGTCTGTGAGTCTATGGGTCTCTATGTGTGTGTATGGGTCTCTATGAGTTTGTGGGTGTCTGTGATTGTCTGTGAGTCTATGGGTTTCTGTGTGTGTATGGGTCTCTATGAGTCTGTGGGTGTCTGTGATTGTCTGTGAGTCTATGGGTCTCTATGTGTGTGTATGGGTCTCTATGAGTTTGTGGGTGTCTGTGATTGTCTGTGAGTCTATGGGTTTCTGTGTGTGTATGGGTCTCTATGAGTCTGTGGGTGTCTGTGATTGTCTGTGAGTCTATGGGTCTCTGTGTGTGTATGGGTCTCTATGAGTCTGTGGGTGTCTGTGATTGTCTGTGAGTCTATGGGTCTCTGTGTGTGTATGGGTCTCTATGAGTCTGTGGGTGTCTGTGATTGTCTGCGAGTCTATGGGTCTCTGTGTGTGTATGGGTCTCTATGAGTCTGTGGGTGTCTGTGATTGTCTGTGAGTCTATGGGTCTCTATGTGTGTGTATGGGTCTCTATGAGTTTGTGGGTGTCTGTGATTGTCTGTGAGTCTATGGGTCTCTGTGTGTGTGTATGGGTCTCTATGAGTCTGTGGGTGTCTGTGATTGTCTGTGAGTCTATGGGTCTCTGTGTGTGTGTATGGGTCTCTATGAGTCTGTGGGTGTCTGTGATTGTCTGCGAGTCTATGGGTCTCTGTGTGTGTGTATGGGTCTCTATGAGTCTGTGGGTGTCTATGATTGTCTGTGAGTCTATGGGTCTCTGTGTGAGTGTATGGGTCTCTATGAGTTTGTGGGTGTCTGTGATTGTCTGTGAGTCTATGGGTCTCTGTGTGTGTATGGGTCTCTATGAGTCTGTGGGTGTCTGTGATTGTCTGTGAGTCTATGGGTCTCTGTGTGTGTGTATGGGTCTCTATGAGTCTGTGGGTGTCTGTGATTGTCTGTGAGTCTATGGGTCTCTATGTGTGTGTATGGGTCTCTATGAGTTTGTGGGTGTCTGTGATTGTCTGTGAGTCTATGGGTTTCTGTGTGTGTATGGGTCTCTATGAGTCTGTGGGTGTCTGTGATTGTCTGTGAGTCTATGGGTCTCTATGTGTGTGTATGGGTCTCTATGAGTTTGTGGGTGTCTGTGATTGTCTGTGAGTCTATGGGTTTCTGTGTGTGTATGGGTCTCTATGAGTCTGTGGGTGTCTGTGATTGTCTGTGAGTCTATGGGTCTCTGTGTGTGTATGGGTCTCTATGAGTCTGTGGGTGTCTGTGATTGTCTGTGAGTCTATGGGTCTCTGTGTGTGTATGGGTCTCTATGAGTCTGTGGGTGTCTGTGATTGTCTGCGAGTCTATGGGTCTCTGTGTGTGTATGGGTCTCTATGAGTCTGTGGGTGTCTGTGATTGTCTGTGAGTCTATGGGTCTCTATGTGTGTGTATGGGTCTCTATGAGTTTGTGGGTGTCTGTGATTGTCTGTGAGTCTATGGGTTTCTGTGTGTGTATGGGTCTCTATGAGTCTGTGGGTGTCTGTGATTGTCTGTGAGTCTATGGGTCTCTATGTGTGTGTATGGGTCTCTATGAGTTTGTGGGTGTCTGTGATTGTCTGTGAGTCTATGGGTTTCTGTGTGTGTATGGGTCTCTATGAGTCTGTGGGTGTCTGTGATTGTCTGTGAGTCTATGGGTCTCTGTGTGTGTATGGGTCTCTATGAGTCTGTGGGTGTCTGTGATTGTCTGTGAGTCTATGGGTCTCTGTGTGTGTATGGGTCTCTATGAGTCTGTGGGTGTCTGTGATTGTCTGCGAGTCTATGGGTCTCTGTGTGTGTATGGGTCTCTATGAGTCTGTGGGTGTCTATGATTGTCTGTGAGTCTATGGGTCTCTGTGTGAGTGTATGGGTCTCTATGAGTTTGTGGGTGTCTGTGATTGTCTGTGAGTCTATGGGTCTCTGTGTGTGTATGGGTCTCTATGAGTCTGTGGGTGTCTGTGATTGTCTGTGAGTCTATGGGTCTCTGTGTGTGTGTATGGGTCTTTATGAGTCTGTGGGTGTCTGTGATTGTCTGTGAGTCTATGGGTCTCTGTGTGTGTGTATGGGTCTCTATGAGTCTGTGGGTGTCTATGATTGTCTGTGAGTCTATGGGTCTCTGTGTGAGTGTATGGGTCTCTATGAGTTTGTGGGTGTCTGTGATTGTCTGTGAGTCTATGGGTCTCTGTGTGTGTATGGGTCTCTATGAGTCTGTGGGTGTCTGTGATTGTCTGTGAGTCTATGGGTCTCTGTGTGTGTGTATGGGTCTTTATGAGTCTGTGGGTGTCTGTGATTGTCTGTGAGTCTATGGGTCTCTGTGTGTGTGTATGGGTCTCTATGAGTCTGTGGATGTCTGTGATTGTCTGTGAGTCTATGGGTCTCTGTGTGTGTGTATGGGTCTCTATGAGTCTGTGGGTGTCTGTGATTGTCTGTGAGTCCATGGGTCTCTGTGTGTGTGTATGGGTCTCTGAGTCTGTGGGTGTCTGTGATTGTCTGTGATTGTCTGTGAGTCTATGGGTCTCTGTGTGTGTGTATGGGTCTCTATGAGTCTGTGGGTATCTGTGATTGTCTGTGAGTCTATGGGTCTCTGTGTGAGTGTATGGGTCTCTATGAGTCTGTGGGTGTCTGTGATTGTCTGTGAGTCTATGGGTCTCTGTGTGTGTGTATGGGTCTCTATGAGCCTGTGGGTGTCTGTGATTGTCTGTGAGTCTATGGGTCTCTGTGTGTGTGTATGGGTCTTTATGAGTCTGTGGGTGTCTGTGATTGTCTGTGAGTCTATGGGTCTCTGTGTGTGTGTATGGGTCTCTATGAGTCTGTGGGTGTCTATGATTGTCTGTGAGTCTATGGGTCTCTGTGTGAGTGTATGGGTCTCTATGAGTTTGTGGGTGTCTGTGATTGTCTGTGAGTCTATGGGTCTCTGTGTGTGTATGGGTCTCTATGAGTCTGTGGGTGTCTGTGATTGTCTGTGAGTCTATGGGTCTCTGTGTGTGTGTATGGGTCTTTATGAGTCTGTGGGTGTCTGTGATTGTCTGTGAGTCTATGGGTCTCTGTGTGTGTGTATGGGTCTCTATGAGTCTGTGGATGTCTGTGATTGTCTGTGAGTCTATGGGTCTCTGTGTGTGTGTATGGGTCTCTATGAGTCTGTGGGTGTCTGTGATTGTCTGTGAGTCCATGGGTCTCTGTGTGTGTGTATGGGTCTCTGAGTCTGTGGGTGTCTGTGATTGTCTGTGATTGTCTGTGAGTCTATGGGTCTCTGTGTGTGTGTATGGGTCTCTATGAGTCTGTGGGTATCTGTGATTGTCTGTGAGTCTATGGGTCTCTGTGTGTGTATGGTTCTCTATGAGTCTGTGGGTGTCTGTGATTGTCTGTGAGTCTATGGGTCTCTGTGTGTGTGTATGGGTCTCTATGAGCCTGTGGGTGTCTGTGATTGTCTGTGAGTCTATGGGTCTCTGTGTGTGTGTATGGGTCTCTGAGTCTGTGGGTGTCTGTGATTGTCTGTGAGTCTATGGGTCTCTGTGTGTGTGTATGGGTCTCTATGAGTCTGTGGGTGTCTGTGATTGTCTGTGAGTCTATGGGTCTCTGTGTGTGTATGGTTCTCTATGAGTCTGTGGGTGTCTGTGATTGTCTGTGAGTCTATGGGTCTCTGTGTGTGTGTATGGGTCTCTTTGAGCCTGTGGGTGTCTGTGATTGTCTGTGAGTCTATGGGTCTCTGTGTGTGTATGGGTCTCTATGAGTCTGTGGGTGTCTGTGATTGTCTGTGAGTCTATGGGTTTCTGTGTGTGTATGGGTCTCTATGAGTCTGTGGGTGTCTGTGATTGTCTGTGAGTTTATGGGTCTCTGTGTGTGTATGGGTCTCTATGAGTCTGTGGGTGTCTGTGATTGGCTGCGAGTCTATGGGTCTCTGTGTGTGTGTATGGGTCTCTATGAGTCTGTGGGTGTCTATGATTGTCTGTGAGTCTATGGGTCTCTGTGTGAGTGTATGGGTCTCTATGAGTTTGTGGGTGTCTGTGATTGTCTGTGAGTCTATGGGTCTCTGTGTGTGTATGGGTCTCTATGAGTCTGTGGGTGTCTGTGATTGTCTGTGAGTCTATGGGTCTCTGTGTGTGTATGGGTCTCTATGAGTCTGTGGGTGTCTGTGATTGTCTGTGAGTCTATGGGTCTCTGTGTGTGTGTATGGGTCTCTATGAGTCTGTGGATGTCTGTGATTGTCTGTGAGTCTATGGGTCTCTGTGTGTGTATGGGTCTCTATGAGCCTGTGGGTGTCTGTGATTGTCTGTGAGTCTATGGGTCTCTGTGTGTGTGTATGGGTCTCTATGAGCCTGTGGGTGTCTGTGATTGTCTGTGAGTCTATGGGTCTCTGTGTGTGTATGGGTCTCTATGAGTCTGTGGGTGTCTGTGATTGTCTGTGAGTCTATGGGTCTCTGTGTGTGTGTATGGGTCTCTATGAGTCTGTGGATGTCTGTGATTGTCTGTGAGTCTATGGGTCTCTGTGTGTGTATGGGTCTCTATGAGCCTGTGGGTGTCTGTGATTGTCTGTGAGTCTATGGGTCTCTGTGTGTGTGTATGGGTCTCTATGAGCCTGTGGGTGTCTGTGATTGTCTGTGAGTCTATGGGTCTCTGTGCGTGTGTTGGACTTCTTTTGCACCGTACGTAGCCAACCGTGGCTAATCGGAGGTGCGGGAGGCGGAGGGAAGGACGTCAAACTAAAAACAAAAAGCAATTCTCAAGAAACGAGTTTGTCAGCGTCGATGATAAATTTAGAAGTGCGCATAGCTCCGGCGGCTTCCGCATCGGAAGGGAAGAGCGTTCCAGACGGCCGCAGGATCGCACCTGAAAGGGCCGTGCGACGACGATGACGACGACGATGAGGATGATGATGACGATGATGATGACGATGACGATGATGATGACGATGCGTTGACCGTTCGGCGGTCACCGCTATTGCCGCGGCTTCTGCCGCAGCTGCCACCGCAGCCACTGCGAGGATGATGGCCGGAGGTCGCCGTGACGATGGGTTTACTACGCTCCTTGAGATGATAAATGCCGCTCGCTAATAGCGCTTGCCCCCTGCCCCCCCCCCCCCGCCCCCCACGATTTGTTGTCTTTGCGCAGACACGCTGGACAGCCACGACCCGGACTACGACTTCCTCACGGAGGACTGCTCCAAGCTGGACGCCGACTTTGCCGACGAGAGTGTGCCGCCCTTCCCCGTGCCCGCCGAACTCTCCTCGCCCTTCCCCTACGACCCCCGCCTCTCGGGGTCGTCGCCGTGGCAACACGAGCAGCAGCAGCAGCAGCTGCTGCTCTATCACCAGCACCACCAGCAGCAGCAGCAGCAGCAGCTGCAGGAAGGGTGGGTGCTGAGTGGAGACTTGTCAGCCATGTCGATGCTCAGCAGCAGCAGCAACAGAGGCTGCGCGTTGTCGTGGCAACAGAGCATCAGCAGCAGCACGAGCGCAGTGTCGTCGTCGTCGTCGTGGCAACAGCGCGGCAGCGGCGGCGCGTTGTCGTGGCAACAGAGCGGCAGCACGAGCGGAGTGTCGTCGTCGTCGTGGCAACAGAGCGGCGCCGGCAGCGTCAGCGTCAGCAGCACGAGCAGCATGAGCAGCAGCAGCAGCAGCTGCGAGGTGTCGTCGTGGCAACGGCGGCTGGACGTCAGCCCGCGGCCGCCTGCCGCCGGCGAAGCGCCGGAGCAGGGGCAGCAGCCGGGGCAGCAGCAGCAGCAGCAGCAGCAGCTGGCGCCGGCGCTGCCCGAGAAGAAGCGGCGCAGCAATGCGTCGAGCGGCTACGGGGCGGCCGCGCCGTACCCGCTGGACCGCACGCCCTCCCAGTACGACAACATGCCGGACGACGGCGAGCCGGGCGGCGAGCCGGCGCGGGAGACCGCCGCGGCGGCGGCGGCGGCGGCTGCGGCGGCGGCGGCGGCGCTCCTGGACTACGCCGTTGGCGCGAACGCCGGCGGCGCCAACAACGGCGTGTGGCCGCACGGATTCGCGCCGGCCGCTGACCCGCCGCCTCTGCCGCAGAAACAGAACCGCAGTGAGTGGTGGCGTGCCGGGGGTGGGCTGGGGGGAGTGGGGAAATGGGGACGTGGGGGGGAGAGGGGAAGTTGGGGACGTGGTGGAGATGCACCAGTTGGGGGGGGGGAGGGTGGGTGGAGTGGCACGTGCCTTCCCCAATGATTGGATGTAAATCCTTGATTTCGATCGGATCATTGGGGAGGCCCAGGACCGGTTAAAATAATCGTCACCGGTGGTGGTCGTGAGCGGGAATCGAACTCGGGTCGCCCGGTTCGTAGCGCTAACCGCTACGCTACAATGCGTTAGGCTTCCACATGCGCGGGTCACGTGACAGATTTGACGTCACAGCTCAGTTGCCGTGCGAAAAATAAATAAATTATTGAGCTCCCCACACCCCCCCCTACCTGAGAATCTTGGCTGCACCATTGGGAAGAGGGCAGAGCAGGGTGGGGGAGTCCCCCTGTGGGGAGAGGGGAGGGGAGTTACCCCCTCTCCACTATAAACGACGTTTTATTTTAGCCAACTAAACGTCGCCACTGGGGGAGACAAAGGCGGCCGGGCGTGGCGCTGGCCACCCTCCCCCCTCGCGTGTGCCGCGGTGCCGGCCTTTACAGCCGCCGCTGCTGCTCGCCCAGCAGCACTTGCCCCAGCAGTCTGTTGAAGGCTACCCTGGGGATCTTTGTCTTTGTGTGTGTGTGCAGTGCTAACAGCACTTGCCCCTGCAGTCTGTTGAAGGCTACCCGGAGGGTCTTTGTGTGTGTGTAGTGCTAGCAGCACTTGCCCCAGCAGTCTGCTGAAGGCTACACGGGGGATCTTTGTCTTTGTGTGTGTGCAGTGCTAACAGCACTTGCCCCTGCAGTCTGTTGAAGGCTACCCGGGGGATCTTTGCCTTTGCTGTGTGTGGAGTGCTAACAGCACTTGCCCCAGCAGTCTGTTGAAGGCTACACGGGGGATCTTTGTCTTTGTGTGTGTGCAGTGCTAACAGCACTTGCCGCTGCAGTCTGTTGAAGGCTACACGGGGGATCTTTGTCTTTGTGTGTGTGCAGTGCTAACAGCACTTGCCCCAGCAGTCTGTTGAAGGCTACACGGGGGATCTTTGCCTTTGCTGTGTGTGCAGTGCTAACAGCACTTGCCCCAGCAGTCTGTTGAAGGCTACACGGGGTACCTTTGCCTGTGTGTGCGTGACCCCTGAGGGTCCGTCACCTCCAGCGTGTCCCTCCCTTAAGCTGAAACTAAACTTTTTATTTTATTTCACCGGGTAAGGCCCCACTGAGCTACTTGGCTCTTTTTGAAGACGCAACCCGGCCATGGCAAGTGACAGCTCAACGAAGCGACTCATCATCATCATCTTCATCACGTGGGAAATCATAGCAGCAGCCAAAGAAAAATATGACGTCACGGTTGCTGGTGAGATGTTAACTACCTCGCGTGGTGTGCAGGAGGTCGTGGGTTCGATCCCGACCCTGACGACGCCTGCTGCTGCTGTAGATTTGGAGTTTGCGTGTCTCTCTCATCATCATCACGGTGGCTAGGAGATGTTAACTACCTCGCCTGGTATACAGGAAAGTCGTGGGTTCGATCCCGACCCTGACAACGCCTGCCGCTGCTGTAGATTTGGAGTCCGCGTCTCTCTCTCTCATCATCATCACGGTGGCTAGGAGATGTTAACTACCTCGCCTGGTATACAGGAAAGTCGTGGGTTCGATCCCGACCCTGACAACGCCTGCCGCTGCCGCTGCTGTAGATTTGGAGTCTGCGTCTCTCTCTCCCCGTGGTCACGTGGATCTTTCTCCGGATTCTCCGGTTTTTCCCTCCACATTTAGAATGGACATCGCCACGCGGTTTAGAGTGTTTGGCTGCTGCTATAAATCTCCACGTGATGACGATGCCGATGACGATGAGCTGCTTCGTTGAGCTATCATTTGTAGATGGCCTGGGTCGCTTCTGAAACAAGAGCCACACAGCTCCTCGGGGCCCTTATCAAATACAAATACATCGTTCATAGTTTGATTTAAAGCTTTCGTGACTGCAGTAATTCATATTCTTAGCTCTTTCGGTAAAGTCACGTTGAAGGGAAACAATAAAATATATATAAAACAATAAAAATTCTCACGACGTTTCGACCATAACACAAACGGTCATCGTCAGGTGTTGAAAACCAACGGCAAGACCGTTTGTGTTACGGTCGAAACGCGGTGATAATTTTTATTGTTTTATATATATTTTATTATTTTACTGTTTCCCTTCAACGTGACTTTACCGAAAGAGCTAAGATATATACGTCGTTCATAGTTTAGTTTTGCCGCGCGGATAGAAACCGCCTCGGTTTGTCTTTGTCGCAAATCACTTTTTAATTCCATCAAGCGACGACGACGACGATGAGCCGCCAACTTCGTTGAGCTTCTGGAAAACAGTGACGTAGCCTTACCCGCTAATATATATTTAAACAAAAAACTAGCCTATAAGCCCGTCCATGGACGCGGGTGTATTGCAGTTCATCTGAAGTACACCTTAAAACCTTGGATTGCGAGCATAATTCGTCCCGGGAACGTGTTTTTAATCCAAAGCACTCGCATATCAAATTTCGATTTAAAGCTTTTCGTGACTGCAGGGATGATTCATCTGCTTGGTTCTTTCGGTAAAGTCACCACCACGTAGAATGGAAAAAAAAAATATAACAAAAATAATTATTTCATTTTATTGTTTCATTTTTATTGTTTCATTTCCATCCTACGTGACTTTACCGAAAGAACCAACAAGACTTGTCAGCTGTGGTCACGTGACCCTCGGCAGTGCAAAGCGTGTACCACGTGCACTGCGCGTACTGCAAGACCCCCCACCCACCCTCGCTCGTTTATCAAATTAATATTTATTTTAAAATGTTCGCTCGTCTTGCTAAAACACTCGCAGACGACCAAGTTACTCGCAATCCCCAAGGTGTTTACTGTGTGTACATATATATACCCTTGGTTCTTTCGGTAAAGTCACGTAGAAGGGAAACAATAAAATAATAAAAATATAAAACAATATTTTTTTAATACTTTTTGCATTGTGTACAGTCTGGAAGCTACCCGCATGCCAAATGTAAAGTTTTGTTGCATGTCCGGAAGTATGCTAAACATCCCAAACAGACAGGCATTTTCGCAAAAAAACAAAAACCACCCCTGGCAACGCAACAGCGGGCGACGTCTGTCGCGGTCACGCTCCGTGACCTCTGACCTATGACGGCTGCCCCCCCCCCCTTGCGTTAACCCCCCCCCCCCCCCCACGTGACACCACCCCTGCCACCCTCCCGCCAGTCCGCGCGTACATGCAGCTCTTCGAGGACTACTCGGAGCCGCAGCCCAGCACCTTCCTGCAGATGGAGCAGACGGCAGTCCGCTACCGCGGCCTCCAGCAGGAGCAGCACCGACAGCACGTGCTGAGCGGCTGCTTCCTCGAGGAGGCCTTCTACTCCTCCTCCTCGTCGTCGTCGTCGTCCTACTGCTCCTCCGCGTCGCACTACGTCTGCACCTCCTCCTCCTCCTCGTCGTCGGCGGCCGCGTCACCGTCGCTGGTGGTGGTGGTGCCGCCGGGGGCGGCCGCGGGGCCCGGCGGGGTCCGAACGTCGCGGCCGCCGGCGCTGCCGCCCAAGCAGAGGCACATGGTGGGCGCTCGACCCCCCCCACCGCCCCCCCCCCCCCACCCCCCCCCACACACCCCCCCCCGTGTTCGTGTGCGAGGAGCGGTGGCGCAGCGGTTGGGGCGCTGCAGCTACGAGTTACGTGGTGGGCGCTGCGGTGGCTAGGAGATGTTGACTACCTCGCCCGGTATACAGGAGGTCGTGGGTTCGATCCCGACCCTGACGACGCCTGGAGTCTGCGTGTCTCTCTCTCTCTTCCAATGGTCGCATGGATTTTTCTCCGTGCCCCTCCAGTTTTTCTCCGCCACCACGCATCCACTGCTAAACATTTCCGCACGACGACGACGACGATGATGACGACGATGACGACGATGATGTCGACGATGATGATGACGTCGACGATGATGATGATGACGACGATGACGACATTGATGATGACGACATTGATGATGACGACATTGATGATGATAACGATGACGACGACGACGACGTCGACGATGATGACGACGACGATGACGACGTCGATGATGATGACGATGACGTCGACGATGATGACGTCGACGATGATGACGATGACGACGATGACTATGATGACATTGATGATGACGACATTGATGACGACATTGATGACGACATTGACGATGACGACATTGACGATGACGACATTGACGATGACGACATTGATGACGACATTGACGATGACGACATTGACGATGATAACGATGACGACGACGTCGACGAGCCACTTCGGGGGGCGGGGGGGGGGTGTGTGGCGGGGGTCGGCGAGCGTGGGGGGTCGTGACCTGTGTGTCTCTGTGTGTGAACTCCTCTTTCTCCCGCCCTCTCTTCTTCAGCTCTCCTTCGATGACTCCCCCACTGCCCCCGCTCCCCCCCTGCTGTGCGGGCACCCCTGTGCGGGCACCCAACCCCGGCTGCCCTTGCCAGCTGCCCCCCACGGACCCGGCGCCCGGCCGTGCTGCTCTTCCTCTTCCTCCTCCTCTTCCTCCTCTTCTTCTTCCACCTCCTCCTCCTCTTCCCGCTGCTCCTCCTCAGTCATCGCCGCCGCTGCCACCTCCTCCTCTTCCTCGCTGGTGAGGGGGCGCCCCTCCCCTCCTCCTGGGGGGTGTGGGCCCACACGCTCACCGACCGCTGGTGGGGACTCACGATGGGGGGCGGGGGGGGCGGGGGGGGCGGGGGGGCAGGGTGAGCGACACGGCCATTGTGAGCGGGCCCGGGTTTGTCTCTCTGTCGTGCTGCTCTCTGTGATTGCTGCTCTCCTCCCTCTCTTCCCTCTCCTCCTCCCTCCCTCTCCTCCCTCCCTCCCTCCCTCTCCTCCCTCTCCTCCTCCCTCTCCTCCTCCTCCCTCCCTCTCCTCCCTCTCCTCCCTCCCTCTCCTCCTCCTCCCTCCCTCTCCTCCCTCTCCTCCTCCCTCCCTCTCCTCCCTCCCTCTCCTCCTCCCTCTCTTCCTCCCTCTCCTCCCTCTCTTCCTCCTCCCTCTCCTCCCTCCCTTCCTCCTCCCTCTTCTCCCTCCCTCTCCTCCTCCCTCTCCTCCTCCTCCCTCTCCTCCTCCCTCCCTCTCCTCCCTCTCCTCCTCCCTTCCTCTCCTCCTCCCTTCCTCTCCTCCCTCCCTCTCCTCCTCCCTCTCCTCCCTCCCTCTCCTCCCTCCCTCCCTCTCGTCCATCCCTCTCCTCCCTCTCTTCCCTCTCCTCCTCCCTCTCCTCCTCCCTCTCCTCCCTCCCCTCCCTCTCCTCGCTCTCCTACTCCTCCCTCTCCTCCTCCCTCTCCTCCTCCCTCTCCTCCTCCCTCCCTCTCCTCCCTCTCCTCCTCCCTCCCTCTCCTCCTCCCTCTCCTCCCTCTCCTCCTCCCTCTCCTCCCTCTCCTCCCTCCCTCTCCTCCCTCTCCTCCTTTCCCCTCTCCCCGTGGGTGCCCGCGTTGTGGCCGGCTTAAGAGCGGCTGCCCCAGGGAGGTGCCGGCCGCCTCCGAGTACATTGACATGTCCTCGGGCCTGGGAGGTCCCGCGGCCCGTGCAGCCGTGAGTAGCCACCGCCCACGGGGGGCCACGGGGGGCCACGGGGGGCCACGGGGCCCTCCACACACCCGGGGGTCTCCATGTGCCTTAGGTGCTCAGTCCGAACACTTGCCCAAACAGACCGCTCGAAGGCTATCCGGGGGACTTTTGTCTTTGTGTGCTCTCTGCATCACGCGTCCCCCGTGCCCCTCGCCCACACCGCCCTCACCGCCCCCTCCGTGTCCCCTGCAGGGCGACGCGGGGCCTCTGGGGGGCCCCCTGGGGGACACGGAGGGGGGCCCCGACGTGCTGCCCCCCGGCGCCACTCGAACGAAAGGCCACGGAGGCGGGGCGCCCCCCACGGCGGCCCAGCGGTACCGGGGGCCTGCGGGCCCACGCCACCCTCACTCGCCTTGCCCGACCTCGCTCGCTCGCTCGCACACACGCATGAACACGCACACGCGTGAACAGACGCGCGCACGCACACGCATGAACAGACGCACGCGCACATGCATGAACAGACGCACGCGCACATGCATGAACAGACGCGCGCACACACGCATGAACAGACGCGCGCACACACGCATGAACACAGACGTACGAACAGACGCGCGCAAACGCATGAACAGACGCGCACACACACGCATGAACACACGCATGAACACGCACGAACGCGCACGTACGCACGCATACACGCATTAACACACGCGTGCGCACGCGAATACACGCACGCACACGTGCACACAAACACGCACACATGAACACACGCACAGGCGCACTTGCACGCGCACGAACACGCGTACACACATGAACACGCACGCACACAAACGCACGCACGCACACACATGAACACGCACGTACACGCTCTCTCCCTTTCCGCACCGACTGTGCCCGAGTCCTCCAGTCCGCGTGCTCTATCCACTGCTTCATCAGCTGAGAATATTCCGCTGATTGTGTTATGCACGTGTCCCTGGCTGTCCCTGTGTCTCCGTCCCCATGTCCCCTATCCCCCTGTCCCTGTGTCCCACTTTCTCCATGTTCCCGTGTCCCACTGTCCCCTGTCTCCGTGTCTCCCTGTCCCCCTGTGTGTCCCAGGGATGTGGCTGGCCTGGCGGAGCTGCTGGGGCTGAGCGAGGAGGAGGAGGAGGAGCTGTCCATCGTGAACCCGGACGAGGTGAACGCTCGGCTGCTCTTCAAGCGAGAGGCGAGTCCACCCGTGACACACTCCGCGTGTCTCTCCGTGTCTCTCCGTGTGTCCCCCGTGTGTCTCACGTCCTCGCGTGTCTTCCCGTGCGCGTCCCCATGTTTCTCATGTCCGCCGTGGGTCCCCGCATCTCCCCACGTGTCCCCCCGTGTGTCTCGTGTCCCCGCGTGTCCCCGCGTAGGACGAGGATGGCCCAGACTTGAAGGCCGGCTCTGTGAACATCCTCATTGTCAACATGACGGGCACCACGCAGAAGGGTAGGTGCCTCACTCGCTCACCCGCTCGCTCGCTCATCCACTTGCTCGCTCGCTCGCTCACTCACTCACTCACTCGGGCACTCGCTCCTTCACTCACTCGCTCTCACACTCACCCGCTCACTCACTCACCCACTGGCTATCACGCTCACCCACTCGCTCGCACGCTCACTCACTCACTCGCTCACTCGTTCCTTCACTCACTCGCTCTCACACTCACCCACCCGCTCACTCGCTCACTCACTCACTCATCCACTCGCTCGCTCACTCACTCGCTCGCTCGCTCGCTTGTTCACCCGCTCGCCCGCTCGCTCATTCACTCGCTCACTCGCTCACACGCTCACTCCCTCCTTCACTCACTCGCTCGCTCACTCGCTCCTTCACTCACTCGCCCGCTCACTCGCCCACTTGCTCGCTCACTCGCCCACTCGCTCGCTCGCTCACTCACCCGCTCGCTCACTCGCTCACTCACCCACTTGCTCACTCACTCACTCGCACAGACACTTGCCCCAACAGCCTTAACAGGCTGTTGGGGCAAGTGCTGTTACGGAGGAGCAGCGCCTATGAAGGCCGGCCACAGTGGCACACGAAGGGGTGGGTGGCCAGCACCACACCCGGCCTCCTTTGTCTCCCCAGCTGGTCATTTTAGGCTGAGTCGACCTAGGGAAGGCCCAGGGACCGGTTCAGATAATTAATCGTCACCGGTGTTTTGTGGTGCTTGTGATGGGCTGAGCGATGGCCATGATGGTGACACCGCGATGATCACACCGTGGTGTTGCATGATGTTGTGATGACGTTATGATGACGTTGTGATGATGTGATGGTCTCACGTGATGTTGTGATGACGTTGTGATGACGTGATGATGTGTGATGGTCTCACCTGATGTTGCGATGACGCTGTGGTGATGTCGCGATGATGTCATGACGCCGTGATGACGTCGCATGACGTTGTGACGACGTGATGACGTTGTGGTGACGTCGAGATGTTGTAATGACGTCGTGATGATGTCATGACGCCGTGATGACGTCGCATGATGTTGTGACGACGTGATGACGTGGTGACGTCGAGATGTTGTAATGACGTCGTGATGATGTCATGACGCCGTGATGACGTCGCATGATGTGACGACGTGATGACTTTGTGGTGACGTCGAGATGTTGTAATGACGTGATGATGTCATGACGTTGTGATGACGACGTTGTGATGAAATTGCGACGTTGCGACGACGTCGCGTGATGATGCAATGACGTTGTGATGACGACGTTGTGATGACGCTGCGATGTCGTTGGGCAGACATGATGTTCTTCGAGGCGTTCCTGATGACCTACCGGACATTCATCTCGCCCGACAGCCTCATCACCAAACTCCGCTACCGATATCCTCCTCCTCACCCGCTCGCTCACCCGGTGTCGCTCACCCACTCACCCGCTCGCTCACCCACTCACTCACACGCTCACTCACCCGGTGTCACTCACCCGCTCACTCACCCACTCACTCACCTGCTCACTCACACGCTCACCCACTCTCACTCACACGCTAACTCACTCACTCGTTCACTCACATGCTCGCTCGCTCACTCACTCACTCACCCGCTCAGCCACTCTCACTCACCCGCTCACTCACTCACTTTGCTCACATGCGCAACCGTGCTCACACACACTAACTTACTCACCCACGAGCACACACGAACACACACACACGAACACACACACGGACACACACACATGGACACACACACGAACACACACACTAACTTACTCACCCACGAGCACACACACACAAACACACACACACGAACACACACACGTCCCCTCACTCGCACACACGCCAACAGCAAGAACTGCCATTCGCCACTAAGTGGCGGTGCCAGGCTAGGTGCACTTTAAGGCCACGTGAGGTGTTGAACGCCCGCTGGCAAGGTAGGAGGTCATGGGGCAGGCCCAGGTTCCGTGGGTTGATGTCTGAAATGACTGAGATGACTGAGATGACTGACTGAGATGACTGACTGAGATGACTGAGATGACTGGCCGGTGCACCACCTGTGCCCTCTACTATGCCAGCTTGCTGTGGTTTAGCCTCCAGGCGCTCCACGCACGCACGCACAAAGATAAAGATCCCCCATATAGCCTTAACAGACTGTAGGGGCAAGTGCTGTTAGCGAGCACCTATGAAGGCTGGAACGGTACACGAGTGAGTGGGTGGCCAGCACCACGCCCGGCCGCAATGCGCCAGGTACTCATTTGAGGCCGAGTCGACCTAGGGGAGGCCCAGGACCGGTTCAGATAATCGTCACCGGTGTTGGCCGTGAGCGGGAATCGAACTCAGGTGGCCGGGTTCGTAGCGCGGTGTAGCGCTACCCGCTACTACACTACCGCTCCCCACACACACAGTGACACACACAGACAGTGACACACACACACAGTGACACACAGTGACACACACACACAGTGACACACACAGCGACACACACACACAGTGACACACACAGTGCCACACACACAGTGCCACACACACAGTGACACACAGTGACACACACACAGTGACACACACAGCGACACACACAGTAACACACACAGTGACACACAACACAGCGACACACACACAGTGACACACACAGTGACACACACAGTGACACACACAGCGACACACACACACAGTGACACACACAGCGACACACACATAGTGACACACAGTGACACACACACATAGTGACACATACACAGTGACACACACACACAGTGACACACACACAGTGACACACACACACAGTGACACACACACAGTGACACACACACAGTGACACACACACAGCGACACACACACAGTGACACACACAGCGACACACACACAGCGACACACACATAGTGACACACACAGTGACACACACAGTGACACACACACAGTGACACACAGTGACACACACAGCGACACACACAGTAACACACAGTGACACACACAGTGACACACACACAGTGACACACACAGTGACACACACAGCGACACACACAGCGACACACACAGCGACACACAGCGACACACACACAGTGACACACACAGTGACACACACAGCGACATACACAGCGACACACACAGTGACACACACAGTGACACACAGTGACACACACAGCGACACACACACAGGGACACACACAGCGACACACACACACAGTGACACACACACACACAGTGACACACACAGCGACACACACAGCGACACACACACAGTGACACACACACCGCGACACACACAGAGTGACACACACAGCGACACACATAGTGACACACACACACACACTGACACACACACACAGTGACACACACACAGTGACACACACACAGTGACACACACACACACACAGTGACACACACACAGTGACACACACAGTGACACACACACACAGTGACACACACACAGTGACACACACACAGTGACACACACACAGTGACACACACAGTGACACACACACAGTGACACACACACAGTGACACACACACAGTGACACACACACAGTGACACACACACAGTGACACACACACAGCGACACACACACAGTGACACACACACACAGTCACACACACACATAGTGACACACACACAGTGACACACACACAGTGACACACACACACAGTGACACACACAGTGACACACACACAGCGACACACACACAGTGACACACACACAGTGACACACACACACAGCGACACACACACAGTGACACACACACAGTGACACACACAGTGACACACACACAGTGACACACACACAGTGACACACACACAGTGACACACACACAGCGACACACACACAGTGACACACACACACAGTCACACACACACATAGTGACACACACACAGTGACACACACACAGTGACACACACACAGTGACACACACACAGTGACACACACACACAGCGACACACACACAGTGACACACACACAGTGACACACACACAGTGACACAGCGACACGCCACGCACCTCTCCCCCGTGGCTGCTCCCTAACCCCGCGAGCGCCTCCCACCTACGGCAAGTTCTGCCGGGCGGCTGAGTTGGCGCTCAAGAGGATCAGCCGCAACGCCTCGCTGCTGCTCATTCGTGTCGTGGATGAACTCTGGTGGGTCCCGCGGGGGGCGGGCTGGTGGGGGGCGGGGGTGAGGGGGGTGGGTGGAGGGTGGGGGCGAAGGGGGTGGGTGGAGGTGGGGGTAGACGGGGGTGGGTGGAGGGGGGTGAGGGGGTGGAGATGGGGAGTGGGTGGAGGTGGAGAGTGGGTGGAGGTGGGGAGTGGGTGGAGGTGGGGAATGGGTGGAGGTGGGAGTGGGTGGAGGTGGGAGTGGGTGGAGGGGGGAGTGGGTGGAGGTGGGTGGAGGGGGGTGTGGGTGGAGGTGGGGAGTGGGTGGAGGGGGGAGTGGGTGGAGGTGGGGAGTGGGTGGAGGTGGGGAATGGGTGGAGGTGGGGAGTGGGTGGAGGGGGGGAGTGGGTGTAGGTGGGGAGTGGGTGGAGGTGGGGAGTGGGTGTAGGTGGGGAGTGGGTGGAGGGGGGGAGTGGGTGTAGGTGGGGAGTGGGTGGAGGGGGGAGTGGGTGGAGGTGGGGAGTGGGTGGAGGGGGGAGTGGGTGGAGGTGGGGAGTGGGTGGAGGTGGGGAGTGGGTGGAGGTGGGGAGTGGGTGGAGGTGGGGAGTGGGTGGAGGTGGGGAGTGGGTGGAGGGGGGAGTGGGTGGAGGTGGGGAGTGGGTGGAGGTGGGGAGTGGGTGGAGGGGGGGAGTGGGTGGAGGTGGGGAGTGGGTGGAGGTGGGGGGTGTAGCGTCCACGTGGTGGTACGTCATCGGAACGGGAGAGCGGTGGAGCGATCCAGGAGGGGGGAGGCGAGGATTTGGCTCAACCCATCATCATCATCCCTCTCTCCGGGGGTCGATAAAACAAACGAGTCAGCACTTGGCGGAGACGTCCACAGCGGGGAAGTGGAATTCCTGCCGCCAGACTGCGAGCGGTCAAAATAAAAACGAGCAGATGTTGTTTCGCCAGCTATGGCCACACGGGGTGATGATGTTGATGTTGTTGTTGATGATGTCTGTGTGTGTGTGCGTGTGGGGGGGGAGCGGTGGTGCAGCGGTTAGCGCTGCGCTGCAAACCCGGTGGACACGAGTTCGATTCCCGCTCACGGCCAACGCCGGTGACGGTCCTGGGCCTCCCCTAGGTCGACTCGGCCTCAAATGAGTAACCCGGTGTAGCGGTGTGTAGTAGTGAACATCGCCACTGGGGGAGACAAAGGCGGCCGGGCGTGGTGCTGGCCACCCACCCTAACCCCCCCTCCGCTATGCGGTTTCGGCCTTCACAGGTGATGCTCGCTAACAGCACTTGCCCCGACAATCTGTCAAGGCTACACGGGGGATCTTTGTGTGTTTGCGCGTGGTAGTGTAGCGGTTAGCGGGCTGCACTTCTTTTGCACCGTACGTAGCCAACCGTGCTCATCGGATGTGGGTGTCTGTGTGTCTGTGTGTGTCTGTGTGTGTCTGTGTGTGTGTCTGCGTGTGTCTGCGTGTGTGTGTGTGTCTCCGTGTGTGTCTGTGTGTGTGTGTGTGTCTGTGTGTGTCTGTGCTGTTTTGCATGTGTGTCTCCGTGTGTGTCTGCGTGTGTGTCCGCGTGTGTGTCCGCGTGTGTCTCCGTGTGTCTCCGTGCGTGTGTCTCCATGTGTCCGCGTGTGTGTCCGCGTGTGTGTCCGCGTGTGTCCGCGTGTGTCTGCGCGTGTGTCTGCGTGTGTGTCTGCGCGTGTCTGCGTGTGTCTGTGTGTGTCTGCGTGTGTGTCTGCGTGTGTGTCTCCGTGTGTGTCCGCGTGTGTCTCCGTGTGTCTCCGTGCGTGTGTCTCCGTGTGTGTGCGTGTGTCCGTGCGTGTGTCTCCGTGTGTGTCTGCGTGTCTCCGTGTGTGTGCGTGTGTCCGTGCGCGTGTCTCCGTGTGTGTCTGCGTGTGTGTCTGCGTGTGCGTCTGCGTGTGTGTCCGTGCGCGTGTCTCCGCGTGTGTCTGCGTGTCTCCGCGTGCGTGTCCGTGTGTGTCCGCGTGTGTGTCCGCGTGTGTGTCTGCGTGTGTGTCTGCGTGTGTGTCTGCGCGTGTGTCTGTGTGTGTCTGCGTGTGTGTCTGCGCGTGTGTCTGCGTGTCTCCGTGTGTTTGCGTGTGTCCGTGCGTGTGTCTCCGTGTGTGTCTGCGTGTCTCCGCGTGTGTGTGTGTGTGCGTGCGTGCGCGCAGCACCCCGGAGCTGACCCCAGCGGCGCTGCGCCAGCTGGTGGAGCTGGTCTTCGTGCTGCTCAGCGACGGGGAGCTGCCTCAGGCGCGGCTGCTGCGCGAGAAGCTGCTCAAGAAGCTGGAGCACAAGCGGCAGGCAGCGTCGCCAGCCGCCATGCAACCCCTGTCCTCACGCAACGTCGCGGCACGGTGCGGGCGCTGCCAGCTGGCGACACTCACCAGCTGGCGACACTCACTAGCTGGTGACACTCACTAGCTAGTGAGTGTCACTAGCTAGTGACACTCACTAGCTGGTGACACTAGCTGGTGACACTCACTAGCTAGTGTCGCTCACTAGCTAGTGACACTCACTAGCTGGCGACACTCACCAGCTAGTGTCACTCACTAGCTGGTGACACTCACTAGCTAGTGTCGCTCACTAGCTGGTGACACTCACTAGCTGGTGACACTCACCAGCTGGCGACACTCACTAGCTGGTGACACTCACTAGCTAGTGAGTGTCACTAGCTAGTGAGTGTCGCTAGCTAGTGACACTAGCTAGTGACACTCACTAGCTAGTGAGTGTCACTAGCTGGTGACACTCACTAGCTAGTGACACTAGCTAGTGACACTCACTAGCTGGCGACACTCACTAGCTGGTGACACTCACTAGCACTCGCTCACCAGCTCACTCACCAGCTCACTCGCTCACTTGCTATACTCGCTCGCTCGCTCGCCAACAGCCCGTGAAGGCGGTGCACCACCGTTGTGTTTGTGTGCCAGGCCTGGCACCCTGCACGACTTCCATAGCCAGGAGGTGGCCGATCAGCTGACCCTGCTGGACGCACAGCTGTTCTACAAGATCGAGGTGACCGCACCGCACGCAGTCACTACACACCATACACACCATACACACCATATACACACACATACACCATACACACCATACACACCATACACACACACATACACCATACACACCATACACACCATATACACCATACACACCATATACACCATACACACACACCATACACACCATACACCCCATATACACCATACACACCATACACACCATATACACCATACACACACACACCATACACACCATACACCCCATATACACCATACACACACACCATACACACCATACACACCATACACACCATATACACCATACACACCATGCACACCACACACACACCATACACACCATACACACCATACACACAAACACACACCATACACACCATGCACACACACCATACACACCGTATACACCATACACACCATACACAGCACACACACCATACACACCACAGCATACACACCATACACACCACACCATACACACCACACCATACACACCACACCATACACACCGTATACACTATACACACCATACACACCACACACACACCACATACACCATACACACCATACACACCATACACACCACACCATACACACCATACCATACACACCATACACACCGTATACACCATACACACCACACACACACCACACACACCACACACACCATACACACCATACACACCACACCATACACACCATACACACCAAACCATACACACCACACCATACACTCCACACCATACACACCATACACACCACACCATACACACACACCATACACACCACACCATACACACACACCATACACAACACACCATACACACCATACACACGACGTCATACACACCATGAACACCATACACACCATACACACCACACCATACACACACCATACACACCACACCATACACACACACCATACACACCATACACACGACGTCATACACACCATGAACACCATACACACCATACACACCACACCATACACATACACACCATACACATCACACCATACACACACACACCATACACAGCATACACACATACCATACACACACCATACACAACATACACACGACGCCATACACACCACGCCATACACACCACCCCATACACACCATGAACACCACACACACCACACACACCACACACACCACACCATACACACACACCATACACACCATACACACACACACACCATACACACCACACCATACACACACACACCATACACACCATGAACACCATACACACCACACACACCACACACACCACACACACCACACCATACACACACACCATACACACCATACACACACACCATATACACCACACCATACACACACACACCATACACACCATACACACCATACACACCATACACACGACGCCATACACACCACGCTATACACACCACGCCATACACACCACACCATACACACCACACCATACACACCATACACACCATACACACCACACACCATACACACACCGTACACACCACACCATACGCAGTCACATGCCGTGGTACTCACCACACACATCCACGCTGCTGCGCTACCGCGCCGGTTGTTGGAACCCGTCCCGGGCCTCCCCTAGGTCGCCTCGGCCTCAAACGAGTTCCCGGCGCGGCGCGTAGTAAAACACCGCCGCCGGCGGGAGACAAAGGCGGCCGGGGCGTGGCTGTTGTTTCTTTCTTTTAACCGGCCACACCGCGCCCTCGTGCCCCCGACAGTCTGCTGAGGCTACCCTGGCGTCGGGGGGGGGGGCGGTGGGGGGGGGGGGCGGGCGAGCGGTGGGGGGCGGGCGGGCGGGCGAGCGGTGGGGGGCACCTTTGTCTCTGTGGCGTTTCCAGATAGCGGAGGTGCTGCTCTGGGCCAAGGAACAGAATGAGGAGCGCAGTCCCAACCTGACGCTCTTCACGGAGCACTTCAACAACATGTCCTACTGGTGAGTGGGGGTGGGGTGGGGGGCCCCCGGCCGGGGGCAGCGGGGGGGGTGTGGTGTGGCACGTGGAGTACAGCACTTGCCCCGAGAGCCTGCCCGAGGCTACCTGGGGGATCTGTGTCTTTGCAGGGTGCGCTCCATCATCATCCAGCAGGAGAAGGCACAGGAGCGTGAGAAACTGCTGCTCAAGTTCATCAAGATCATGAAGGTAGCTCCCCACCCCCTCATCCCTCACCCACACCCCTCCCCCTCATCCCTCACCCACACACCCCTCCCCCTCATCCCTCACCCACACACACCCCCCCCACACCCCCCTCCCCCACACACCCCTCCCCCCTCCCCCCTCCCCCTCACCCCTCCCCCCTCCCCCACACCCCTCCCCCTCCCCCCTCCCCCACACCCCTCCCCCTCCCCCACACCCCCCTCCCCCACACCCCACACGGTTAGCACCACACTGCGCTATAAACCTGGTGACCCGGGTTCGATTCCCGCTCACGGCCAACACCAGTGACGATTATCTGAACCGGTCCCGGGCCTCCCCTAGGTCGACTCAGCCTCAAATGAGCACCTGGTGCGGTGTGTAGTAAACATCGCCACTGGGGGAGACAAAGGCGGTCGGGCGTGGTGCCGGCCACCCACCCCCTCGTGTACCGTTACCGGCCTTCATAGGTGCTCGCTAACAGCACTTGCCCCTACAGTCTGTTACAGGCTACACGGGGGATCTTTGTCTTTTGTGTGCGTGTGTGTGTCAGTGGGCCTACGCCGTGTGTTAGCCTGGCGCATGCCACGTGATGGCGTGGCATGCGTGCGGTTAAAGTGACGGTGCCCCCCCCCCCCGTGCCCCCCCCGTGCCCCCCCCGTGCCCCCCCCGTGCCCCCCCCCCGTGCCCCCCAGCACCTGCGCAAGCTGAACAACTTCAACTCGTACCTGGCCATCCTCTCCGCACTCGACTCAGCTCCCATCCGGCGTCTCGAGTGGCAGAAGCAGACGACCGAGGTGAGGAGCACCCACCGCTCACCCCTCGCTCACCCCTCGCTCACCCCTCGCTCGCCCCTCGCTCACCCCTCGCTCGCTCACCCCTCGCTCACCCCTCGCTCGCTCACCCCTCGCTCACCCCTCGCTCGCCCCTCGCTCACCCCTCGCTCACCCCTCGCTCACCCCTCGCTCGCTCACCCCTCGCTCACCCCTCGCTCGCTCACCCCTCGCTCACCCCTCGCTCGCTCACCCCTCGCTCACCCCTCGCTCACCCCTCGCTCACCCACCGCTCACCCCTCGCTCACCCCTCGCTCACCCCTCGCTCGCTCACCCCTCGCTCACCCCTCGCTCACCCCTCGCTCACCCCTCACTCACCCCTCGCTCACCCCTCGCTCACCCACCGCTCACCCCTCGCTCACCCCTCGCTCACCCCTCGCTCACCCCTCGCTCACCCCTCGCTCACCCCTCACTCACCCCTCGCTCGCTCACCCCTCGCTCACCCCTCGCTCGCTCACCCCTCGCTCACCCCTCGCTCGCTCACCCCTCGCTCACCCCTCGCTCACCCCTCGCTCACCCCTCGCTCACCCACCGCTCACCCACCGCTCACCCCTCGCTCACCCACCACTCACCCCTCGCTCACCCCTCGCTCACTCACCCCTCGCTCACCCCTCGCTCACCCCTCGCTCACCCCTCACTCGCTCACCCCTCGCTCACCCCTCGCTCACCCCTCGCTCACCCACCACTCACCCCTCGCTCACCCCTTGCTCACCCCTCGCTCACCCCTCGCTCGCTCACCCCTCGCTCACCCCTCGCTCACCCGTCGCTCACCCACCACTCACCCCTCGCTCACCCCTCGCTCACCCCTCGCTCACCCCTTGCTCACCCCTCGCTCACCCACCGCTCACCCCTCGCTCACCCCTCGCTCACCCCTCGCTCACCCCTCGCTCACCCACCGCTCACCCCTCGCTCATCCCTCGCTCACCCCTCGCTCACCCACCGCTCACCCCTCGCTCACCCCTCGCTCACCCCTCGCTCACCCCTCACTCACCCCTCACTCACCCCTCGCTCACCCACCGCTCACCCCTCGCTCACCCCTCGCTCACTCACCCCTCGCTCACCCCTCGCTCACCCCTTGCTCACCCACCACTCACCCCTCGCTCACCCCTCGCTCACCCCTCGCTCACCCACCGCTCACCCACCGCTCACCCCTCGCTCACCCCTCGCTCACCCCTCGCTCACCCCTCGCTCACCCCTCGCTCACCCACCGCTCACCCCTCGCTCACCCCTCGCTCACCCCTCGCTCACCCCTCGCTCACCCCTCACTCACCCACCGCTCACCCCTCGCTCACCCCTCGCTCACTCACCCCTCGCTCGCTCACCCCTCGCTCACCCCTCGCTCACCCACCACTCACCCCTCGCTCACCCCTCGCTCACCCCTCGCTCACCCACCGCTCACCCACCGCTCACCCCTCGCTCACCCACCGCTCACCCCTCGCTCACCCCTCGCTCACTCACCCCTCGCTCACCCCTCGCTCACCCCTCGCTCACCCCTCACTCGCTCACCCCTCGCTCACCCCTCGCTCACCCCTCGCTCACCCACCACTCACCCCTCGCTCACCCCTCGCTCACCCCTTGCTCACCCCTCGCTCACCCCTCGCTCGCTCACCCCTCGCTCACCCCTCGCTCACCCCTCGCTCACCCACCACTCACCCCTCGCTCACCCCTCGCTCACCCCTCGCTCACGCCTCGCTCACCCCTCGCTCACCCCTCGCTCACCCCTCGCTCGCTCACCCCTTCCTCACCCCTCGCTCACCCACCACTCACCCCTCGCTCACCCCTCGCTCACCCCTCGCTCACCCCTCGCTCCACCCCTCGCTCACCCACCGCTCACCCCTCGCTCACCCCTCGCTCACCGCTCGCTCACCCACCGCTCACCCCTCGCTCACCCCTCGCTCACCCCTCGCTCACCCCTCGCTCGCTCACCCCTCGCTCACCCCTCGCTCACCCCTCGCTCACCGACCGCTCACCCCTCGCTCACCCCTCGCTCACCCCTCGCTCACCCCTCGCTCGCTCACCCCTCGCTCGCTCACCCCTCGCTCACCCCTCGCTCACCGACCGCTCACCCCTCGCTCGCCCCTCGCTCACCCCTCGCTCACCCCTCGCTCACCCCTACCGCTCACCCCTCGCTCACCCCTCGCTCGCTCACCCCTCGCTCACCCCTCGCTCACCCCTCGCTCACCCACCGCTCACCCCTCGCTCACCCACCGCTCACCCCTCGCTCACCCCTCGCTCACCCCTCGCTCACCCACCGCTCACCCCTCGCTCACCCCTCGCTCACCCCTCGCTCACCCACCGCTCACCCCTCGCTCACCCCTCGCTCACCCCTCGCTCACCCCTCACTCACCCACCGCTCACCCCTCGCTCACCCACCGCTCACCCCTCGCTCACCCCTCGGTCACTCCTCACTCACCCCTCGCTCACCCACCGCTCACCCACCGCTCACCCCTCGCTCACCCCTCGCTCGCCCGTCGCTCACCCCTCGCTCACCCCTCGCTCACCCCTCGCTCACCCCTCGCTCGCTCACCCCTCGCTCACCCCTCGCTCACCCCTCGCTCACCCCTCGCTCACCCCTCGCTCGCTCACCCCTCGCTCACCCCTCGCTCACCCCTCGCTCACCCCTCGCTCACCCCTCACTCACCCACCGCTCACTCCTCGCTCACCCCTCGCTCACCCCTCGCTCACCCCTCGCTCACCCACCGCTCACCCCTCGCTCACCCCTCGCTCACCCCTCGCTCACCCACCGCTCACCCCTCGCTCACCCCTCGCTCACCCCTCGCTCACCCACCGCTCACCCCTCGCTCATCCCTCGCTCACCCCTCGCTCACCCACCGCTCACCCACCGCTCACCCCTCGCTCACCCCTCGCTCACCCCTCGCTCACCCACCGCTCACTCCTCGCTCACCCCTCGCTCACCCCTCTTTCACCCCTCGCTCACCCCTCGCTCACCCACCACTCACCCCTCGCTCACCCCTCGCTCACCCCTCACTCACCCCTCGCTCACCCCTCGCTCACCCACCGCTCACCCCTCGCTCACCCCTCGCTCACCCCTCGCTCACCCACCGCTCACCCCTCGCTCACCCCTCGCTCACCCCTCGCTCGCTCTCTCACCTCTCACTCACCCGCCCACCCCTCGCTCACCCCTCGCTCACCCCTCGCTCACCCATCGCTCGCTCACCCACCGCTCACCCCTCGCTCGCTCACCCACCGCTCACCCCTCGCTTGCTCACCCACCGCTCACCCACCGCTCACCCCTCGCTCGCTCACCCACCGCTCACCCCTCGCTCGCTCACCCACCGCTCACCCACCGCTCACCCCTCGCTCACCCCTCGCTCGCTTACCCACTGCTCACCCCTCGCTCGCTCACCTCTTGCTCGCTCACCCACCGCTCACCCCTCGCTCACCCCTCGCTCGCTCACCCCTCGCTCGCTCACCCCTCGCTCGCTCACCCCTCGCTCGCTCACCCCTCGCTCGCTCACCCGCCCACCCCTCGCTCACCCCTCGCTCGCCCGCCCACCCGCCGCTCACCCACCAACCCCTCGCTCACCCACCCCTCAGCCACCCCTCACCCACCGCTCACCCACCGCTCACCGCCACCTTGAGTGACATCAGCAGACCACCGAGGTGAGGACTACGCTCACTCACGTGTGTGTGTGTATGTGTGCGTGTGTGTATGTGTCTGTGTGTGTGTACGTGTGTGTGTGTACGTGTGTGTGTACGTGTCTGTGTACGTGTGTGTACGTGTGTGTGTGTACGTGTGTGTGTGTGTACGTGTGTGTGTGTACGTGTCTGTGTGTGTGTACGTGTGTGTGTGTGTGTCTGTGTGTGTGTACGTGTGTGTACGTGTGTGTGTGTGTACGTGTCTGTGTGTGTGTACGTGTGTGTGTGTACGTGTGTGTGTGTACGTGTGTGTGTGTACGTGTGTACGTGTGTGTACGTGTGTACGTGTGTACGTCGACTTGGCCTCAAATGAGTACCTGGTGTAGCGGTGTAGCGTAGTAAACTAACAGCACTTGCCTCTACAGTCTGTTGAGGCTACACGGGGGATCTTTGTCTTTTGTGTGTGTGCAGGGCCTGGCCGAGTACTGCACGCTCATCGACAGCTCCTCCTCGTTCCGCGCGTATCGAGCGGCGCTTGCAGACGCTGAACCGCCCTGCATCCCCTACCTGTGAGTACCCTGGGTCCCCTACCTGTGAGTACCTTGGGTCCCCTACCTGTGAGTACCTTGGGTCCCCTACCTGTGAGTACCTTGGGTCCCCTACCTGTGAGTACCTTGGGTCCCCTACCTGTGAGTACCCTGGGTCCACTACCTGTGAGTACCCTACCTGTGAGTACCCTGGGTCCCCTACCTGTGAGTACCTTGGGTCCCCTACCTGTGAGTACCCTGGGTCCCCTACCTGTGAGTACCTTGGGTCCCCTACCTGTGAGTACCCTGGGTCCCCTACCTGTGAGTACCTTGGGTCCCCTACCTGTGAGTACCCTGGGTCCCCTACCTGTGAGTACCTTGGGTCCCCTACCTGTGAGTACCCTGGGTCCCCTACCTGTGAGTACCTTGGGTCCCCTACCTGTGAGTACCCTGGGTCCCCTACCTGTGAGTACCTTGGGTCCCCTACCTGTGAGTACCCTGGGTCCCCTACCTGTGAGTACCCTGGGTCCCCTACCTGTGAGTACCTTGGGTCCCCTACCTGTGAGTACCTTGGGTCCCCTACCTGTGAGTACCCTGGGTCCCCTACCTGTGAGTACCCTGGGTCCCCTACCTGTAAGTACCTTGGGTCCCCTACCTGTGAGTACCTTGGGTCCCCTACCTGTGAGTACCCTGGGCCCCCTACCTGTGAGTACTCTGGGCCCCCTACCTGTGAGTACTCTGGGTGCCCTACCTGTGAGTACCCTGGGTCCCCTACCTGTGAGTACCCTGGGTCCCCTACCTGTGAGTACCCTGGGTCCCCTACCTGTGAGTACCCTGGGTCCCCTACCTGTGAGTACCTTGGGTCCCCTACCTGTGAGTACCCTACCTGTGAGTACCCTGGGTCCCCTACCTGTGAGTACCCAGGGTCCCCTACCTGTGAGTACCCTACCTGTGAGTACCCTGGGTCCCCTACCTGTGAGTACCTTGGGTCCCCTACCTGTGAGTACCCTGGGTCCCCTACCTGTGAGTACCTTGGGTCCCCTACCTGTGAGTACCCTGGGTCCCCTACCTGTGAGTACCCTGGGTCCCCTACCTGTGAGTACCTTGGGTCCCCTACCTGTGAGTACCTTGGGTCCCCTACCTGTGAGTACCCTGGGTCCCCTACCTGTGAGTACCCTGGGTCCCCTACCTGTAAGTACCTTGGGTCCCCTACCTGTGAGTACCCTGGGTCCCCTACCTGTGAGTACCCTGGGTCCCCTACCTGTGAGTACCTTGGGTCCCCTACCTATGAGTACCTTGGGTCCCCTACCTGTGAGTACTCTGGGTCCTCTACCTGTGAGTACCCTACCTGTGAGTACCCTACCTGTGAGTACTCTGGGTCCCCTACCTGTGAGTACCCTACCTGTGAGTACCTTGGGTCCCCTACCTGTGAGTACTTTGGGTCCCCTACCTGTGAGTACCTTGGGTCCCCTACCTGTGAGTACCCTGGGCCCCCTACCTGTGAGTACTCTGGGCTCCCTACCTGTGAGTACTCTGGGTGCCCTACCTGTGAGTACCCTGGGTCCCCTACCTGTGAGTACCCTGGGTCCCCTACCTGTGAGTACCCTGGGTCCCCTACCTGTGAGTACCCTGGGTCCCCTACCTGTGAGTACCCTGGGTCCCCTACCTGTGAGTACCTTGGGTCCCCTACCTATGAGTACCTTGGGTCCCCTACCTGTGAGTACTCTGGGTCCCCTACCTGTGAGTACCCTACCTGTGAGTACCCTACCTGTGAGTACTCTGGGTCCCCTACCTGTGAGTACCCTACCTGTGAGTACCTTGGGTCCCCTACCTGTGAGTACCTTGGGTCCCCTACCTGTGAGTACTTTGGGTCCCCTACCTGTGAGTATCCTTGGGTCCCCTACCTGTGAGTACCCTGGGCCCCCTACCTGTGACTACCTTGGGTCCCCTACCTGTGAGTACCCTGGGTCCCCTACCTGTGAGTACCTTGGGTCCCCTACCTGTGAGGACCCTGGGTCCCCTACCTGTGAGTTCCCTGGGTCCCCTACCTGTGAGTACCCAGGGTCCCCTACCTGTGAGTACCCTGGGTCCCCTACCTGTGAGTACCTTGGGTCCCCTACCTGTGAGTACCCTGGGTCCCCTACCTGTGAGTACCCTGGGTCCCCTACCTGTGAGTACCCTACCTGTGAGTACCCTGGGTCCACTACCTGTGAGTACCCTGCACCCACTACCTGTGAGTACCCTACCTGTGAGTACCCTGGGTCCCCTACCTGTGAGTACCCTGGGTCCCCTACCTGTGAGTACCCTGGGTCCCCTACCTGTGAGTACCCAGGGTCCCCTACATGTTAGTACCCTGGGTCCACTACCTGTGAGTACCCTGCACCCACTACCTGTGAGTACCCTGGGTCCACTACCTGTGAGTACCCTGGGTCCCCTACCTGTGAGTACCCAGGGTCCCCTACATGTTAGTACCCTGGGTCCACTACCTGTGAGTACCCTGCACCCACTACCTGTGAGTACCCTGGGTCCACTACCTGTGAGTACCCTGGGTCCCCTACCTGTGAGTACCCTGGGTCCCCTACCTGTGAGTACTCTGGGTCCCCTACCTGTGAGTACCCTGGGTCCCCTACTTGTGAGTACCCAGGGTCCCCTACCTGTGAGTACCTTGGGTCCCCTACCTGTGAGTACCTTGGGTCCCCTACCTGTGAGTACCTTGGGTCCCCTACCTGTGAGTACCCTTGGCCCCCTACCTGTGAGTACCTTGGGTCCCCTACCTGTGAGTACCCTGGGTCCCCTGCCTGTGAGTACCCTACCTGTGAGTTCCCTGGGTCCCCTACCTGTGAGTACCCTGGGTCCACTACCTGTGAGTACCCTGGGTCCCCTACCTGTGAGTACCCTGGGCCCCCTACCTGTGAGTACCTTGGGTCCCCTACCTGTGAGTACCTTGGGTCCCCTACCTGTGAGTACCTTGGGTCCCCTACCTGTGAGTACCCTGGGTCCCCTACCTGTGAGTACCCTGGGTCCCCTACCTGTGAGTACCCTACCTGTGAGTACCCTGGGTCCCCTACCTGTGAGTACCCAGGGTCCCCTACCTGTTAGTACCCTGGGTCCACTACCTGTGAGTACCCTGCACCCACTACCTGTGAGTACCCTGGGTCCACTACCTGTGAGTCCCCTAGGTCCCCTACCTGTGAGTACCCTGGGTCCCCTACCTGTGAGTACTCTGGGTCCCCTACCTGTGAGTACCCTGGGTCCCCTACTTGTGAGTACCCAGGGTCCCCTACCTGTGAGTACCCTGGGTCCCCTACCAGTGAGTACTCTGGGTCCCCTACCTGTGAGTACCCTGGGTCCCCTACCTGTGAGTACCCTACCTGTGAGTACCCTGGGTCCACTACCTGTGAGTACCCTGGGCCCCCTACCTGTGAGTACCCTGGGTCCCCTTCCTGTGAGTACCCTGGGCCCCCTACCTGTGAGTACCCTACCTGTGAGTACCCTGGGTCCCCTACCTGTGAGTACCCTACCTGTGAGTACCCTGGGTCCCCTACCTGTGAGTACCCTGGGTCCCCTACCTGTGAGTACCCTACCTGTGAGTACCTTGCATCAATACCATCACCACCAACATCACCACCGTCATCATCAGTGGGTGAGTGAGAGGGTGAGTGAGAGGGTGAGTGGTTGGGTGAGTGAGTGAGAGGGTGAGTGAGTGGGTGAGTGAGTGAGAGGGTGAGTGAGAGGGTGAGTGGGTGGGTGAGTGAGTGAGAGGGTGAGTGAGTGAGAGGGTGAGTGAGTGAGAGGGTGGGTGGGTGAGTGAGTGAGAGGGTGAGTGAGAGGGTGAGTGAGAGGGTGAGTGAGTGAGTGGGTGAGTGAGAGGGTGGGTGAGTGAGAGGGTGGGTGAGAGGGTGAGTGAGTGAGAGGGTGAGTGAGAGGGTGAGTGGGTGGGTGAGTGAGTGGGTGGGTGAGTGAGTGAGAGGGTGAGTGAGTGGGTGAGTGAGAGGGTGAGTGAGAGAGTGAGTGGGAGGGTGAGTGAGAGGGTGAGTGAGTGAGAGGGTGGGTGAGTGAGAGGATGAGTGAGAGGGTGAGTGAGTGAGAGGGTGAGTGAGAGGGTGAGTGAGTGAGAGGGTGGGTGGGTGAGTGAGTGAGAGGGTGAGTGAGAGGGTGAGTGAGAGGGTGAGTGAGTGAGTGGGTGAGTGAGAGGGTGGGTGAGTGAGAGGGTGAGTGAGTGAGTGGGTGAGTGAGAGGGTGAGTGAGTGAGTGGGTGAGTGAGAGGGTGGGTGAGTGAGAGGGTGGGTGAGAGGGTGAGTGAGTGAGAGGGTGAGTGAGAGGGTGAGTGCGCTACGAACCCGGCGACCCGAATTCGATTCTCGCTCACGGCCAACACCGGTGACGATTATCTGAACCGGTCCTGGGCCTCCCCTAGGTAGACTCGGCCTCAAACGAGCACCTGGTGTAGCGGTGTGCCGTAGTCAACATCGCCACTGGGGGATACAAAGGCGGCCGTGCGTGGTGCCGGCCACCCCCACCCCCTCGTGCGCCCTGTGGGCCTTCACAGGCGCCGCTCGCCAGCAGCACTTGCCCCCACGGTCTGTTGAGGCTACGCGGGGGATCTTTGTCCTTGATTGTCGGTGGCGGTGCAGGGGCCTGATCCTGCAGGACCTCACCTTCGTGCACCTGGGCAACCCGGACTTCCTGGACGGACGTGTCAACTTCTCCAAGCGCTGGCAGCAGTTCAACCTCCTGGACAGCATGCGGCGCTTTAAGCAGTGGTGAGCCACCGTTACCACCGCCACCGTTACCACCGCCACCGTTACCACCCCGCCACTACCACAGCCACTGCCATCTCCGCCGCCACCACCACCGGCGCCTGCCACCTCCACCAATGCTACTGCCACAACCAACGCCGCCACCTCCGCCATCTCCACCACCTCCACCACTGCCACCACCACCTCTGTGCCACAACCACCACCGCCACTACCACCACAACCACCTCTGTGCCACAACCACCACCACCGCCGCGGTGAGGGTGAGGGCGGCGAGGACATTGTTGTGTTGTTGACGATGTCTGCCCCCCCCCCGCCTCGCCCACCCCCCCAGCCAGTACGAGTTGAAGCGTAACGACGAGATCATCGCGTTCTTCAACGACTTTGGGGACCACCTGGCCGAGGAGGCCCTGTGGGAGATGTCTCTGAAGATCAAGCCCCGGAATCTGACACGGCGACGCACGGAACGCGACGACAAAGGCGGGGCCTAGCGGCCTCCTCCTCACAGCCACAGCCATCTCCTCCTTTGCAAGGCCTCATCCTCCTCAAGGCCTCATCCTCCCCCTCTTCAAGGCCTCCTCCTCAAGGCCTCATCCTCCCCCTCCTCAAGGCCTCCTCCTCAAGGCCTCCTCCTCAAGGCCTCATCCTCCCCCTCCTCAAGGCCTCACCCACCTCCCCAAGGCCTCATCCTCCACCTCCTCAAGGCCTCATGCACCTCCTCAAGGCCTCACCCACCTCATCAAGGCCTCACCCACCTCCTCAAGGCCTCACCCACCTCCTCAAGGCCTCACCCACCTCCTCAAGGCCTCACCCACCTCCTCAAGGCCTCACCCACCTCCTCAACTAGACCTCCTCAAGGCTTCACCCACCTCCTCCTCATGGCCTCACCCTCCCCCTCCTCAAGGCCTCCTCAAGGCCTCACCCACCTCCTCAAGAGTTCACCCCATGTCCTCAAGGCCTCACCCTCCCCCTCCTCAAGGCCTCCTCAAGGCCTTACCCACCTCCTCAAGGCCTCCTCAAGGCCTCCTCCTCCTCAAGGCCTCCTCAAGGCCTCACCCACCTCCTCAAGGCCTTACCCACCTCCTCAAGGCCTTACCCACCTCCTCAAGGCCTCACCCACCTCCTCAAGGCCTCACCCACCTCCTCAAGGCCTCACCCACCTCCTCAAGGCCTCACCCACCACCTCAAGGCCTCACCCACCACCTCAAGGCCTCACCCACCTCAACTAGGCCTCACCACCATCTCGTCATGATCACAACCACCTCACAGAGTGGTGAGGAGTGTACACAGTGGTGAGGAGTGAACACAGTGGTGAGGAGTGAACACAGTGGTGAGGAGTGAACACAGTGGTGAGGGTGACAGTGGTGAGGAGTGTACACAGTGGTGAGGAGTGTACACAGTGGTGAGGAGTGTACACAGTGGTGAGGAGTAGACAGTGGTGAGGAGTGTACACAGCGGTGAGGAGTGTACACAGCGGTGAGGGGTGAACACAGTGGTGAGGGTGACAGTGGTGAGGAGTGTACACAGTGGTGAGCAGTGTACACAGTGGTGAGCAGTGTACACAGTGGTGAGCAGTGTACACAGTGGTGAGGAGTACACAGTGGTGAGGGTGACAGTGGTGAGGAGCGTACACAGTGGTGAGGAGTGAACACAGTGGTGAGGAGTGAACACAGTGGTGAGGAGTGTACACAGTGGTGAGGAGTAGACAGTGGTGAGGAGTGTACACAGCGGTGATGGTGACAGTGGTGAGGAGTGTACACAGTGGTGAGGAGTGTACACAGTGGTGAGGAATGTACACAGTGGTGAGGAGTGTACACAGTGGTGAGGAGTGTACACAGTGGTGAGGAGCGTACACAGTGGTGAGGGTGACAGTGGTGAGGAGTGAACACAGTGGTGAGGGTGACAGTGGTGAGGGTGACAGTGGTGAGGGTGACAGTGGTGAGGAGTGTACACAGTGGTGAGGAGTAGACAGTGGTGAGGAGTATACACAGTGGTGAGGGTGACAGTGGTGAGGAGTGTACACAGTGGTGAGGAGTGAACACAGTGGTGATGGTGACAGTGGTGAGGGTGACAGTGGTGAGGAGTGTACACAGTGGTGAGGAGTGTACACAGTGGTGAGGGGTGACAGTGGTGAGGGGTGTACACAGTGGTGAGGAGTGTACACAGCGGTGAGGGCAGCTGATGAGCGGTGAGTAGCAATGGACTCTGGGAATATTTGTTTTGTTATTTATCCCACGGGAGGAATCTGAGGAGCTGTGAAGCTCTTTTTGTCTTCCCAGTCGTAGACCCCGCGAACAAAGCGGCCTCGAGCGAGCCACAGGAACAAACACAGCTCCGCGGTGGGGCCAGCTCCGCGGTGGGGTCGGCTCCGCGGTGGGGGACGGCTCCGCGGTGGGGACGGTTCCGCGGTGGGGCCGGCTCCACAGTGGGGGGACGGCTCCGCGGTGGGGCCGGAACCGCGGTGGGGCCGCCTCCGCGGTGGGGCCGGCTCCGCGGTGGGGTCGGCTTCGCGGTGGGGCCGACCCGCCGTGGTATAGCGAGCAGTCGGTAACCGGGGTGTGGCCGGGGGTGGAGGCCGGGGACCGTGGTGGAGCGGTGGTTGTGCGGCCGTGCACGGCGATGGTGGGGCCGGTGGGGGGGGGCCCTCGCCCCAACGGGAGGGGGGAGTTGAGGAGGAGGGGGATGGGGGGGAGGGAGGGGTACGGCCCCAACATTGACCTTGCTCCGCGCGTGGCTTTATGGGGGGGGAGGGGGGAAATCCTCGAGGTGGGGGGGGGGGGGTGGGAGGAATCGGCCACAACACTGGGGATGGGGGGGGGTCAAGGAGGAGGAGGAGCAGCAGATGAAGAGAGGCGGGTGGGAGGAGGAGGGAGGGGGAAGAGGGGGAAGAGGTGGAGCCCCCTCCCCACGTCGCGACGAGGAATCGAAGAGGAGCCTCTTGCAGTGCCAATGGCGATGGGAGCCGCCCGAACAAAGCTGAGAAACTGTTTACACCATGAGCACCGCCGGTCGCCGTGACAACGAGGGGATGGGGGTGGGTGTGGGGTGACGTTGCCCCCCCCCCCTCTCCCGCGCGCATCGTCACACCGTCGCCGTGACGACCGCGGGTACCAACCCCCCCGCCGCCGTCTCCGTGACGACCGCGGGTACCAACCCCCCCGCCGCCGTCTCCGTGACGACCGCGGGTACCAACCCCCCGCCGTTGCCGTCTCCGTGACGACCGCGGGTTCCACCTGCTGTCTCCGTGACGACCGCGGGTACCAACCCCCCCCCCCGTTGCCGTCTCCGTGACGACCGCGGGTACCACCCGCCGTCTCCGTGACGACCGCGGGTACCAACCCCCCCGCCGCCGTCTCCGTGACGACCGCGGGTACCACCCGCCGTCTCCGTGACGACGACGGTGGACCGCGTGCGGCGTCGTCACGTCCCCCCGCGTCGTCGCGACCCCGGGCAGCATGTCGCTCAATAATCGCCGCAGCCATTGTCGTCTTGCTCGTCGTATTGATGGTGATGATGACGGCAAGAATAATAATAATATTATTATGATATTAACGATGATAACGATAATAAACGTCTTGTTTCCAGCGGAGGAGTCGGTGTGACGGTGTTGGGTTGCGGGTCGAATGACTATCTGGGGGGAGGGGCCTAGCTTTTCAGCTCCACCCACTTCCGCGTAGCCACACCCACTCGGCCACTCGCCAGTTAAGTCACTTTACCCACTCGGCCACTTACCCACTCAGCAACTTAGCCACTTACCCACTCAGCCACTTACCCGCTCATCCACTCAGCCACTTACCCGCTCAGCCACTTACCCACTCAGCCACTCATCCACTTAGCCACTCAGACACTCACCTACTTACCCACTCACCCACTCAGCCACTTACCCACTCAGCCACTCATTCACTTACCCACTCAGACACTCACCTACTTACCCACTCAACCACTTACCCACTCAGACACTCATCCACTTACCCACTCACTCACCTACTTACCCACTTACCCACTCGCCTACTTACCCACTTACCCACTCAGCCACTTACCCACTCAGCCACTCATCCACTTAACCACTCAGCCACTCACCTACTTACCCGCTCACCTATTTACCCGCTCACCTATTTACCCGCTCATCTACTTACCCACTCAGCCACTTACCCACTCAGCCACTCATCCACTTACCCACTCACCCGCACACCTACTTACCCACTCACCTACTTACCCACTCATCCACTTACCCACTCAGCCACTCACCTACTTACCCACTTACCCACTCAGCCACTCACCTTACCCACTTACCTACTTACCCACTCACCTACTTACCCACTTAGCCACTTACCCACTCAGACACTCATCCACTTACCCACTCAGACACTCACCTACTTACCCACTTACCCACTCAGCCACTCATCCACTCACTCACCTACTTACCCACTCAGCCACTTACCCACTCAGCCACTTACCCACTCAGCCACTTACCCACTCAGCCACTTACCCACTCATCCACTTACCCACTCATCACTCACCTACTTACCCACTCAGCCACTTACCCACTCAGACACTCATCCACTTACCCACTCACCTACTTACCCACTCACCTACTTACCCACTCAGCCACTTACCCACTCAGCCACTCATCCACTTACCCACTCATCCACTTACCCACTCACCTACCCACTCCACTTACCCACTCAGCCACCTACCCACTCCACTTACCCACTCAGCCACTTACCCACTCCACTTACCCACTCAGCCACTCACCCACGGGGCCCTGATGGTCTTGCACAACAACAACAGCAGCAGCAGCAACGAAGTTACATCACTCGGTGGGCCACCGATGTTGTGCAAAGTTCACAACGTGGCGAGCGAGGGGATCTGGGCCATCGATCGAGTCCGAACACATGGAGGGGGGAGGGGGAGTTAACCCAAATGCGTAGCTTGCATTTGGGGGAGGGGGGGTCTAACTCACAATGTACGCATAGGAAACGCGGGGGGGGGGGGGGAGTGTAAAGTCTCGGTAATAATTTGTCTACATTGGCCTTCAATTGAGTTAGCTCGTCCGGCGGTGTGGACTACAGTATCTGTTTAGCTTGAACCACGTGAATATTATTCATCCTTTGATGATCGTTTCTGCGTAGATTAAATATCGGCCGTTCTATCGTATTCGGGGCGGGAGGAGGGGAGGGGAGGTGGTGCGTCAGGCGTACCTACACAGGTGATGGTGGTGGGGTGTTAAAAGTCCGCGTGCGTGTACAGGGAGGTGTATTGGGTCGAGTTTTGACAGAAGGTTTGCGTGCTTCGTACTCGATGGGTGTCCCCCACGCGACGGCTTGCACGGCACCAGCCGTCATCAAAGGCGTCAACCCGTACGGCTCTGGCCCGTGCGCATTCTTGTGCAGGGGAGAATTCAGTCTTCAGGTCACGTACGGCACGTACGGACGTTTCAATGCGGCGAAGATTGAAAAAAAAAGATGTGTATATTATCCCCTGTTTGTGTTTCTCCCTTGCGATGGGGACCTGGTAGGACGAATGTTGAGATTTATAAGGGGGGCACGGGGTGACCATTCAGGTCCGAGTTGGCCTGTGATCAGCTAGGGGCACTGATCATTCTTAGTTAAAGCGGTTGATAGGTGTGTAGTGTAGAGTGTAGTGTAGTGTGTAGTGCAGTGTGTAGTGTAGTGTGTCGTGTATAGTGTAGTGTATAGTGTAGTGTACAGTGCAGTGTATAATGTAGTGCATAGTGTAGTGCATAGTGTAGTGTATAGCGTAGTGCATAGTGTAGTGCATAGTGCAGTGTTTAGTGTAGTGTATAGGATGAACGTTGAGATTTATAAGGGGGCACGGGGTGACCATTAAGGTCCGAGTTGGTCTGTGATCAGCTAGGGGCACTGATCATTCTTAGTGAAAGCGGTTGATAGGTTTGTAGTATAGTGTATAGTGTAGTGTGTAGTGCAGTGTGTAGTGTATAGTGTAATGTATAGTGTAGTGTATAGTGCAGTGTGTAGTGTAGTGCGTCGTGTATAGTGTAGTGTATAGTGCAGTGTATAGTGTAGTGTGGAGTGTATAGTTAGGGTATAGTGTAGTGTATAGGATGAACGTTGAGATTTATAGGGGGGCACGGGGTGACCATTAAGGTCTGAGTTGGTCTGTAATAAGCTAGGGGCACTGATCATTCTTAGTAAAAGCGGTTGACAGGTTTACGTGACGCAGGGCAGCACACAAGGTAGCAGCCTGCAGGGCAGCACACAAGGTGGCAGCCTGCAGGGCAGCACACAAGGTGGCAGCCTGCAGGGCAGCACACAAGGTGACAGCACAAGGTGGCAGCCTGCAGGGCAGCACACAAGGTGGCAGCCTGCAGGGCAGCACACAAGGTGACAGCCTGCAGGGCAGCACACAAGGTGACAGCACAAGGTGGCAGCCTGCAGGGCAGCACACAAGGTGACAGCACAAGGTGGCAGCCTGCAGGGCAGCACACAAGGTGGCAGCCTGCAGGGCAGCACGAGGTGGCAGCCTGCAGGGCAGCACACAAGGTGGCAGCCTGCAGGGCAGCACACAAGGTGGCAGCCTGCAGGGCAGCACACAAGGTGGCAGCCTGCAGCATTTTGCAGCAGCCGAATATCCGGTTATCCCGATTACCGACTTTCCCAAAATTTCAGGGGGGGCCAAGCCCCCCCCCCCAGCCCCCCCCAGCCCCCCCCAGCCCCCCGTGGCTCCGCCCCTGGACTTGACCGAGAGAACCAGCGAGTGTGGATTCCTGCATTAACGAAAGCGTCAAATCGAGATCGAGCGGCCGCCTTCTCTCTGGGCCTCGTCTCGCCACCGGCGGCAGATCCGTGAAGAACGCCTAAAGACGAACAGGGACAAGGGCAATGCCACACGTAGCCCAGAGCATTCAGAGCCTCGGGGGCGAACAGCTATGGCATGGGATACACCTTTCTGCCTGTATCAAAGTATGAAAAAACAAGAATGTGATGGGAGGGAGGAGGAGGAGGAGAAGCCGCGCGTGTGGTGAAGGGTGAGAAAGTTACGGCAAATGAACCTCGTGGCGGTTACCATTAGTACCCCGGCTCTCGCATAAGTGTCCGTGATGCAGTCATTTATAGTCTGTAGCACCAATATCGGAGCGATTGGTTTACCCCCCCCCCCCAGTCGCGGAGGTAACTGCACCCCCCCCCCCTGGGGAATTGGCCCACCTGATGAAGGACGCCCCTTGTGTTGCGCCCGAAACGTCGTGATTTATTTTATTTTGTCAACCCACGTGACGACTTTCGAGTACGGGGATCTCTCCCTGCAGTGACGGAAGCTTCAAATCGAGATCGCCTCGACCGCTTCGTGTTAATTGGTGCCCCGTTGCGCGTTCTAGGCGATGTAACAATGTTCATCTTGCCAGGTTAAGGCCCCACGAAGCTGCTGTGTAGCTGTGGGTCAGAAGCGAGACAGCGATACAGCCCGGCCGTAACGAATGATAACTCAACAAAGTGGATTAACATCACGTGGACATTTATAGCGGAAACTGTCCCCCCAACCTCACCTCACCCCCCCCCTTCACCTCACCCCCCCACCTCAACCCCCCCACCCCACCCACCTCACCCCCCCACCTCAACCCCCCCACCCCACCTCAACCCCCCGACCCTCCACCTCACCCTCCCCCCCCACCTCACCCCCCACCTCAACCCCCCGACCCTCCACCTCACCCTCCCCCCCACCTCACCCCCCACCTCAACCCCCCACCTCACCCCCCCTCACTTCACTCACCCTCCCCCCCACCTCACCCCCCACCTCACCCTCCCACCTCACCCCCCACCTCACCCCCCACCTCACCCCACTTTACCACCCCACCCTCCACCACACCACCCCCACCTCACCCCCCACCTCACCCCCCATCTCACCCCCCCACCTCACCCCCCACCTCACCCCACTTTACCACCCCCACCTCACCCCCCCCCATCTCACCCCCCACCCCACCTCACCCCCCCCACCCCCCCCCCCCACCCGCTCACCAGGCGCACGACGCCTCAGAGAGGGCGTCGCTGGCCCTCCGCCCGCTCCGGGGGCCCCCGGGCCCCAGGGCCCCCCAGCCGGCGGGCCAGCCGCCCCCCTCGGAGCGCGGCGCGTCGGAGCCCCCGCTGCCGTCGTCGGAGCCGAGGGCCTCGTCGGGCCCCGGGGGGGCGCCAGGGCGGCGGCGGCGGCGGTGGCGGCGGTGGCGGCGGGGGTCGCCGCGGGGGTCACCGCGGGGGTCGCCGCGGGGGTCGCCGCGGGGGTCGCGGGGGGCCAGCGGGGGCCCCGGGAAGCGGTGCGGGGAGCTCACGCGGCCCAGCAGCCGTGGCCTCGTGCTCATCTGGAGGGTGGAGGGGGGGGGGGTGGAGGGGGGGTGGAGGGGGTCAGGGTAGGGGGGGGGGCGGCATTAGGGGACGCGGAGCCGGAGCCGCTGGGATTCTGAGCTCCAGTCCTGGATTCTGGCCTCAGATCCGGGATTCTGGGCCCCAGTCCGGGATTCTGGGCTCCAGTCCGGGATTCTGGGCTCCAGTCTGGGATTCTGGGCTTCAGTCCGGGATTCTGGGCTCCAGTCCGGGATTCTGGGCTCCAGTCCGGGATTCTGTTCCCCAGTTCGGGATTCTGGGCTCCAGTCCGGGATTCTGGGCGCCAGTCCGGGATTCTGGGCTCCAGTCTGGGATTCTTGGCTTCAGTCCGGGATTCTGGGCGCCAGTCCGGGATTCTGGGCCCCAGTCCGGGATTCTTGGCACCAGTCCGGGATTCTGGGCTCCAGTCCGGGATTCTGGGTTCCAGTCCGGGATTCTTGCCTCCAGTCCGGGATTCTGGGCTCCAGTCCGGGATTCTTGGCTCCTGTCCGGGATTCTGGGCTCCAGTCCGGGATTCTGGGCTCAGATCCGGGATTCTTGGCTCCAGTCCGGGATTCTAGGCTCCAGTCCGGGATTCTTGGCTCCAGTCCGGGATTCTGGGCTCCAGTCCGGGATTCTTGGCTCCAGTCCGGGATTCTGGGCTCCAGTCCGGGATTCTGGTCTCTAGTCCGGGATTCTGGGCTCCAGTCCGGGATTCTGGGCGCCAGCCCGGGATTCTGGGCTCCAGTCCGGGATTCTGGGCTCCAGTCCGGGATTGTTGGCTCCAGTCCGGGATTCTGGACTCCAGTACGGGATTCTTGGCTCCAGTCCGGGATTCTGGACTCCAGTCCGGGATTCTGGGCACCAGTCCGGGATTCTTGGCTCCAGTCGGGATTCTGGGCTCCATTCCGGGATTCTGGACTCCAGTCCGGGATTCTTGGCTCCAGTCCGGGATTCTGGGCTCCAGTCCGGGATTCTGGGCTCCAGTCCGGGATTCTTGGCTTCAGTCCGGGATTCTGGGCTCCAGTCCGGGATTCTTGGCTTCAGTCCGGGATTCTGGGCTCCAGTCCGGGATTCTGGGCTCCAGTCCGGGATTTTTAGCTCCAGTCCGGGATTCTGGGCACCAGTCCTGGATTCTGGGCTCCAGTCCGGGATTCTGGACTCCAGTCCGGGATTCTTGGCTCCAGTCTGGGATTCTGGGCTCCAGTCCGGGATTCTGGGCTCCAGTCCGGGATTATTGGCTTCAGTCCGGGATTCTGGGCTCCAGTCCGGGATTCTTGGCTTCAGTCCGAGATTCTGGGCTCCAGTCCGGGATTCTGGGCTCCAGTCCGAGATTCTTTGCTCCAGTCCGGGATTCTGGGCTCCAGTCCGGGATTCTGGGCTCCAGTCCGGGATTCTGGGCTCCAGTCCGGGATTCTGGGCACCAGTCCGGGATTCTTGGCTCCAGTCCGGGATTCTGGGCTCCAGTCCGGGATTCTGGGCTCCAGTCCGGGATTCTGGGCTCCAGTCCGGGATTCTTGGCTCCAGTCCGAGATTCTGGGTTCCAGTCCGGAATTCTTGGCTCCAGTCCGGGATTCTTGGCTCCTGTCCGGGATTCTGGGCTCCAGTCCGGGATTCTGGGCTCCAGTCCGGGATTCTGGGCTCAGATCTGGGATTCTTGACTCCAGTCCGGGATTCTTAGCTCCAGTCCGGGATTCTTAGCTCCAGTCCGGGATTCTGGGCTCCAGTCCGGGATTCTTGGCTCCAGTCCGGGATTCTGGGCTCCAGTCCGGGATTCTGGTCTCCAGTCCGGGATTCTGGGCTCCAGTCCGGGATTCTGGGCGCCAGTCCGGGATTCTGGGCTCCAGTCCGGGATTCTGGGCTCCAGTGGGGGATTGTTGGCTCCAGTCCGGGATTCTGGACTCCATTCCGGGATTCTGGGCTCCAGTCCGGGATTCTTGGCTCCAGTCCGGGATTCTGGGCTCCAGTCCGCGATTCTTGCCTCCAGTCCGGGATTCTGGGCTCCTGTCCGGGATTCTGGGCTCCAGTCCGGGATTCTTGGCTTCAGTCTGGGATTCTGGGCTCTAGTCCGGGATTCTTGGCTTCAGTCCGGGATTTTGGGCTCCAGTCCGGGATTCTGGGCTCCAGTCCGGGATTCTTGGCTCCAGTCCGGGATTCTGGGCTCCAGTCCGGGATTCTGGGCTCCAGTCCGGGATTCTTGGCTTCAGTCCGAGATTCTGGGCTCCAGTCCGGGATTCTTGGCTTCAGTCCGCGATTCTGGGCTCCAGTCCGGGATTCTGGGCTCCAGTCCGAGATTCTTGGCTCCAGTCCGGGATTGTGGGCTCCAGTCCGGGATTCTGGGCTCCAGTCCGGGATTGTTGGCTCCAGTCTGGGATTCTGGACTCCATTCCGGGATTCTGGGCTCCAGTCCGGGATTCTTGGCTCCAGTCCGGGATTCTGGGCTCCAGTCCGGGATTCTGGACTCCAGTCCGGGATTCTTGGCTCCAGTCCGGGATTCTGGGCTCCAGTCCGGGATTCTGGGCTCCAGTCCGGGATTCTTGGCTTCAGTCTGGGATTCTGGGCTCCAGTCCGGGATTCTGGGCTCCAGTCCGGGATTCTGGGCTCCAGTCCGGGATTCTTGGCTCCAGTCTGGGATTCTGGGTTCCAGTCCGGAATTCTTGGCTCCAGTCCGGGATTCTTGGCTCCTGTCCGGGATTCTGGGCTCCAGTCCGGGATTCTGGGCTCCAGTCCGGGATTCTGGGCTCAGATCTGGGATTCTTGGCTCCAGTCCGGGATTCTATGCTCCAGTCCGGGATTCTTAGCTCCAGTCCGGGATTCTGGGCTCCAGTCCGGGATTCTTGGCTCCAGTCCGGGATTCTGGGCTCCAGTCCGGGATTCTGGTCTCCAGTCCGGGATTCTGGGCTCCAGTCCGGGATTCTGGGCGCCAGTCCGGGATTCTGGGCTCCAGTCCGGGATTCTGGGCTCCAGTCCGGGATTGTTGGCTCCAGTCCGGGATTTTGGACTCCATTCCGGGATTCTGGGCTCCAGTCCGGGATTCTTGGCTCCAGTCCGGGATTCTGGGCTCCAGTCCGGGATTCTGGACTCCAGTCCGGGATTCTTGGCTTCAGTCCGGGATTCTGGGCTCCAGTCCGGGATTCTGGGCTCCAGTCCGGGATTCTTGGCTTCAGTCTGGGATTCTGGGCTCCAGTCCGGGATTCTGGGCTCCAGTCCGGGATTCTTGGCTTCAGTCCGGGATTCTGGGCTCCAGTCCGGGATTCTTGGCTTCAGTCCGGGATTTTGGGCTCCAGTCCGGGATTCTGGGCTCCAGTCCGGGATTCTTGGCTCCAGTCCGGGATTCTTAGCTCCAGTCCGGGATTCTGGGCTCCAGTCCGGGATTCTTGGCTCCAGTCCGGGATTCTGGGCTCCAGTCCGGGATTCTGTTCTCCAGTCCGGGATTCTGGGCTCCAGTCCGGGATTCTGGGCGCCAGTCCGGGATTCTGGGCTCCAGTCCGGGATTCTGGGCTCCAGTCCGGGATTGTTGGCTCCAGTCCGGGATTTTGGACTCCATTCCGGGATTCTGGGCTCCAGTCCGGGATTCTTGGCTCCAGGCCGGGATTCTGGGCTCCAGTCCGGGATTCTGGACTCCAGTCCGGGATTCTTGGCTTCAGTCCGGGATTCTGGGCTCCAGTCCGGGATTCTGGGCTCCAGTCCGGGATTCTTGGCTTCAGTCTGGGATTCTGGGCTCCAGTCCGGGATTCTGGGCTCCAGTCCGGGATTCTTGGCTTCAGTCCGGGATTCTGGGCTCCAGTCCGGGATTCTTGGCTTCAGTCCGGGATTTTGGGCTCCAGTCCGGGATTCTGGGCTCCAGTCCGGGATTCTTGGCTCCAGTCCGGGATTCTGGGCTCCAGTCCGGGATTCTGGACTCCAGTCCTGGATTCTTGGCTCCAGTCTGGGGTTCTGGGCTCCAGTCCGGGATTCTGGGCTCCAGTCCGGGATTCTTGGCTTCAGTCCGGGATTCTGGGCTCTAGTCCGGGATTCTTGGCTTCAGTCCGCGATTCTGGGCTCCAGTCCGGGATTCTGGGCTCAAGTCCGAGATTCTTGGCTCCAGTCCGGGATTCTGCGCTCCAGTCCGGGATTCTGGGCTCCAGTCCGGGATTGTTGGCTCCAGTCTGGGATTCTGGACTCCATTCCGGGATTCTAGCTTCCAGTCCGGGATTCTTGGCTCCAGTCCGGGATTCTGGGCTCCAGTCCGGGATTCTGGACTCCAGTCCGGGATTCTTGGCTCCAGTCCGGGATTCTGGGCTCCAGTCCGGGATTCTTGGCTTCAGTCTGGGATTCTGGGCTCCAGTCCGGGATTCTTGGCTTCAGTCTGGGATTCTGGGCTCCAGTCCGGGATTCTTGGCTTCAGTCCGGGATTCTGGGCTCCAGTCCGGGATTCTGGGCACCAGTCCGGGATTCTTGGCTCCAGTCCGGGATTCTGGGCTCCAGTCCGGGATTCTGGACTCCAGTCCGGGATTCTTGGCTCCAGTCTGGGATTCTGGGCTCCAGTCCGGGATTCTGGGCTCCAGTCTGGGATTCTTGGCTGCAGTCCGGGATTCTGGGCTCCAGTCCGGGATTCTTGGCTTCAGTCCGAGATTCTGGGCTCCAGTCCGGGATTCTGAGCTCCAGTCCGAGATTCTTGGCTCCAGACCGGGATTCTGGGCTCCAGTCCGGGATTCTGGGCTCCAGTCCGGGATTCTGGGCTCCAGTCCGGGATTCTGGGCACCAGTCCGGGATTCTTGGCTCCAGTCCGGGATTCTGGGCTCCAGTCTGGCATTCTGGGCTCCAGTCCGGGATTCTTGGCTCAACTCCGGGATTCTGGGCTCCAGTCCAGGATTCTGGGCTCTAGTCCGGGATTCTGGGCTCCAGTCCGGGATTCTGGGCGCCAGTCCGGGATTCTGGGCTCCAGTCTGGGATTCTGGGCTCCAGTCCGGGATTCTGGGCTCCAGTCCGGGATTCTGGGCTCCAGTCTGGGATTCCTGGCTCCAGTCCCGGATTGTGGGCTCCAGTCCGGGATTCTGGGCTCCAGTCCGGGATTCTTGGCTCCAGTCCGGGATTCTGTGTTCTAGTCCGGGATTCTTGGCTCCAGTCCGGGATTCTGGGCTCCAGTCCGGGATTCTTGGCTCCAGTCCGGGATTCTAGGCTCCAGTTCGGGATTCTGGGCTCCAGTCCGGGATTCTGGGCTCAGATCCGGGATTCTTGGCTCCAGTCCGGGATTCTAGGCTCCATTTCGGGATTCTGGGCTCCAGTCCGGGATTCTGGGCTCCAGTCCGGGATTCTGGGCTCCAGTCCGAGATTCTGGGCTCCAGTCCGGGATTCTGAGCTCCAGTCCGAGATTCTGGGCTCCAGTCCGGGATTCTTGGCTCCAGTCCGGGATTCTTGGCTCCAGTCCGGGATTCTGGGCTCCAGTGGGGGATTGTTGGCTCCAGTCCGGGATTCTGGACTCCATTCCGGGATTCTGGGCTCCAGTCCGGGATTCTTGGCTCCAGTCCGGGATTCTGGGCTCCAGTCCGCGATTCTTGCCTCCAGTCCGGGATTCTGGGCTCCAGTCCGGGATTCTGGGCTCCAGTCCGGGATTCTTGGCTTCAGTCTGGGATTCTGGGCTCTAGTCCGGGATTCTTGGCTTCAGTCCGGGATTTTGGGCTCCAGTCCGGGATTCTTGGCTCCAGTCCGGGATTCTTGGCTCCAGTCCGGGATTCTGGGCTCCAGTCCGGGATTCTGGACTCCAGTCCAGGATTCTTGGCTCCAGTCTGGGGTTCTGGGCTCCAGTCCGGGATTCTGGGCTCCAGTCCGGGATTCTTGGCTTCAGTCCGAGATTCTGGGCTCCAGTCCGGGATTCTTGGCTTCAGTCCGCGATTCTGGGCTCCAGTCCGGGATTCTGGGCTCCAGTCCGAGATTCTTGGCTCCAGTCCGGGATTGTGGGCTCCAGTCCGGGATTCTGGGCTCCAGTCCGGGATTGTTGGCTCCAGTCTGGGATTCTGGACTCCATTCCGGGATTCTGGGCTCCAGTCCGGGATTCTTGGCTCCAGTCCGGGATTCTGGGCTCCAGTCCGGGATTCTGGACTCCAGTCCGGGATTCTTGGCTCCAGTCCGGGATTCTGGGCTCCAGTCCGGGATTCTGGGCTCCAGTCCGGGATTCTTGGCTTCAGTCTGGGATTCTGGGCTCCAGTCCGGGATTCTGGGCTCCAGTCCGGGATTCTGGGCTCCAGTCCGGGATTCTTGGCTCCAGTCCGGGATTCTGGGTTCCAGTCCGGAATTCTTGGCTCCAGTCCGGGATTCTTGGCTCCTGTCCGGGATTCTGGGCTCCAGTCCGGGATTCTGGGCTCCAGTCCGGGATTCTGGGCTCAGATCTGGGATTCTTGGCTCCAGTCCGGGATTCTATGCTCCAGTCCGGGATTCTTAGCTCCAGTCCGGGATTCTGGGCTCCAGTCCGGGATTCTTGGCTCCAGTCCGGGATTCTGGGCTCCAGTCCGGGATTCTGGTCTCCAGTCCGGGATTCTGGGCTCCAGTCCGGGATTCTGGGCGCCAGTCCGGGATTCTGGGCTCCAGTCCGGGATTCTGGGCTCCAGTCCGGGATTGTTGGCTCCAGTCCGGGATTTTGGACTCCATTCCGGGATTCTGGGCTCCAGTCCGGGATTCTTGGCTCCAGTCCGGGATTCTGGGCTCCAGTCCGGGATTCTGGACTCCAGTCCGGGATTCTTGGCTTCAGTCCGGGATTCTGGGCTCCAGTCCGGGATTCTGGGCTCCAGTCCGGGATTCTTGGCTTCAGTCTGGGATTCTGGGCTCCAGTCCGGGATTCTGGGCTCCAGTCCGGGATTCTTGGCTTCAGTCCGGGATTCTGGGCTCCAGTCCGGGATTCTTGGCTTCAGTCCGGGATTTTGGGCTCCAGTCCGGGATTCTGGGCTCCAGTCCGGGATTCTTGGCTCCAGTCCGGGATTCTTAGCTCCAGTCCGGGATTCTGGGTTCCAGTCCGGGATTCTTGGCTCCAGTCCGGGATTCTGGGCTCCAGTCCGGGATTCTGTTCTCCAGTCCGGGATTCTGGGCTCCAGTCCGGGATTCTGGGCGCCAGTCCGGGATTCTGGGCTCCAGTCCGGGATTCTGGGCTCCAGTCCGGGATTGTTGGCTCCAGTCCGGGATTTTGGACTCCATTCCGGGATTCTGGGCTCCAGTCCGGGATTCTTGGCTCCAGGCCGGGATTCTGGGCTCCAGTCCGGGATTCTGGACTCCAGTCCGGGATTCTTGGCTTCAGTCCGGGATTCTGGGCTCCAGTCCGGGATTCTGGGCTCCAGTCCGGGATTCTTGGCTTCAGTCTGGGATTCTGGGCTCCAGTCCGGGATTCTGGGCTCCAGTCCGGGATTCTTGGCTTCAGTCCGGGATTCTGGGCTCCAGTCCGGGATTCTTGGCTTCAGTCCGGGATTTTGGGCTCCAGTCCGGGATTCTGGGCTCCAGTCCGGGATTCTTGGCTCCAGTCCGGGATTCTGGGCTCCAGTCCGGGATTCTGGACTCCAGTCCTGGATTCTTGGCTCCAGTCTGGGGTTCTGGGCTCCAGTCCGGGATTCTGGGCCCCAGTCCGGGATTCTTGGCTTCAGTCCGGGATTCTGGGCTCTAGTCCGGGATTCTTGGCTTCAGTCCGCGATTCTGGGCTCCAGTCCGGGATTCTGGGCTCAAGTCCGAGATTCTTGGCTCCAGTCCGGGATTCTGCGCTCCAGTCCGGGATTCTGGGCTCCAGTCCGGGATTGTTGGCTCCAGTCTGGGATTCTGGACTCCATTCCGGGATTCTAGCTTCCAGTCCGGGATTCTTGGCTCCAGTCCGGGATTCTGGGCTCCAGTCCGGGATTCTGGACTCCAGTCCGGGATTCTTGGCTCCAGTCCGGGATTCTGGGCTCCAGTCCGGGATTCTTGGCTTCAGTCTGGGATTCTGGGCTCCAGTCCGGGATTCTTGGCTTCAGTCTGGGATTCTGGGCTCCAGTCCGGGATTCTTGGCTTCAGTCCGGGATTCTGGGCTCCAGTCCGGGATTCTGGGCACCAGTCCGGGATTCTTGGCTCCAGTCCGGGATTCTGGGCTCCAGTCCGGGATTCTGGACTCCAGTCCGGGATTCTTGGCTCCAGTCTGGGATTCTGGGCTCCAGTCCGGGATTCTGGGCTCCAGTCTGGGATTCTTGGCTGCAGTCCGGGATTCTGGGCTCCAGTCCGGGATTCTTGGCTTCAGTCCGAGATTCTGGGCTCCAGTCCGGGATTCTGAGCTCCAGTCCGAGATTCTTGGCTCCAGACCGGGATTCTGGGCTCCAGTCCGGGATTCTGGGCTCCAGTCCGGGATTCTGGGCTCCAGTCCGGGATTCTGGGCACCAGTCCGGGATTCTTGGCTCCAGTCCGGGATTCTGGGCTCCAGTCTGGCATTCTGGGCTCCAGTCCGGGATTCTTGGCTCAACTCCGGGATTCTGGGCTCCAGTCCAGGATTCTGGGCTCTAGTCCGGGATTCTGGGCTCCAGTCCGGGATTCTGGGCGCCAGTCCGGGATTCTGGGCTCCAGTCTGGGATTCTGGGCTCCAGTCCGGGATTCTGGGCTCCAGTCCGGGATTCTGGGCTCCAGTCTGGGATTCCTGGCTCCAGTCCCGGATTGTGGGCTCCAGTCCGGGATTCTGGGCTCCAGTCCGGGATTCTTGGCTCCAGTCCGGGATTCTGTGTTCTAGTCCGGGATTCTTGGCTCCAGTCCGGGATTCTGGGCTCCAGTCCGGGATTCTTGGCTCCAGTCCGGGATTCTAGGCTCCAGTTCGGGATTCTGGGCTCCAGTCCGGGATTCTGGGCTCAGATCCGGGATTCTTGGCTCCAGTCCGGGATTCTAGGCTCCATTTCGGGATTCTGGGCTCCAGTCCGGGATTCTGGGCTCCAGTCCGGGATTCTGGGCTCCAGTCCGAGATTCTGGGCTCCAGTCCGGGATTCTGAGCTCCAGTCCGAGATTCTGGGCTCCAGTCCGGGATTCTTGGCTCCAGTCCGGGATTCTGGGCTCCAGTCCGGGATTCTGGGCTCCAGTCCGGGATTGTTGGCTCCAGTCCGGGATTTTGGACTCCATTCCGGGATTCTGGGCTCCAGTCCGGGATTCTTGGCTCCAGTCCGGGATTCTGGGCTCCAGTCCGGGATTCTGGACTCCAGTCCGGGATTCTTTGCTCCAGTCCGGGATTCTGGGCTCCAGTCCGGGATTCTGGGCTCCAGTCCGGGATTCTTGGCTTCAGTCTGGGATTCTGGGCTCCAGTCCGGGATTCTGGGCTCCAGTCCGGGATTCTTGGCTTCAGTCCGGGATTCTGGGCTCCAGTCCGGGATTCTTGGCTTCAGTCCGGGATTTTGGGCTCCAGTCCGGGATTCTGGGCTCCAGTCCGGGATTCTTGGCTCCAGTCCGGGATTCTGGGCTCCAGTCCGGGATTCTGGACTCCAGTCCGGGATTCTTGGCTCCAGTCTGGGGTTCTGGGCTCCAGTCCGGGATTCTGGGCTCCAGTCCGGGATTCTTGGCTTCAGTCCGGGATTCTGGGCTCTAGTCCGGGATTCTTGGCTTCAGTCCGCGATTCTGGGCTCCAGTCCGGGATTCTGGGCTCCAGTCCGAGATTCTTGGCTCCAGTCCGGGATTCTGGGCTCCAGTCCGGGATTCTGGGCTCCAGTCCGGGATTGTTGGCTCCAGTCTGGGATTCTGGACTCCATTCCGGGATTCTGGGCTCCAGTCCGGGATTCTTGGCTCCAGTCCGGGATTCTGGGCTCCAGTCCGGGATTCTGGACTCCAGTCCGGGATTCTTGGCTCCAGTCCGGGATTCTGGGCTCCAGTCCGGGATTCTTGGCTTCAGTCTGGGATTCTGGGCTCCAGTCCGGGATTCTTGGCTTCAGTCTGGGATTGTGGGCTCCAGTCCGGGATTCTTGGCTTCAGTCCGGGATTCTGGGCTCCAGTCCGGGATTCTGGGCACCAGTCCGGGATTCTTGGCTCCAGTCCGGGATTCTGGGCTCCAGTCCGGGATTCTGGACTCCAGTCCGGGATTCTTGGCTCCAGTCTGGGATTCTGGGCTCCAGTCCGGGATTCTGGGCTCCAGTCTGGGATTCTTGGCTGCAGTCCGGGATTCTGGGCTCCAGTCCGGGATTCTTGGCTTCAGTCCGAGATTCTGGGCTCCAGTCCGGGATTCTGAGCTCCAGTCCGAGATTCTTGGCTCCAGACCGGGATTCTGGGCTCCAGTCCGGGATTCTGGGCTCCAGTCCGGGATTCTGGGCTCCAGTCCGGGATTCTGGGCTCCAGTCCGGGATTCTGGGCACCAGTCCGGGATTCTTGGCTCCAGTCCGGGATTCTGGGCTCCAGTCTGGCATTCTGGGCTCCAGTCCGGGATTCTTGGCTCAACTCCGGGATTCTGGGCTCCAGTCCAGGATTCTGGGCTCTAGTCCGGGATTTTGGGCTCCAGTCCGGGATTCTGGGCGCCAGTCCGGGATTCTGGGCTCCAGTCTGGGATTCTGGGCTCCAGTCCGGGATTCTGGGCTCCAGTCCGGGATTCTGGGCTCCAGTCTGGGATTCCTGGCTCCAGTCCGGGATTGTGGGCTCCAGTCCAGGATTCTGGGCTCCAGTCCGGGATTCTTAGCTCCAGTCCGGGATTCTGGGCTCCCGTCCGGGATTCTGGGCTCCAGTCCGGGATTCTTGGCTACAGTCCGGGATTCTAGGCTCCAGTTCGGGATTCTGGGCTCCAGTCCGGGATTCTGGGCTCAGATCCGGGATTCTTGGCTCCAGTCCGGGATTCTAGGCTCCATTTCGGGATTCTGGGCTCCAGTCCGGGATTCTGGGCTCCAGTCCGGGATTCTGGGCTCCAGTCCGAGATTCTTGGCTCCAGACCGGGATTCTGGGCTCCAGTCCGGGATTCTGAGCTCCAGTCCGAGATTCTTGGCTCCACACCGGGATTCTGGGCTCCAGTCCGGGATTCTGGGCTCCAGTCCGGGATTCTGGGCTCCAGTCCGGGATTCTGGGCTCCAGTCCGGGATTCTGGGCACCAGTCCGGGATTCTTGGCTCCAGTCCGGAATTCTGGGCACCAGTCTGGCATTCTGGGCTCCAGTCCGGGATTCTTGGCTCAACTCCGGGATTCTGGGCTCCAGTCCAGGATTCTGGGCTCTAGTCCGGGATTTTGGGCTCCAGTCCGGGATTCTGGGCGCCAGTCCGGGATTCTGGGCTCCAGTCTGGGATTCTGGGCTCCAGTCCGGGATTCTGGGCTCCAGTCCGGGATTCTGGGCTCCAGTCTGGGATTCCTGGCTCCAGTCCGGGATTGTGGGCTCCAGTCCGGGATTCTGGGCTCCAGTCCGGGATTCTTTGCTCCAGTCCGGGATTCTGGGCTCCCGTCCGGGATTCTGGGCGCCAGTCCGGGATTCTTGGCTCCAGTCCGGGATTCTAGGCTCCAGTTCGGGATTCTGGGCTTCAGTCCGGGATTCTGGGCTCAGATCCGGGATTCTTGGCTCCAGTCCGGGATTCTAGGCTCCATTTCGGGATTCTGGGCTCCAGTCCGGGATTCTGGGCTCCAGTCCGGGATTCTGGGCTCCAGTCCGAGATTCTGGGCTCCAGTCCGGGATTCTGAGCTCCAGTCCGAGATTCTGGGCTCCAGTCCGGGATTCTTGGCTCCAGTCCGGGATTCTGGGCTCCAGTCCGGGATTCTGGGCTCCAGTCCGGGATTCTTGGCTCCAGTCCGGGATTCTGGGCTCCAGTGCGGGATTCTGGGCACCAGTCCGGGATTCTTGGCTCCAGTCCGGGATTCTGGGCTCCAGTCCGGGATTCTGGGCTCCAGTCCGGGATTCTTGGCTCCAGTCCGGGATTCTGGGCTCCAGTCCGGGATTCTGGGCTCCAGTCCGGGATTCTGGGCTCCAGTCCGGGATTCTGGGCTCCAGTCCGGGATTCTGGGCTCTAGTCCGGGATTCTTTGCTCCAGTCCGGGATTCTGGGCTCCAGTCCGGGATTCTTGGCTCCAGTCCGGTATTCTGGGCTCCAGTCTGGTATTTTGGGCTCCAGTCCGGGATTCTGGGCTCCAGTCCGGGATTCTGGGCTCCAGTCCGGGATTCTGGGCTCCAGTCCGGGATTCTGGGCTCCAGTCTGGGATTCTGGGCTCCAGTCCGAGATTCTGGGCTCCAGTCCGGGATTCTTGGCTCCAGTCCGGGATTCTGGGCTCCAGTCTGGGATTCTTGGCTCCAGTCCGGGATTCTGGGCCCCAGTCCGGGATTCTGGGCTCCAGTCCGGGATTCTGGGCTCCAGTCCGGGATTCTTGGCTCCAGTCCGGGATTCCGGGCTCCAGTCCGGGATTCTGGGCTCCAGTCCGGGATTCTGGGCTCCAGTCCGGGATTCTGGGCTCCAGTCCGGGATTCTGGGCTCCAGTCCGGGATTCGGCCCCAACCACAGCGATTGCACCGGGGTGCTCACGGTAGAGACCGGAGGCTCACACTGAGACCCACAAACTCAAACACTCAGCGGTCCCTCACCCACGGGCCCTGTGGGGCCTCACCCCTGGTCCTCACCCACGGGGCCCGTGGGGCCTCACACCCACGGCCCTGTGGGTGAGGGCCTCACCCGTGGCTCCTCACCCCACCGGGGTATGGCCGGGGGTCCTCACCTGCAGGAAGAGGGCGGCCCCGAGCGAGAGGCCCTGCAGGCGCTCCCCCAGCTCCGCCAGCTCCCCGTCGTGCTCCGCCAGCTCCTCGCGGAGTTCCCCCCCAGTCCCCTCCAGCGCCGAGAGACTCCCCGGGGGGCCACTGCCTCCGCCGTCTCCCCCCAGCTGCTCGCACGCGGCGGTGGCGGCGGGGAGGGGGGGTGGAGACACAAGGGTGGACACGAGGGGTGGACACGAGGGTGGACACGTCTCTACGTCGAACTTCTTTCGCACCGCCGCGCTGATCGGAGATGTGGGGGAAGGACAACGAACTAACACGCACAACAGGTTTAATATATAAACACCCAGGTCTGTGATTCTGTCATTCTGTGACTAACGCGGCACGGATTGGTTGAAGTGCGTCACGTGACCGGGGCCAAGCAGCCAACCAGCGCTTGGCGGGGCTATAGAGGGGCGGGTGAAAGACCGCATCGAACCGAAAACCCCCAACAAGGCCATCAAATAAAAGGGTTTTCCCCCCTTTTATTCTGGCAACAAAACTGAATCCTTTTTACAAGGGGATTCATGTTTACTGCATTAACCACAATACCTTGCAGTCAAGATGCAAACAAAAAAAATGCATTGTCCTTGAAACTGATTGGTCCACACCAAGGGACGGCTTTCTTTTGAGCCTCGACCCAATTGGTGCTCGACCAGATGACGCCAAAAGGCGTCACACAGCTCAAAGACAATGCCGCTATCAAAGTAATGAGGGCTCGGGGTGAGCATCTACATCACTAGACCTCCTTTGCCAGTACCAAAATGTAATAATAATAGGGGTTTTTCCCCCTTTTTCTGGCAACAAAACTGAAACCTTTTGACAAGGGGATTCATGTTTACTGCATTAACCACAATACCTGCAGTCAAAATGCAAACAAAACACATACTATGATAATATATACGTGGCATTGTCCTTGAAACTGATTGGTCCACACCAAAGGACGGCTTTCTTTTGAGCCTCGACCCAATTGGTGCTCGACGCCTTTTGGCGTCCTCTGGTCGAGCACCAATTGGGTCGAGGCTCAAAAGAAAGCCGTCCCTTGGTGTGGACCAATCAGTTTCAAGGACAATGCATTTTTTTTTTGCATCTTGACTGCAAGGCATTGTGGTTAATGCAGTAAACATGAATCTTCGTATAAAGGTTTCAGTTTTGTTGCCAGAAAAAAGGGGGAAAAACCCTATTATTGCATTTTGGTACTGGCAAAGGAGGTCTAGTGATGTAGAAGGCCATCTACTTAACGACGAGGGGACATTCACCAAGAAATGTCCGTTTTCAATTAAATATTCCAGATGTAAAATGATATAAGCTTTATCTAATTGAAAACAATACAATTCAAAATATGTTTCATTTTAAAACTTCAAGATGGAGCATCGGGTGCTTGCGTGAATGTGTCGTTCATGTGTGCATTTTTTTTCGTGACATTCCTGGCCAAATGTCGTAAATGGTTGTTCGGGGACGCCTATGGCCTATGGCGCCCCCGAAAAACCCGCAGTATTATTCATAATAAAGGGTTTTTTTGGGTTAGATGGCGTTATTTATAAATGTGTCGTAACCCTCCGCCACCCGACACGGCCAATCAGTAAAAAAACTGTGTCACGTTGACAAAAGACAAAATAGTTCACACTACTTTAGCCCGCAGGTGTGCTCTGGCGAATTTGCCCGATGATGCTGGATGTTAATAACCAGCGAAAAGTCGTACTCAAAACTTGTAAATGTTGTGGATTCGCTCTTCAACACACCGGTGGGCTAAAGCAGTGAACTATTTTTTTGTCTTTTGTCAACGTGACACTTTTTTTTTACTGATTGGCCTTGTCGGGTGGTGGAGGGTTACGACACATTTATAAATAACGCGATCTCACTCAAAAACGTTTATTCTGAATAACACACAACAACAACAAGCGGTTGTGAAGAAATACGTATGCGATCTAGTGTAGTGGTGTCGTGTATAGTGTAGTGTATACTAATGTAGTGTATAGTGTAGTGTATATCGTAGTGTGTGTAGTGTATAGTGTATATCAGAGTGTATAGTCGTGTATAATGTAGTGTATAGTAGTGTATAATAATGTAGTGTATAATAATGTAGTGTATAGTGTAGTGTGTATCATAGTGTGTGTAGTGTATAGTATATATCAGAGTGTATAGTCGTGTATAATGTAGTGTATAGTAGTGTATAATAATGTAGTGTATAATAATGTAGTGTATAGCGTAGTGTGTGTAGTGTATAGTGTATATCAGTGTATAGTTCGGTTTCCCACTGACAAAGAAATGATCAGTCTATAATTTTAATGGTAAGTTTATTTGAACAGTGAGAGACAGAATAACAACAACAAAATCCAGAGAAACGCATGTCAAAAATGTTATAAATTAATTTGCATTTTAATGAGAGAAATAAGTATTTGACCCCTCTGCAAAACATGACTTAGTACTTGGTGGCAAAACCCTTGTTGGCAATCACAGAGGTCAGACGTTTCTATTAGTTGGCCACCAGGTTTGCACACATCTCAGGAAGGATTTTGTCCTACTCTTCTTTGCAGATCTTCTCCAAGTCATTAAGGTTTCGAGGCTGACGTTTGGCAACTCGAACCTTCAGCTCCCTCCACAGATTTTCTATGGGATTAAGGTTTGGAGACTGGCTAGGCCACTCCAGGACCTTAATGTGCTTCTTCTTGAGCCACTCCTTTGTTGCCTAGGCCGTGTGTTTTGGGTCATTGTCATGCTGGAATACCCATCCACGACCCGTTTTCAATGCCCTGGCTGAGGAAAGGAGGTTCTCACCCAAGATTTGACGGTACATGGCCCCGTCCATCGTCCCTTTGATGCGGTGAAGTTGTCCTGTCCCCTTAGCAGAAAAACACCCCCAAAGCATAATGTTTCCACCTCCATGTTTGACGGTGGGGATGGTGTTCTTGGGATCATAGGCAGCATTCCTCCTCCTCCAAACACGGCGAGTTGAGTTGATGCCAAAGAGCTCCATTTTGGTCTCATCTGACCACAACACTTTCACTTTCGCCCAGTCGTCCTCTGAATCATTCAGATGTTCATTGGCAAACTTCAGACGGGCATGTATATGCGCTTTCTTGAGCAGGGGGACCTTGCGGGCGCTGCAGAATTTCAGTCCTTCACGGCGTAGTGTGTTACCAATTGTTTTCTTGGTGACTATGGTCCCAGCTGCCTTGAGATCATTGACAAGATCCTCCTGTGTAGTTCTGGGCTGATTCCTCACCGTTCTCATGATCATTGCAACTCCACGAGGTGAGATCTTGCATGGAGCCCCAGGCAGAGGGAGATTGACAGTTCTTTTGTGTTTCTTCCATTTGCGAATAATCGCACCAACTTGTTGTCACCTTCTCACCAAGCTGCTTGGCAATGGTCGTGTAGCCCATTCCAGCCTTGTGTAGGTCTACAATCTTGTCCCTGACATCCTTGGAGAGCTCTTTGGTCTTGGCCATGGTGGAGAGCTTGGAATCTGATTGATTGATTGCTTCTGTGGACAGGTGTCTTTTATACAGGTAACAGGCTGAGATTAGGAGCACTCCCTTTAAGAGTGTGCTCCTAATCTCAGCTCGTTACCTGTATAAAAGACACCTGGGAGCCAGAAATCTTTCTGATTGAGAGGGGGTCAAATACTTATTTCCCTCATTAAAATGCAAATCAATTTATAACATTTTTGACATGCGTTTTTCTGGATTTTGTTGTTGTTATTCTGTCTCTCACTGTTCAAATAAAACCTACCATTAAAATTATAGACTGATCATTTCTTTGTCAGTGGGAAAACGTACAAAATCAGCAGGGGATCAAATACTTTTTTTCCCTCACTGTAGTGTATATCAGAGTGTAGAGTAGTGTATAGTGTAGTGTATAGTGTAGTGTATAGCAGTGTATAATAATGTAGTGTATAGCGTGTGTCGTGTATAGTGGTGTTGTGTATAGTGTATATCAGAGTGTATAATAGTGTAGTGTATAGTAGTGTATAGTGTATATCAGAGTGTATAGTAGTGTATAGTAATGTAGTGTATAGTGTAATGTATAGTAGTGTATAGTAGTGTATAGTATTGTATAGTGTATAGTAATGTAGTGTATAGTAGTGTATAGTGTATAGTAATGTAGTGTATAGTGTAGTGTATAGTAGTGTATAGTAGTGTATAGTGTAGTATATAGTAATGTAGTGTAGTGTATAGTGTAGTGTATAGTGTAGTGTATAGTATAGTAGTGTATAGTGTAGTGTATAGTAGTGTAGTGTATAGTAGTGTAGTGTATAGTGTAGTGTATGGTGTAGTGTATAGTAGTGTAGTGTATAGTGTAGTGTATAGTAGTGTATAGTAGTGTATAGTAATGTAGTGTATAGTGTAGTGTATAGTAGTGTATAGTAGTGTATAATAGTGTATAGTGTAGTATATAGTAGTGTATAGTAGGGTATAGTAGTGTATAGTGTAGTGTATAGTGTAGTGTATAGTAGTGTATAGTAGTGTATAGTAATGTAGTGTATAGTGTAGTGTATAGTAGTGTATAGTAGTGTATAATAGTGTATAGTGTAGTATATAGTAGTGTATAGTAGGGTATAGTAGTGTATAGTGTAGTGTATAGTGTAGGGTATAGTAGTGTAGTGTATAGTATATTGTATAGTGTAGTATATAGTAATGTAGTGTATAGTAGTGTATAGTAGTGTATAGTGTAGTGTATAGTAATGTAGTGTATAGTAATGTAGTGTATAGTGTAGTGTATAGTGTAGTGTATAGTGTAAGGTATAGTAGTGTAGTGTATAGTGTAGTGTATAGTAGTGTATAATAATGAAGTGTATGGCCGCGCCGTACGTAGCCAATCGTTGCTAATCGGAGGTGCAGGGGAAGGACAACAAACTAAACACACAACAACAACAAACAGTTCTAAACAAATTCGTTTTAGATAGTACTGTATAGTGGTGTAGTGTATAGTGGTGTAGTGTATAGTGGTGTGTATAATAGTGTAGTTTATAGTTGTGTACTGTATAATAGTGTAGTGTATAGTGGTGTAGTGTTTAATAGTGGTGTGTATAATAGTGTAGTGTATAGTAGTGTAGTGTATAGTAGTATAGTGGTGTATTGTATAGTGTAGTGTATAGTAGTGTATAGTGTAGTGTATAGTAGTGTGTAGTAGTGTATAATAGTGTAGTGTATAGTAGTGTAGTGTATAGTGGTGTGGTGTATAGTTGTGTAGTGTATAGTAGTGTAGTGTATAGTGGTGTAGTTTATAGTAGTGTAGTGTATAATAGTGTAGTGTATAATAGTGGAGTGTATAGTAGTGTAGTGTATAGTAGTGTAGTGTTTAGTGGTGCAGTGTATAGTAGTATAGTGGTGTAGTGTATAGTGGTGTAGTGTATAGTAGTGTAGTGTATAGTGGTGTAGTGTATAATAGTGTAGTGTATAATAGTGGAGTGTATAATAGTGGAGTGTATAGTAGTGTAGTGTATAGTAGTGTAGTGTATAGTAGTGTAGTGTATAGGTGTAGTGTATAGTAGTGTACTGTATAGTGATGTAGTGTATAGTGATGTAGTGTATAGTGGTGTAGTGTATAGTATAGTAGTGTGGTGTATAGTAGTGTACTGTATAGTGATGTAGTGTATAGTAGTGTAGAGTATAGTGTAGTGTATAGTAATGTAGAGTATAGTGTAGTGTATAGTGTAGTGTATAGTAGTGTAGTGTATAGTAGTGTCGTGTATAGTGTAGTGCATAGTAGTGTACTTTATAGTGATGTAGTGTATAGTAGTGTGTAGTGGTGTACTGTATAGTAGTGTACTGTATCGGTGTAGTGTATAGTGCAGTGTATACCATAGTGTATAGTACAGTAGAGCAGTATATGGTAGTGTATTGTAGTGTATAGTGTAGTGTGGAGTGTATAACGTAGTGTATAGTAGTCTAGTGTACAGTAGTGTATAGTAGTGTATAGTGGTGTAGTGTATAGTGGTGTAGTGTATATGTGTAGTCTATAGTGCAGTATATACCATAGTGTATAGTACAATAGAGCAGGTATATAGTAGTGTATTGTAGTGTATAGCTTAGTGTGGAGTGTATAACGTAGTGTATAGTAGTGTAGTGTATAGCGTCGTGTGGGTAGTGTAGTATGTAGTGTGTAGTATATAGTGGAGTGTATGTATAAACTTCTTTCGCACCGTACATACCCAACCACGCTAATCAGAGGTGTGGGTGGAATGGCAACAAATTTAACCCAGCAACAGCAAGCAGTTCTAAAGAAATGAGTTTGCCAATCTCGACGATGATTTAATAGTGCAGCATAGCTCCCACAGCGGCTTCCTATAATTATCTATCGGAAGGAGAAGAACGTTCCAGACGGCCGCAGAAGCAGCGGTAATCTGAAAGTGCTGCTCGGCGATGGCGATGATGACGACGATTACGACGATGACAATGATGATGATGACGACGACGATGACGACGATGACGACGATAATGATGATGACGACGACGACGATAACGACGACGATGATGACGATGACGACGATGACGACGATAACGATGATGACGACGACGATGACGACGATGATGACGTTGATGACGATGACGACGATGACGACGATAACGATGATGACGACGATGACGACGATTGATGACAATGACGACGATAACAATGATGATGATGACGACGATGATGACGATGATGACGATGATGACGATGACGACGATGACGACGATAACGATGATGACGACAATGACGACGATGACGACGATTGATGACGATGACGACGATAACAACGATAACGACGATGACGATGACGACGATGATGACGATGACGCCAATGACGACGATGATGACGATGATGACGACGATGACGACGATGATGACTGATGATGACGATAACGACGATGATGATAATGACAATGACGATGACGATACGGTGACCACCATCTTCGTTTCGATGGCTCAGCCAGAAGTCGCTGCTGCTGCTGCTGCAAGAATGATCGGAGTTCACGTGATCGGGGTCCTGTGGGGGTCTGTAGGGGTGTGTGTGGGGGGGGGGGGGTCCCATAGGGATCCCGTGACGGGTACTGAGGGGGTCCCGTGGCAGGGGGAGCGGGGGAAGGGGGGGGGAAGGGGGGATCCCTCTCTACCTCTCCCAGGTAGACGCGCAGCCTGGAGAGGGCCTCTCCCCGTGCCCGCACGCGCGCCTCCAGCGCCGCCATGCAGGCGAGCACGTCCCCCGGCTCCATCGCCACAACCTCCCGACCAGCGGCACTGCAGCGGCTGCGGTGACTCCCTGGCTGGGGTTCACAACAACAACAATAGACAATGCATCGTGCGGAATTATCAAGAGCCTTGTGTTGGGTGCTCGCCACATTGGGGGCCGTCCATGAATTACGTCACGCGATTTTGGACGATTTTTGACCCCCCCCTCCCTTCGTCACGCGGCGTCACAAAAAGTCAGACCCCCCCCTCGAATATGACGTCACAAAGCTCTGCCCCCCCCCCCCAAAAAAAAACATGCTTCAAATCGCTTTAAACTATTGTCATTGTAGTAGTGCGTATTTAATGTGGTGCTGCGCTCTGATGTTGTAGGAGAAAACATTTATTAAAAAGTCTATTTAAGTAAAACGTGTTGTCTATATTTATTTATAAAGTTCCGCATTTTGATGTGATGTCACATTTCTCAACCCCCCCTCCCTCGTCACACATCGTCACAAATGTCTGACCACCCCCCCCCCGCCAGGGCCAGATGACACTTTTGTCATCTGGCATCTGGCCACATGGCCGGCCTGCTCTAGACCAATTCCTCGACCACATCAATTCCATACACCCAGCCATCAGATTTACCATGGAAGTCGAAAAAGATGGCAAGCTACCTTTTTTGGATGTTCTAATAAAAAAGAGACCTGATGGTTCAATGAGCCACTCTGTCTACAGGAAAGCTACCCATACGGATGCTTACCTGTAACCGGATTCCCACCACCATTCATCCCAGAAGAATTCCCTCATCAAGACTCTGCACCATAGAGCCCAATGCATATCCGACCAGGAACACATAGCCAGTGAAGTCAAGCACGTACACCAAGCTCTTAAGGCTAATGGTTACTCCGACTACACAATACGCAAAGCTATCACTCAAACCATGAAGAAGGACCCTCTTGAGGAGCCATTCAAAACCATCACTTTACCCTACATTGCGAGGATCACAATAAAGATCTCCAAAATCTTGAATAAACACAAGATCCAGGTCCGATTCAACACACTACATAAAATCCGTGATCTGGTTTCGTCTGTAAAAGATGTGATTCCGGACATAACAGTACCCTGGTGTCTACAAACTAAGTTGCCTCTGTGGTAGCAGTTACATTGGAGAAACCAAACGACATGTCTCGGACCGCATCTGTGAACACAAAGCAGACCTAAAACACGGTAGGACCAACACCTCGGCCGTGGCATATCACTGTTATAATTCAGTAGGCTCACATGACATTGACTTCTCCAAGACAGAGGTTCTCTGCAAGCCATCTGGCTACCATGAGAGATTCGTTCATGAGGCTATCCACATATACAAACACGGAGAAAATTTTCAACCGAGAAGATGGATTCTGGCTTAGCAATCATTGGAAGGATTTGATAAACCATTTCGGGTCTTAATTGATTGATCACGCTTACGGTGGCTTTCAGACCGCATCCATTATTTTCGACTCCCCCCCCTCCTCTTTTCCGAACATAGATGGACTCGTCCATCTGAATAAACTGTCAAATCGCTCTCCGTGGTGCTAACGTTAAAAAAACGCCACTTCTTTCAAAAAATTCTTGCCGTGGTTTTCACACCTGATGATGATTGCTTGTGTTGCAGTCAAAACGTCGTGATAATTTTATTGTTTTATATTTGTATTATTTTATTGTTTCCCTTCTACGTGGTGACTTTACCGAAAGAACCAGGAATATGTAACGCCGTTGTTGCTCAGTTAGCCCCGCCCACTGTTGGCTTAACCCCACCCCCCGCCAACTATTCAAGTAGCTCCGCCCACTGCTCACGTAGCCCCGCCCATTTGCTCAGGTAGCCCCCGCCCATTGCCCGCACGGCGATTATTTACACACACACGCTTTGAGGGAGACACGGGGACACTGGACCAGGGGACAGACATCCTGAGCCCCACCGGGACGTGTGGTGGACGTCTGTGAATAAAGAGCTTCATGGGCCACAGTAGGCACTGTGCCCTAGGGCCTACTCACACACTCATTCACCCACCCACTCATAAACCCACTCACGCACTCATTCACCCACCCACTCATTCACCCAGCCACTCACTCACCCACTCACACACTCATTCACCCACCCACTCATTCACCCACTCACGCACTCATTCACCCACCCACTCACCCACTCACTCATTCACCCACCCACTCATTCACACACCCACTCACTCACGCATTCACTCACCCACCCACCCATTCACTCACGCATTCACTCACCCACCTACTCATTCACCCATTCACTCACGCATTCACTCACCCACTCACGCACTCATTCACCCACCCACTCATTCACCCACTCGCCAGAGCCCTGTTATCCAATAGGCAACAGTAGGCACGTGCCCTAGGGCCTACTCACACACTTATTCACCCACTCACTCACTCACCCACTCACTCACTCACCCACTCACACACTCATTCACCCATTCACTCACTCAGCCACTCACGCACTCATTCACCCATTCACTCACTCAGCCACTCACGCACTCATTCACCCACCCACTCATTCACCCACCCACTAATCCACCCACCCACTCATTCACCCACTCATTCACCCACCCACTCATTCACCCACCCACTCATTCACCCACCCACTCACTCACCCACTCACGTACTCATTCACCCACCCACTCATTCACCCACCCACTCACTCACCCACTCACCCACTCATTCACCCACCCACTCATTTACCCACCCACTCACTCATGCACGTACTCACGCACTCATTCACCCACCCACTCATTCACCCACCCACTCATTCACCCACCCACTCATTCACCCACCCACTCACTCACCCACTCACTCACGCACTCATTCACCCACCCACTCATTCACCCAGCCACTCGTTCACCCATCCACCAGAGCCGTATTATCCAATAGGCCACACTAGGCATTGACAGTGCCTAGGGCCTACCGAAAATTAAAGGGCTTCCGAATGTATTTACCATGCTATTTGTTGTTTGTATGACAAAACATGAAACCAAGATCTCCTCTAGAATAAATATATGTATATATATAGCAAAAGGGTAGTGCACAGTGTATATACGGAATCATAAGGAGAGAGAAATGAACAACAGGAGTTGAACTTTTTGACATTTTTACATTGCAACAAATTTATTTTTGCAATTATTTCAAATTAACTCTGCTTATCTGCGCCACACCGCACGTCCCCCCCCCCCCCCCCATCGAATGAGCACCACAGACTAAATAATAATGGAACGTGTCAGAAGTAACGGCATCTAGGCTGGACGAAAGTGCCACGTGTGAAACAAGCGGATTGACAGCGGTGATAGTAAGTACAATGGGGCAGCAGTCACCAAAGGTTATCACTGCAGGCCTACGAAATAGAAGCGCCTAGGGCCTACAAGAACCTTCACCTGACCCTACCAACCGGTAGAAAGTACCAAAGAGAGTACCGCGTGAACCAAGCAGAGTGGCATCGGCGGTAGAGGCAGTGAAATGGGGCAGCAGTAACCATCTGTTGGGAAGTTATCACTGAAGGATCTACTAAACAGAAGCGCCTAGGGCCTACAAGAACCTTCACCTGACCCTACCAACCGGTAGAAAGTACCAAAGAGAGTACCGCGTGAACCAAGCGGAGTGGCATCAGCGGTAGTTGTAGTGACATGGGGCAGCAGTAACCATCTGTTGGGAAGTTGTCACTGAAGGATCAACTAAACAGAAGCGCCTAGGGCCTACAAGAACCTTCACCTGACCCTACCAACCGGTAGAAAGTACCAAAGAGAGTACCGCGTGAACCAAGCGGCGTGGCATCGGCGGTAGAGGCAGGGAAATGGGGCAGCAGTAATCATCTGTTGGGAAGTTATCACTGAAGGATCTACTAAACAGAAGCGCCTAGGGCCTACAAGAACCTTCACCTGACCCTACCAACCGGTAGAAAGTACCAAAGAGAGTACCGCGTGAACCAAGCGGAGTGGCATCGGCGGTAGAGGCAGTGACATGGGGCAGCAGTACCAACTGTAGAGAATTATCACTGAAGGATCTACTAAACAGAAGCGGCCTAGGGCCTACAAGAAGCTTCATGCAGGCTCTTGGTCGTTGTGGTGTCTCAGAGTGTGTCACCCTCATGTGTCGGTGTCGAACCCCGGCTACCCGAGTTCGATTCCCGCGCACGGCCTCCCCGAGGTCGACTCGGCCTCAAATGAGTCACCCAGTGCGGTGTGTCGTAAACGTCGCCACGAGGGAGACAAAGGCGGCCGGGCGGGGTGCTGGCAAACCCACCCCCTCGTGTGCCACAGTGCCGGTAGCCTTCATAGGTGCTGCTCGCTAACAGCACTTGGCCCAACAGTCTGTTGAGGCTATACGGGGGGGATCTTTGTCTTTTGTGTGGGTGTGCTTTCTGTGTTGTCGGGTTCATCACAAACCATTGTCACCATCAGCAACATCATCATCATCATCACCACCACTACCACCTTCATCACTTTCACTAACATTACTAACATCACCGCTACCACCATCATGAATATATCACCAACATCATCATTGCAGAATCGCCACCATAATCACAACCACCATCGCCAACTCCATCATCACCATCATAATCACAACCACCATCGCCAACTCCATCATCACCATCATCATCATAATCACAACCACCATGGCCAACCCCATCATCACCAACATAATGACAACCACCATAATTGGCGTAACCATCACCACCGCCAACATCACTACTCATCTCGTCACGATCACCCCCATCACCGCCACGACCATCACTACCACCACGGCCATCACTACCACCACGGCCATCACCGAGACCATCACCACCACCACGGCCATCACCGAGACCACCACCACCATCACGGCCATCACCACGACCATCACCACCACCACGGCCATCACCACGACCATCACCACCACCACGGCCATCACCGAGACCAACACCACCACGGCCATCACCACGACCATCACCACCACCACGGCCATCACCACGACCATCACCACCACCACGGCCATCACCGAGACCAACACCACCACGGCCATCACCACGACCATCACCACCACCACCACGGCAATCACCGAGACCATCACCACCACCATGGCCATCACCGAGACCACCACCACCACCACAACCACCACCACCACCACGGCCATCACCGAGACCATCACCACCACCACGGCCATCACCGAGACCATCACCATCACCACGGCCATCACCACGACCATCCCCATCACCACGGCCATCACCACGACCATCACCGATACCATAACCACCACCACGGCCATCACCGAGACCACCACCACCACAGCCATCACCGAGACCATCACCACCACCACCACCACCACGGCCATCACCGAGACCATCACCACCACGGCCATCACCACGACCATAACCGAGACCATCACCACCACCACGGCCATCACCACGGCCATCACCACGACCATCACCGAGACCATCACCACCACCACCACCACGGTCATCACCCCGACCATCCCCATCACGCGTTGTTGGTGTGGGGGTGGAGGAAGGAGGTCAGGAATGTCCCACCCCCCCCAACGCTCTGCAAGTCCCGGGGAAACGCGAGGAATGTGGCCCCTGTAGCCCATCTCAGCTCCATCACAGCTCCATTACAGCTCCATCATAGCTCCATCACAGCCCCATCACAGCTTCATCACAGCTCCATCATAGCTCCATCACAGCTCCATCATAGCCCCATCATAGCTCCATTACAGCTCCATCGCAGCTTCATTACAGCTCCATCATAGCCCCATCACAGCTCCATCATAGCCCCATCATAGGTCCATCACAGCTCCATCAGAGCTCCATCACAGCTCCATCATAGCTCCATCACAGCTCCATCATAGCCCCATCACAGCTCCATCACAGCTCCATCACAGCGTCATTATAGCTACATCATAGCTCCATTACAGCTCCATCACAGCTACATCAGAGCTCCATCACAGCTCCATCACAACTCCATCATAGCTCCATCATAACTCCATTACAGCTCCATCACAGCTCCATCAGAGCTCCATCACAGCTCCATCACAGCTCCATCATAGCTCCATCACAGCTCCATCACAGCGTCATTATAGCTCCATCATAGCTCCATCACAGCTCCATCACACCTCCATTACAGCTCCATTACAGCTCCATCAGAGCCCAATCACAGCTCCATCATAGCTCCATCAGAGCCCCATCACAGCTCCATGATAGCTCCATCACAGCTCCATCACAGCGTCATTATAGCTCCATCATAGCTCCATCACAGCTCGATTACAGCTCCATCATAGCTCCATTACAGCCCCATTATAGCCCCATCATAGCTCCATCACAGCTCCTTCACAGCTCCATCATAGCTCTATCATAGTTCCATCAGAGCCCCATCATAGCTCCATCAGAGCCCCGTCATAGCTCTATTATAGCTCCATCATAGCTCCATCATAGCTCCATCATAGCTCCATTGCAGCTCCATCATAGCTCCATTACAGCCCCATCACAGCTCCATCATAGCTCCATCATAGCCCCATCATAGCTCCATCACAGCTCCATCACAGCTCCATCATAGCCCCATTATAGCTCCATCATAGCCCCATCATAGCTCCATTACAGCTCCATCATAGCCCCATCTCCGCTCACCTGGTCCCCTCTCTACCCTCACCTGGCCCCCTCTCTACCCTCACCTGGCCCCCTCTCTACCCTCACCTGTCCCCCTCTCTACCCTCACCTGTCCCCCTCTCTACCCTCACCTGGTCCCCTCTCTACCCTCACTTGGTCCCCTCTCTCCACTCACCTGGTCCCCTCTCTCCATTCACCTGGCCCCCTCTCTACCCTCACCTGGTCCCCCTCTCTACCCTCACCTGGTCCCCTCTCTACCCTCACCTGGTCCCCTCTCTACACTCACCTGGTCCCCCTCTCTACCCTCACCTGGTCCCCTCTCTACCCTCACCTGGTCCCCTCTCTACCCTCACCTGTCCCCCTCTCTACCCTCACCTGGCCCCCTCTCTACCCTCACCTGTCCCCCTCTCTACCCTCACCTGGTCCCCTCTCTACCCTCACCTGGTCCCCTCTCTTCCCTCACCTGGTCCCCTCTCTCCCCTCACCTGTCCCCCTCTCTACCCTCACCTGACCCCCTCTCTACCCTCACCTGGCCCCCTCTCTCCCCTCACCTGGCCCCCTCTCTACCCTCACCTGGTCCCCCTCTCTACCCTCACCTGTCCCCCTCTCTCCTCTCACCTGGACCCCTCTCTACCCTCACCTGGTCCCCTCTCTCCCCTCACCTGGTCCCCTCTCTACCCTCACCTGGTCCCCTCTCTACCCTCACCTGGCCCCCTCTCTACCCTCACCTGGTCCCCTCTCTCCACTCACCTGGCCCCCTCTCTCCCCTCACCTGTCCCCCTCTCTACCCTCACCTGGTCCCCTCTCTACCCTCACCTGGTCCCCTCTCTACCCTCACCTGGCCCCCTCTCTACCCTCACCTGTCCCCCTCTCTCCCCTCACCTGTCCCCCTCTCTCCCCTCACCTGTCCCCCTCTCTACCCTCACCTGGTCCCCTCTCTACCCTCACCTGGTCCCCTCTCTACCCTCACCTGTCCCCCTCTCTACCCTCACCTGGCTCCCTCTCTACCCTCACCTGGTCCCCTCTCTCCCCTCACCTGGACCCCCCTCTACCCTCACCTGGTCCCCTCTCTACCCTCACCTGTCCCCCTCTCTACCCTCACCTGGGCCCCTCTCTACCCTCACCTGGACTCCTCTCTACCCTCACCTGTCCCCCTCTCTACCCTCACCTGGTCCCCTCTCTCCCCTCACCTGGACCCCTCTCTACCCTCACCTGGTCCCCTCTCTACCCTCACCTGTCCCCCTCTCTACCCTCACCTGGTCCCCTCTCTACCCTCACCTGGACCCCTCTCTACCCTCACCTGTCCCCCTCTCTACCCTCACCTGGTCCCCTCTCTCCCCTCACCTGGACCCCCCTCTACCCTCACCTGGCCCCCTCTCTCTTTCCTCACCTGGCCCCCTCTCTCCCCCCTCACCTGTCTCTCTCTCTCCGTACCGATGGGGTTCTCTTGGGGTCTTCTGTGGGGGTCGCCGCCGCCGCCGCTGTGTCCGTCTATCCCCGCGGTCTCTCCCCGCTCCTCGGGGTGGGGTAGCGGGAGGGGTGGAGGGGCACCCAAATTCCTCTCGCTCAGCCACGGGAAGCAGACCTCCTCCCCCCTCCCTCCCTCCCCCCTCCCTCCCTCCTCCCCCCTCCCTCTCTTCCTCCTCCTCCTCCTCCAGTGTCAACATCGCTCGCTCGATCTCTCCCTCGCATTGTTCCCCCAACGACACGAGCGCCACGGTGGCTATGAGATGTTATCTACCTCGCCTGGTATGCAGGAGGTCGTGGGTTCGATCCCGACCCTGAGGACGCCTGCTGCTGCTGTTTAGTTGGAGTCTGCGTCTCTCTCTCATCATCATCATCATCACGAAGGCTATGAGATGTTATCTACCTCGCCTGGTATGCAGGAGGTCGTGGGTTCGATCCCGACCCTGAGGACGCCTGCTGCTGCTGTTTAGTTGGAGTCTGCGTCTCTCTCTCATCATCATCATCATCACGAAGGCTATGAGATGTTATCTACCTCGCCTGGTATGCAGGAGGTCGTGGGTTCGATCCCGACCCTGACGATGCCTGCTGCTGCTGCTGTTTAGTTGGAGTCTGCGTCTCTCTCTCATCATCATCATCACGGTGGCTATGAGATGTTATCTATCTCGCCTGGTATGCAGGAGGTCGTGGGTTCGATCCCGACCCTGACGATGCCTGCTGCTGCTGCTGTTTAGTTGGAGTCTGCGTCTCTCTCTCATCATCATCACGGTGGCTATGAGATGTTGACTACCTCGCCTGGTATGCAGGAGGTCGTGGGTTCGATCCCGACCCTGACGACGCTTGCTGCTGCTGCTGTTTAGTTGGAGTCTGCGTCTCTCTCTCATCATCATCATCACGGTGGCTATGAGATGTTATCTACCTCGCCTGGTATGCAGGGGGTCGTGGGTTCGATCCCGACCCTGACGACGCCTGCTGCTGCTGTTTAGTTGGAGTCTGCGTCTCTCTCTCTCTCTCATCATCATCACGGTGGCTAGGCGATGTTGAGTAACTCGCCTGGTATGCAGGAGGTCGTGGGTTTGACCCCGGCCCTGACGATGCCTGTTTTACATTTGGAGTCTGCATGTCTCTTTCTCATCATCATCACGGTGGCTAGGATATGTTAACTACCTCGCCTGGTGCACAGGAGGTCGGGGGTTCGATCCCGACCCTGACGATGCCTGCTGCTGCTATATATTTGGAGTCTGCGTCTCTCTCTCTCTCATCATCATCACGGTGGCTAGGAGATGTTGACTACCTCGCCAGGTATACAGGAGGTCGTGGGTTCGATTCCGACCCTGACGATGCCTGCTGCTGCTGTATATTTGGAGTCTGCGTGTCTCTCATCATCATCACGGTGGCTAGGAGATGTTGACTACCTCGCCTGCTCTACAGGAGGTCGTGCGTTCGATCCCGACCCTGACGATGCCTGCTGCTGCTGCTGTATATTTGGAGTCTGCGTTTCTCTCTCTCATCATCATCACGGTGGTTAGGAGATGTTGACTACCTCGCCAGGTATACAGGAGGTCGTGGGTTCGATCCCGACCCTGACGATGCCTGCTGCTGCTGGTGTATATTTGGACTCTGCGTGTCTCTTCCCCGTGGTCGCGTGGATTTGTCTCCGGGTCCTCCGGATTTCTCCTCCACATTCAGAATCAACGTCGAACACGCGCTTAGTGTATTTGGCTTCTGCTACGAAGTTCCACATGGTGATGACAATCCACTTGGTTGAGCTTTCATTTGTCATAGCCTGGGGTTGCTTCTGAAAAAGAGCTGATACACAGCTCAAAGCGCCTTTACCTGGTAACAATAAAAGTTTCGTTTTAGCATGGGTCTCTGTGGGTATCTGTGGGTCTCTATGGGTGTCTATGGGTCTCTATGAGTACTGGTTTTTGTGGGTCTCTATGAGCATGGGTCTCTGTGGGTCTCTGTGGGTGTCTATGGGTCTCTATGAGTACTGGTTTCTGTGGGTTTCTATGAGCATGGGTCTCTGTGGGTATCTGTGGGTATCTGTGGGTCTCTATGGGTGTCTATGGGTCTCTGTGAGTACCGGTTTCTGTGGGTCTCTATGAACATGGGTCTCTGTGGGTCTCTATGAGTATGGGTCTCTGTGGGTCTCTATGAGTGTGGGTCTCTGTGAGCATGGGTCTCTGTGGGTCTCTATGTGTCCCTATGAGTACCGGTTTATGTGGGTCTCTATGAGCATGGGTCTCTGTGGGTATTTGTGGGTCTCTATGGGTGTCTATGGGTCTCTATGAGTACTGGTTTCTGTGGGTCTGTATGAGCATGGGTCTCTGTGGGTCTCTATGGGTGTCTATGGGTCTCTATGAGTACTGGTTTCTGTGGGTCTGTATGAGCATGGGTCTCTGTGGGTCTATGGGTCTCTGTGAGTACTGATTTCTGTGGGTCTCTATGGGTGTCTATGTGTCTCTTTGAGTATTGGTTTCTGTGGGTCTCTATGAGCATCGGTCTCTGTGGGTCTCTATGAGTATGGGTCTCTGTGGGTCTATGTGTCTCTATGAGTACTGGTCTCTGTGGGTCTCTATGGATCTCTGTGGGTCCATGGGTGAGGATGGTGACGATGATTCGCCACTTTCATTGAGCTGCGGTAATTTTTGTGATCCTGGTCAAATAAAAACAGTTTAGTTTTAGTATGGATCTCGATGAGTATGGGTCTCGATGAGTATGGGTCTCTGTGGGTCTGTATGGGTCTCTGTGGGTCTCTGTGGGTCTCTTGTTTCTCTGCGTGTGTCTCTGTAGGTCTGTATGGGTCTCTATGGGTCTCTGTGGGTCTATATGGGTCTCTATGGGTCTCTGTGGGTCTGTATGGGTCTGTATGGGTCTCTGTAGGTCTGTATGGGTCTCTGGGTCTCTGTGGGTCTGTATGGGTCTCTGAGTATGGGTCTCTGTGGGTCTCTGTGGGTCTCTGGGTCCCTGAGTGTGTCTCTGTGGGTCTTTATGGGTATCTATGGGTCTCTGTGGGTCTTTATGGGTCTCTGTGGGTCTGTATGGGTCGCTATGGGTCTCTGTGGGTCTGTATGGATCGCTGTGGGTCTGTATGGGTCTCTGTGGGTCTGTATGGGTCTCTGTGGGTCTCTGAGTATGGGTCTCTGTGGGTCTTTGTGAGTCTCTATGGGTCTCTGTGGATCTATGGGTCTCTGTGGGTCTCTGGGTTTCTGAGTGTGTCTCTGTGGGTCTTTATGGGTCTCTATGGGTCTCTGTGGGTCTTTATGGGTCTTTGAGTATGGATCTCTGTGGGTCTGTATGGGTCTCTATGGGTCTCTGTGGGTCTTTATGGGTCTTTGAGTATGGATCTCTGTGGGTCTGTATGGGTCTCTATGGGTCTCTACGAGTCTAGAAACACACGTTTATAGTATTTGGCTGCTATAAATTTCCACGTGATGATGATAATAAGCCACTGCGTTGAGCCGCGGTCACTTTTTGTTGTGATCGCTTCTGAAAGAGAGCTCAGCGATGGAATTTAAAAATAAATATTTGTATCGTACAGGAGTGGATTTGCCATCGGATTACCCAGGCCCTCAATGGAGAGAACACGTGGGCACGGTTGTTACAGGTGGTCTGGGCAGCAGAGGGCAGCCCACCCCTCGTCATCAACAGCAGCAGCCCGCCGTTTCGACAAGAAGCGGCTGGGACATCACCCAGGGCGCGCGCGTTGTGTGCCAGCCTAGGTGCAGGAGGTCACGGGACAGACCCAGGTGTCTATGGGTTGACTGCTGTGCCAGCCTAGGTGCAGGAGGTCACGGGACAGACCCAGGTGTCTATGGGTTGACTGGCTGTGCCAGGCTAGGTGTAGGAGGTCACGGGACAGACCCAGGTGTCTATGGGTTGACGGCTGTGCCAGGCTAGGTGTAGGAGGTCACGGGACAGACCCAGGTACCATGGGTTGACTGTACCAGGCTAGGTGCAGGAGGTCACGGGACAGACCCAGGTACCATGGGTTGACTGCTGTATCAGGCTAGGTGCAGGAGGTCACGGGACAGACCTAGGTATTATGGGTTGACTGCTGTGCCAGGCTAGGTGCAGGAGGTCACGGGACAGACCCAGGTGTCTATGGGTTGACTGCTGTGCCAGGCTAGGTGCAGAAGTTTACGGGACAGACCCAGGTACCATGGGTTGACTGTGCCAGGCTAGGTGCAGGAGGTCACGGGACAGACCCAGGTACCATAGGTTGACTGCTGTGCCAGGCTAGGTGCAGGAGGTCACGGGACAGACCCAGGTACCATGGGTTGACTGTACCAGGCTAGGTGTAGGTGGTCACGGGACAGACCCAGGTACCATGAGTTGACTGCTGTGCCAGGCTAGGTGCAGGAGGTCACGGGACAGACCCAGGTACCATGGGTTGACTGTACCAGGCTAGGTGTAGGTGGTCACGGGACAGACCCAGGTACCATGAGTTGACTGCTGTGCCAGGCTAGGTGCAGGAGGTCACGGGACAGACCCAAGTGCCATGGGTTGACTGTACCAGGCTAGATGCAGGAGGTCACGGGACAGACCCAGGTACCATGGGTTGACTGCTGTGCTAGGCTAGGTGCAGGAGGTCACGGGACAGACCCAGGTGTTATGGGTTGACTGCTGTGCCAGGCTAGGTGCAGGAGGTCACGGGACAGACCCAGGTACCATGGGTTGACTGTGCCAGGCTAGGTGCAGGAGGTCACGGGACAGACCCAGGTACCATGGGTTGGCTGCTGTGCCAGGCTAGGTGCAGGAGGTCACGGGACAGACCCAGGTACAATGGGTTGACTGTGCCAAGCTAGGTGCAGGAGGTCACGGGACAGACCCAGTTGTCTATGGGTTGACTGATGTGCCAGGCTATGTGCAGGAGGTCACAGAACAGACCCACGTGTTATGGGTTGACTGCTATGCCAGGCTAGGTGCAGGAGGTCACGGGATAGACCCAGGTGTCTATGGGTTGACTGCTGTGCCAGGCTAGGTGCAGGAGGTCACGGAACAGACCCACGTGTTACGGGTTGACTGCTGTGACAGGCTAGGTGCAGAAGTTCACGGGACAGACCCAGGTATCATGGATTGACTGTGCCAGTCTAGGTGCAGGTTAAGGGACAGGCCCAGGTACCATGGGTTGATTGCTGTGCCAGGCTAGGTGCACGGCCCCCACTGAACTATTATCTTATTTTTCAGAAGCGGACCCTCGCTATCACAAATGACAACTCAACCCATTGGCTTCTCATCGCATTGTGTATTTTACAGACTCATAGAGACTCATAGAGACCCACGGAGACTCATAGAGACCCATAGAGACCCATAGAGACCCATACAGACTCATAGAGACTCATAGAGACCCATAGAGACCCAGAGGCTCAAAGAGACCCATATAGACCCATATAGACTCATAGAGACCCATAGAGACCCATAGAGACCCAGAGAGACTCATAGAGACCCATAGAGACCCATAGAGACTCATAGAGACCCACACAGAGACACAATCAGAGACTCATAGAGTCCCATAGAGACCCATAGGGACTCAGAGACTCATAGAGACCCAGAGAGACTCATAGAGACCCATAGAGACCCATAGAGACTCGTAGAGACCCATAGAGACTCATAGAGACTCACACAGAGACACAATCAGAGACTCATAGAGACCCATAGAGACCCATATAGACTCATAGAGACCCACACAGAGACACAATCAGAGACTCATAGAGACCCATAGAGACCCATAGAGACTCACAGAGACCCATACAGACCCACACAGAGACACAATCAGAGACCCATAGAGACTCATAGAGGCCCATAGAGACTCATAGAGACTCACAGAGACCCATAGAGACTCATAAAGACCCACAGAGACCCATAGAGACTCATAGAGACCCATAGAGACTCATACAGACCCATATAGACCCACACAGAGACACAATCAGAGACCCATAGAGACCGACCCATAGAGACTCATAGAGACCCATAGAGACTCATAGAGACTCATAGAGACCCATATAGACTCATAGAGACCCATGGAGACTCATAGAGACCCATAGAGACCCATATAGACTCATAGAGACCCATGGAGACCCATAGAGACACATATAGACTCATAGAGACCCATGGAGACTCATAGAGACCCATAGAGACCCATAGAGACTCATAGAGACCCATATAGACTCATAGAGACCCATGGAGACTCATAGGGACCCATAGAGACCCATAGAGACTCATAGAGACCCATAGAGACACAATCAGAGACCCATAGAGACTCATAGAGACCCACAGAGACTCATGGAGACCCATAGAGACCCACACAGAGACACAATCAGAGACTCATAGAGACCCATATAGACTCATAGAGACCCATAGAGACTCATAGAGACTCATAGAGACCCATAGAGACCCATAGAGACTCATAGAGACCTATAGAGACCCATGGAGACTCATAGAGACCCATAGAGACCCATAGAGACTCATAGAGACCCATATAGACTCATAGAGACCCACACAAAGACACAATCAGAGACTCATAGAGACCCATAGAGACTCATAGAGACCCATAGAGACTCATAGAGACCCACACAGAGACACAATCAGAGACTCATAGAGACGCATAGAGACTCATAGAGACCCATAGAGACTCATAGAGACCCATAGAGACCCATAGCGACTCATAGAGACCCATAGAGACTCATAGAGACCCATAGAGACTCATAGAGACCCACAGAGACCCATAGAGACTCATAGAGACCCATAGAGACTCATACAGACCCATAGAGACCCACACAGAGACACAATCAGAGACCCAGAGACCCATAAAGACTCATAGAGACTCATAGAGACCCACACAGAGACACAATCAGAGACCCATAGAGACCCATACTGAAACTAAACTTTTATTTTAGGGGCCGTCCATAAATGACGTCACGCGATTTTGGACGATTTTTGACCCCCCCCATGTCACACGACGTCACAAAAGTCAGACCCCACCCCCTAAAATATGACGTCACAAAGCTCTGCCCCCCCCCCCCCAAAAATAATAATCAAACATGCTTCAAATCCCTTTAAACTATTGTCATTGTAGTGCGTATTTAATGTGCCGCTGCACTCTGATGTTGTAGGAGAAAACATTTATTAAAAAGTCTATTTAAGTAGAACGTGTTGTCTATACTTATTGAAAGTTGCGCATTTTGATGTGACGTCACATTTCTCAAACCGCCCACCCCCCTCGTCACACATCGTCACAAATGTCTGACCCCCCCCCCCCAGGTGCGTGACGTCATTTATGGACGGCCCCTTACCAGGTAAAGCCCACTGAGCTGTACAAATGTAGAGGGGGAATGCGCGGAGGACGAGGAAACAAAATCACGTGACCATGGGGAGAGAGACGCAGACTCCAAATCTACAGCAGCAGCAGGCATCGTCAAGGTCGGGATCGAACCCACGACCTCTTGTATACCAGGCGAGGTAGTCAACATCTCCTAGCCACCGTGATGATGATGAGAGAGAGAGAGACGCAGACTCCAAATCTACAGCAGCAGCAGCAGGCGTCGTCAGGGTCGGGATGGAACCCACGACCTCCTGTATACCAGGCGAGGTAGTTAACATCTCCTCGCCACCGTGATGATGATGAGAGACGCAGACTCCAAATCTACAGCAGCAGCAGGCATCGTCAGGGTCGGGATCGAACCCACGACCTCCTGTAGACCAGGCGAGGTAGTTAACATCTCCTAGCCACCGTGATGATGAGAGAGAGAGATGCAGACTCCAAATCTACAGCAGCAGCAGCAGGCGTCAGGGTCGGAATGGAACCCACGACCTCCTGTAGACCGGGCGAGGTGGTTAAGATCTCATAGCCACCGTGATGATGATAAGAGAGAGACGCAGACTCCAAATCTATAGCAGCAGCAGGCATCGTCAGGGTCGGGATCGAACCCACGACCTCCTGCACACCAGGCGAGGTAGTTAACATCTCCTAGCCACCGTGATGATGATGAGAGAGCGACGCAGACTCCAAATCTACAGCAGCAGCAGCAGGCGTCGTCAGGGTCGGGATCGAACCCACGACCTCCTGTAGACCAGGCGAAGTAGTTAACATCTCCTAGCCACCGTGATGATGATGAGAGAGAGAGACGCAGACTCCAAATTTACAGCAGCAGCAGCAGGCGTCAGGGTCGGGATCGAACCCACGACCTCCTGTATACCAGGCGAGGTAGTCAACATCTCCTAGCCACCATGATGATGATGAGAGAGAGACGCAGACTCCAAATCAAAAGCAGCAGCAGCAGGCGTCGTCAGAGTCGGGATGGAACCCACGACCTCTTGTAGACCAGGCGAGGTAGTCAACATCTCCTAGCCACCGTGATGATGATGAGAGAGAGATACACGCAGACTCCAAATATACAGCAGCAGCAGCAGGCATCGTCAGGGTCGGGATCAAACCCACCCACGACCTCCTGTATACCAGGCGAGGTAGTTAACATCTCCTAGCCACCGTGATGATGATGAGAGAGACACGTAGACTCCAAATATACAGCAGCAGCAGGCATCGTCAGGGTCGGGATGGAACCCACGACCTCCTGTATACCAGGCGAGGTAGTTAATATATCCTAACCACCGTGATGATGGTGAGAGACGCAGACTCCAAATATACAGCAGCAGGCATCGTCAGGGTCGGGATGGAACCCACGACCTCCTGCACACCAGGCCAGGTAGTCAACATCTCCTAGCCACCGTGATGATGATGAGAGAGAGAGAGATACACGCAGACTCCAAATATACAGCAGCAGCAGCAGGCATCGTCAGGGTCGGGATCAAACCCACCCACGACCTCCTGTATACCAGGCGAGGTAGTTAACATCTCCTAGCCACCGTGAACACCACCACCCGCAGCAGGGAGGTAACTGTCCTCCCCCGGTTCATCACCTCCTGTATACCAGGCGAGGTAGTTAACATCTCCTAGCCACCGTGATGATGATGAGAGAGACACGTAGACTCCAAATATACAGCAGCAGCAGGCATCGTCAGGGTCGGGATGGAACCCACGACCTCCTGTATACCAGGCGAGGTAGTTAACATCTCCTAGCCACCGTGACCACCACCACCCGCAGCAGGGAGGTAACTGTCCTCCCCCGGTTCATCAGCTCATGTGGGGGTCCGTAAAGGGGGGGGGTCCCCCTCGTGGTGCGGGGGTGGGGGCTCTGTGTGTCGGGGTTCCTCCCCCACGAGGAGGTCTCGACGGACCGAGCCGCTGAGCGCTGCCGTCCGCTATCTGCCGCCATCTACAAACCGTCCAGAGCCACCACCACCACAACAACAACCACCACAACAACAACCACCACCACCACAACAACCACCACCACCACAACAACCACCACCACAACAACCACCACCACCACAACAACCACCACCACCACAACAACCACCACCACCTCCACAACAACCACCGCCACCTCCACAACAACCACCGCCACCACCACCGAAAAGACAAAGATCCCCCGTGTAGCCTGTGACAGACTGTGGGGGCAAGTGCTGTTAGCGAGCAGCATCTGTGAAGGCTACCGGCACTGTGGAGGCACACGGAGGGGGGTGGGTGGCCAGCAACCACGCCCGGCCGCCTTTGTCTCCCCCCCAGTGGCGATGTTTAACTACGCTACACCAGGTTACTCGTTTGAGGCTGAGTCGACCTAGGGGAGGCCCAGGACCTGTTCAGATAATCGTCACGGGTGTTGGCCGTGAGCGGGAATCGAACTCGGGTCGCCGGGTTTGTAGCTGCAGTGCGCTGATCGCTGTCCCACCGCTCCCCTCCACCACCACCGCCGCCCGTGTTATTTCACACGTGGCGCCTTGCGACAGCCGGGGGGTGGGGGGACAAGAGGGGGACCCCTCCTCACCAGTAAGAGACCCCCTGTTCATGACCATAGGGGGAAGCTCCCTAACCCCGACCAAAGGGACCCCTAGCCAAAGAGGACCCCCTTAAGGAAGGGACCCCTAATCCTGACCAAGTAGACCCCCGAGCCCAGAGGACCCCCCCCCGAGTCAGAGGACCCCCCCCCCGAGCCCAGAGGACCCCCCCGAGCCAGAGGACCCCCGAGCCCAGAGGACACCCGAGCCCAGAGGACCCCCCCGAGCCAGAGGACCCCCGAGCCCAGAGGACCCCCCCGAGCCCAGAGGACCCCCCCCGAGCCAGAGGACCCCCGAGCCCAGAGGACCCCCCCCCCCGAGCCAGAGGACCCCCCGAGTCAGGGGACCCCGAGCCAGAGGACCCCCACGAGCCAGAGGACCCCCGAGCCAGAGGACCCCCCGGAGCCAGGGGACCCCGAGCCAGAGGACCCCCGAGCCAGAGGACCCCCACGAGCCAGAGGACCCCCCGAGCCCAGAGGACCCCCGAGCCAGGGGACCCCCGAGCCAGAGGACCCCCGAGCCCTGAGCAAAGGAGAGGGAGGGGGGGTACCCCTTCCTCACCCACCCCACCCCCAACTTAAGAAATCAACCGACGGCCATTTCGCGGCAACGGCGGTTGGCGCCGCCGGTGACGTCACAATATTTTTTGTTCTGGAAAAAAATTCCGGCTCGCGCGATGACGTCATTCTCCCCCCCTCGAAAGAGCTTCGGTAATTTCCGTGAGCGCTCGGGGCGTCGCGCCGCCTCGGTCGCGAGGCGGATTTTTTTTTATTTTAAAACAAAAATAATTGTAATATAATTATTATCGGCTTTTTAGATCGCCAAAACCCGCCCCTCTCCCCATCCGAGCGATCGAAAGAGACAAACAAATAAACGTCACTGAATTTTTTATTTCGAAGTTCGAGGGAAGGGGAAGATGACGTCATCCTCCTCTCAGGCTCAACGAAAACCGTAGCGGTGGTGACGTCACATCGCCTCGCCCCACCCCGTTCACTGTTGACGTGACGTCACCGCGCTGCCCCCCACCCCCTCCTCGCCCCGTGCATTCAGTAAGGGACGACGTCAGTACACCGAGAATCGGAACGTTTATTTATCGTGGGAGGAATCCGATAAGCTATGAAGCTCTTTTTCACAGACGTCCAGTAGGGGGCACGCGGTGAGAACGTCACAACAACAAAAACACAAGTCACTTGATAAAATATACAAATGAGACGAAAACAACGCTGTGTTTTTATCTCACAATAAAATAATATTTTTTTATTATTCTTAGTTCTTTCGGTAAAGTCACGTGGAAGGGAAACAATAAAATAAAAATATAAAACAATAAAATTCTCGCAATAAAATTCTCACAAATTGTATTGTTTTATATTTGTATTATTTTATTGTTTGCCTTCTACGTGACTTTACCGAAAGAACCAAGAATAAGGTAAAACCCACTGAGCTAATTAGCTTCTCTTTCAGAAGCGACCCTTGGCTATCACAAACGAAGTGGTTTATCGTCAAAGTCACGTTGAAGGGAAACAATAAAATAATAAAATATATCAAACAATAAAAAAATTCTCACATTTCAAATGTTTCTTGCCGTTGGTTTTCACACCTGATGATGACCGTTTGTGTAATGGTCGAAACGTCGTGAGAATTTTTTATAGTTTTATATATATATATTTATTATTTTATTGTTTCCCTTCAGTCACGAAAGCTTTAAATCAAAATTTGGTTTATCGTCATCATCAAGTGGACATTTAAGGCTGCCCCCCTCTCATGCCGTCACGGTGGCGGCAACGTCATCACGCTACCCACCGCCCGACCAATTCAACGGCGGTGACGTCATGACGCTACCCGCCGTCCGACTAATTCAACGGCAGTGACGTCACCACGCTACCCGACGAAATCAACGGCGAAGACGTCATCACACTACCCGCCACCCGACGAATTCAACAGTATCGACGTCATCACGCTACACGCCGCCTGACGAATTCAACGTCAGGGACGTCATCACGCTACCCGCCGCCTGACGTATTCAACGGTAGAGACGTCATCACGCTACCCGCCGCCTGACGAATTCAACGCTATAGACGTCATCACGCTGCCACACCGCCTGGGTTCGCGCGGTGGACGTGACGTCACCGCGCCCGTCTCGCCTTCTTACACTGTGGAGGTGACGTCATCGCGCCGTTCTCCCTCCCCATTCGCGCAGTGAATTCGAGCGGGTGACGTTTCCGCGCTCCCGTCCCGCCTTTTCCGCGGAGATAACGTCAACGCGCCGTCTCTTCACCGCCGTAAGGTGACGTCATCACGAGACCCGACCTTGAGGGAGACGCCCCGTGCGGAGAGCGCGACCCAGAGAGCGGTAGAGAGACCCCCACAGCCCCAGAGATCCCCTCGGCAGAGACCCCAGTGGAGACGCCAGAGACTCCAGTGGAGACGTCAGAGATCCCCTCGGCAAGACCCCAGCGGAGAGACCCCAGCGGAGAGATCCCAGCGGAGAAACCCCAGCGGAGAGACCCCAGCGGAGAAACCCCAGCGGAGAGACCCCAGCGAAGAGACCCCAGTGAAGAGGTGAGCGGGGTGCGCGGCTTCTTCGCTAAGCGGGGGTCGTGGTGGTGGTTCCGGCGGGATTCAAGACCCCCCCCCCCCCTTTGGGGTGCCGCGTGTTTCCGTATCGCCACTAAGGGAGACACAGGCGGCCGCGCGTGTGTTGGTTTGTGCTTGCCCATCCACCCACCCACCTACCCACCCAACCACCCACCTACCCACCCAACCACCCACCTACCCACCCAACCACCCACCTACCCACCTACCCACCCACCTACCCACCTACCCACCCACCCACCTACCCACCTACCCACCCGCCCACCCACCTACCCACCCACCCGCCCACCTACCCACCCACCCGCCCACCCACCCGCCCACCCACCCACCCACCTACCCACCCACCTACCCACCCACCCACCTACCCACCCACCTACCAACCCACCTACCCACCCACCCACCTACCAATCCACCCACCCACCTACCCATCCACCCACCCACCTACCCATCCACCCACCCACCTACCCACCCACCCACCCACCTACCCACCCACCCACCTACCCACCCACCTACCCACCCACCTACCCATCCACCCACCCATCCACCCACCCATCCACCCACTTACCCATCCACCCACTTACCCACCCACCTACCCACCCACCTACCCACCCACCTACCCACCCATCCACCCACCTACCCATCCACCCACCTACCCATCCACCCACCCACCTACCCACCTACCCACCCACCTACCCACCCACCTACCCATCCACCCACCCACCTACCCATCCACCCACCTACCCACCCACCTACCCATCCACCCACCCACCTACCCATCCACCCACCTACCATCCACCCACCCACCTACGCATCCACCCACCTACTCATCCATCCACCGACCCATCCACCCATCCACCCATCCACCCACCTACCCATTTACCCACCCACCTACCCATCCACCCACCGACCCATCCATCCACTCATCCACCCACCTACCCATTCACCCATCCACCCACCCACCTACCTATCCACCCACCTACCCATCCACCCACCGACCCATCCGCCCACCCACCCGCAAGTTCGTAGTCCCCAGCGACACTTGCCACCCCCGGCAGGAAGCTTCAGGGCGACGCCGTGGAGCCGGTAAGGGGCTGGGGAACCCATTTTTGTCTTGTCGACGGTGGCAGTGTTGGTGGGTGGTGGTTGTTGGTGGGTGGTGGGTGGGTGGTGGTTGGCCTTAACGTGCACGTAGCCTGGCACGAGCGCCGTGGTAGTGGCGGTGGCAGTTGTTGGTGATTGGTGGGTGGTGGTTGGTTGGTGGGTGGTGGTTCTTGTTGGTGGTGGTTGGGTGGGTGGTGGTTGGCCTTAACGTGCACGTAGCCTGGCACGAGCGCCGTGGTAGTGGCGGTGGCAGTTGTTGGTGATTGGTGGGTGGTGGTGGGTGGTGGTGGTTGGTGGGTGGGTGGTGGTTGGCCTTAACGTGCACGTAGCCTGGCACGAGCGCCGTGGTAGTGGCGGTGGCAGTTGTTGGTGTTTGGTGGGTGGGTGGTGTTTGGTCTTAACGTGCACGTAGCCTGGCACCAGCTACTACGTGGTTACGCCACCACTTAGTGGCGAATGGCGGTTGTTGTTGGTCGGTGGTTGTTGGGGAGCGGTGGCGCAATGGTTAGCGCCGCGCCGCCGCCATCACCAACAGCACCCGCTCGTGACGATGAAGCTGAGCCGGTCCTGGGGCCTCATTCTCCCCGCTAGGTCGACTCGGCCTCGAATGAGTAACCGTGGGGTTGTAGTAGTAAACATCGCCACGGGGAGACAAAGGCGGTCGGGCGTGGTTGCTCTCCACCCACCACCCCACACCCCCCCCCCCCAGTACGGGAAGCCTTCATAGGCACTGCTGCTGCTGCTACTCGCTGCCAACAGCACTTGCCCCTACAGCCTGTTACAGCCTACACGGGGGATCTTTGTCTGTTTTGTAAGTGGTGGTAGTTGTGTCGCGGTGTTTTGCGTTGTGGTTTACAACAAACGTCAAGCGGCCAGCAACAATCGGCACCAATTTCAAGTGTTGTCAGAGGGTGAGATAGCAAAAAGGGTCTCGTGTAACTTTTTTTATTTTGCGTTAAGCGACGTTTGTGTGTCGGATTGTTGGGGGAGCTGGAGGGGGAGAGATGGTGGTGGTAGTGGTGTGGTAGTGGTGGTGTGGTGGTGGGGGGCGAGGCCGCGGGGATTGAGCAACGAGGGGAGAGCGGAGGGACGGGGAGAGTGAGAGGAAAATGACGGAGAGGGGCAGGGGGGAGAGGGGCAGGGGAGAGATAGGAGAGGGGCAGGGGGGGAGAGGGGAGAGGGGCAGGGGAGAGATGGGAGAGGGGCAGGGGGGGAGAGGGACAGGGGGGAGATGGGAGAGGGGCAGGGAGGGAGAGGGGCAGGGGAGAGATAGGAGAGGGGCAGGGGGGGAGAGGGGCAGGGGGAGAGATAGGAGAGGGGCAGGGGGGGAGAGAAGAGAGGGGCGGGGGGGAGAGGGGAGAGGGGCAGGGGAGATATGGGAGAGGGGCAGGGGAGAGATAGGAGAGGGGCAGGGGGGGAGAGGGGAGAGGGGCAGGGGAGAGATAGGAGAGGGGCAGGGGAGAGATGGGAGAGGGGCAGGGGGTGAGAGGGGAGAGGGGCAGGGGAGAGAGGAGAATGACGGGAGAGAGATACAGGGGAAGATTTAGGAGATTGATGCGAGAGAGACAGGGGTGAGAGATAGGAGAGTGGCGGGAGAGGGATACGGGAGAGTGGGCGACAGTGAGGGTGGAAGGGAGAGAGAGACGAGGAGGGGGGTTGTAAGGGAGAGAGATGAGGTGAGAGTGAGGAGGAGAGAGGAGGAGAGAGTCACAGCCCAGGCTATAAACCTCTGGAGTTTGAACCCGTGTGGGGTCCAACTTCCACCCCGGAACCTTCAGGCCTCGCCTCACTTCGGGCCATAACTCGGTCTCAGGGGGCAGTGGTCGCCTCTACAAACCTGACCCCAAACCCTGACCCCAAACCCTGACCCCAAACCCTGACCCAAAACCCTGACCCAAAACCCTGACCTCCCTCCCCCCCCCCAAACCACGACCAAAAAAAAAATATTAATTTTTATTCAGAAATCCCATGACCTACGAAGATCTTTTTTCTTATTTTTTCACAAATGCCCACGGTCTGCCCGGTTGCTTGCGGCTGGGAAAGTTCGACGCGATGGTGCCTGCATCTCCTGTTGTGATGTTCACCGAGAGACGTCTCGGTTCGTGATGACGATAGTGGTGCTGGTGCCTGCACCTCCTGTGGTGATGTTCACCGAGAGACGTCTCGGTTCGTGATGACGATGGTGGAGAATGTGGTGATGGTGGTCGTGATACTGATGAATGATGCTTGTGATGGTTATGAGGAGGATAATGATCGCGGAGGGGGTGATGGTGTTGATGATGGTGTTGATAATGATGGTGTTGATAATGATGGTGATGATTTTGGTAGTGAAGCTGATGATGGAGGTGGTGATGGTGGTCGTGATACTGATGAATCATGCTTGTGATGGTTATGATGGAGGAGGTGATGGTGGTGAAGATGACGATGATGATGATGATGGAGGAGGTGATGATGATGACGACGATGGAGGAGGTGATGATGATGATGACAACGACGATGGAGGAGGCTGATGATGACAACGACGATGGAGGAGGCTGATGATGACAACGATGATGATGATGATGACAACGATGATGATGATGACAACGATGATGATGATAACGATGATGATGATTATGGAGGTGATGACGATGACGACGATGATAATGATGAAGGAGGTGATGACGACGAGGATCATGGAGGAGGTGATGGTGATGATGGTGATTGCCTTGCCACGCCACCGCGTGCATCGTCGGTCAGCTGAGTGAGTGCTACTGGGGTTGAGAGGCAGATGGGGGGGGGGGGGTGGGGGTCGCCCTGTGGGGGGGGGATGCGGATGTGAGATGGAGGAAACGCGTGAGAAGATGGGGCCACGGTAGGGCGTGGCGCTTCCCTCTCATCATCATCAGCACCACCATCATCACCACAAGCAACATCGCCATCAGCACCATCGTCACAAGCCACATCGCTATCATCACCACCCTCATCACCATCATCACCATCACTACTATCACCCACACCATCATCACCTACATCATCACCCACATCATCACCATCGTCACCCACAACCATCATCACCCACATCACCACCATCGCCCACATCACCACCATCGCCCACATCACCATCACCACCCACATCACCATCACCACCCACATCATCATCACAAACCACATCATCACAACCGACATCAAAGACAAAGATCCCCGTATAGCCTTAACAGACTGTAGGGGCAAGTGCTGTTAGCGAGCACCTATGAAGGCCGGAACGGTACACGAGGGGGTGGGTGGCCAGCACCACGCCCGACCGCCTTTGTCTCTCCAGTGACGATGTTTACTACACACCACACCAGGTACTCATTTGAGGCTGAGTCGACCTAGGGGAGGCCCAGGATCGGTTCAGATAATCATCACTTGTGTTGGCCGTGAGCGGGAATTGAACCCGGGTCGCCTGGTTCGTAGCGCATCGTAGCGCTAACCACTACATTACCGCTCCCCATACAGCCCACAACACCATCATCACCACCCTCATCATCACCACCATCATCATTATCATCGCCATCATCATTATCGCCATAATCATTATCGCCATCATCATTATCACCATTATCATCATCATCGCCATCATCATCATTGTCATCATCATCGCCATCATCATTATCATCATCATCGCCATCATCATTATCATCATCGCCATCATCATCATGGTCGTCTTGTCCCCTCCCAAGCCCTGGCAACAATAGCTTCGCTCAATTCAACAACACCCGTGATGACACCACGTGTCAGCCTATTACCACGTTGATCATCATAATAATAGTACCTGTGGACCGTGGACATTTAGACCCAAGCCGAAACATAACATATAAAAGAAAATGTTGAAAAATAATCATTTACTATTTTTTGTGATAGAATATGGTATTGTCATCATTATGACATAAGTATACCAAGTTTGCAGTCCATACCACGTTGGGTAGTGGGTTAAAGATTTGAGGATACAACAACAACAACAAAAGACAGAGTGAGTTAACAGAAAGCGTCTAATAACAATAGTTTGTACCCTTTCTGCCAATAACACAGTAGGTGTGAAGATGTTCAAACACCAAATGAGATACGTATCGCAAGGAATCAAGGCCTGCATTAACCACACACATTACTGGTGGTGAACATACAAACATGGCTCTGATGATGATGATAATAATAATGTGACTTGGCCTTGTCTTTGAAACTGATTGGTCCGCAACAGAGGCAGCAGCAGCAGCCTTCTCTCTGGCCTAGTCTCACCACCAGTGTCAGAGCGGAGAAACACATTCCTGCGGAGGGAGCTGGTAGGAACGTTGGGTTGCTCGGTCAATGGCCAGGGTCAACGGCGGCACCACGTGGTGTATTCCGCACAATATGCCCGACTGTGAGGGCGGGCACAAGCCGGCGTGAGTAGGTTAAACGTTGAGTTTTATAAGGGCACCACGGGGTGATCAGCCCCTCCCCACCCAGCCCCATCATCCCCACCCAGCCCCTCCCCACCCTCCCCTCCCCACCCAGCCCCACTCTCCCCACCCAGCCCCTCCCCACCCTCCCCTCCCCACCCAGCCCCACTCTCCCCACCCAGCCCCTCCCCACCCAGCCCCACTCTCCCCACCCAGCCCCTCCCCACCCTCCCCTCCCCACCCAGCCCCACCCCTCCCATTTTTGAATGCACGACGGACGGACACAATAATCCCCTGTGGGCTGGTGGTGTAACCAGGAGGTGCAACGCCTAAAGACGGATAGGACAAGGGCAATGCCACACGTAGCAGAGCGTTTAGAGGTCGGGGCGAGCAGTTGAAGTTATAGCTCGGGGTGAGTATTACGTGTGGCAATAACACAAGAGGTGTTAAGGTGGTCAAACACCAAATTTAGATACCTACTTGCGGGGAATCCAGTAACTTCATTAACAACACACACACACGGTAGTTGTGGAGAACATGCAAACAAACATGGCTCTGATAATAATAATGTTACTTGGCCTTGTCTTTGAAACTGATCGGCCTACACCAGAGGCAGCAGCAGCCTTCTATCTGTCCTAGTCTCACCACCAGTGTCAGAGCAGAGAACAACGCCTAAAGGCGAACAGTACAAGGGCAATGCACTATCAGAGCATTCGTAGCTCGGGGCGAGCAGCTGTATTCATAATAATGATGATGATGATCGCTGGCTGCTTGGCGTTTGTGGTTGAGTCGTGGGGGTGTCACTTTTATCCTGTGACTTGGCAACTGTTTGACTCGTCGCCACCACCATCATCGCCACCACCACCACCATCATCCTGCCACCATCACCACAATCATCCTGCCACCATCACCACAATCATCCTGCAACAATCACCACAATCATCCTGCCACCATCACCATTATCTCGCCACCATCACCACCACCATCATCTCGCCACCATCACCTTCATCGCCACCGTCACCACTACCATCATCGCCACCATCACCACCACAATCATCCTGCCACCACCACCATCATCTCGTCACCATCACCACCATCATCGCCACCATCACCACTACCATCATCTCCACCGTCACCACTACCATCATCTCGCCACCACCACCATTATCGCCACCGTCACCACTACCATCATCTCGCCACCACCATCATCGCCACCATCACCACCACCATCGTCTCCACCGTCACCACTACCATCATCTCTCCACCACCACCATCATCGCCACCATCACCACTACCATCATCTCGCCACCACCACCACCATCATCGCCTCCATCACCACTACCATCATCTCCACCATCACCACTACCATCATCGCCACGATCACCACCATCATCTCACCACCATCACCACTACCATCATCTCGCCACCACCACCACCATCATCGCCACCGTCACCACTACCATCATCTCGCCACCATCACCACCACAATAATCCTGCCACCACTACCATCATCGCCACCATCATCGCCACCGTCACCACTACCACATCAGCACCACGGCAGCGCACGCGACTCATTCCTAGCGCGCCTTCACAGGAATGTGTTTGTGTGTGTGAGAGATGTCTTTACCTTTGCGTGTGGCTCTGTGTGTGTACCCAGCATGGCACGAGCGCCGTGGTGACGTCACAGCCACTTCGTGGTGACGTCGTCGGTTGTTTGTTGTTGTGTGTTGGTGGGGAGCGGTCGCGCAGTGGTTAGCGCACCGCCGTGCTGCGGACCCAGCGGCCCGTGTTCGATTCCTGCTCGCGGCCAACATCCGGTGACGATTATATGAACCCGTCCTGGGCCTCCCCTAGGTCGACTCGACCGCAAATGAGTACCTGGTGCCGTGGTGTGTAGTAAACATCGCCACTGGGGGAGACAAAGGCGGCCGGGCGTGGTGCTGGCCACCCACCCCCTCGTGTGCCACAGTGCCGGTAGCCTTCATAGGCGCTGCTACTCGCTAACAGCACTTGGCCCAACAGCTTTCTAAAGGCTATACGGGGTGGGGAGGGGGTGTATGCTGTGTGTAGCTGTGTGTGTGTAGAGTATGGGGGTGTATGCTGTGTGTAGCTGTGTGTGTGTAGAGTATGGGGGTGTATGCTGTGTGTAGCTGTGTGTGTGTAGAGTATGGGGGTGTGCTGTGTTTAGCTGTGTGTGTGTAGAGTATGGTGGTGTATGCTGTGTGTAGCTGTGTGTGTGTGTGTGTAGAGTTTAGGGGTTTATGCTGTATGTAGCTGTGTGTGTAGAGTATGGGGTTTATACTGTATGTCTCTGTGTGTGTTGTACGTGTGGGTAGAGTGTGGGTGTGTTTGCTGTGTGTATCAGTGTGTGTAGAGTATGGGAATGTATGCTGTGTGTAGCTGTGTTTGTATAGTATGGGGGTGTATGCTGTGTTTAGCTGTGTGTTGTACGTGTGTGTAGAGTATGGGGTGTATGCTGTGTATTAGTGTGCGTAGAGTATGGGGTTGATGCTGTGTGTAGCTGTGTGTTGTACGTGTGTGTAGAGTATGTGGTGTATGCTGTGTGTAGCTGTGTGTGTTGTACGTGTGTGTAGAGTATGGGGTGTATGCTGTGTGTAGCTGTGTGTTGTACGTGTGTGTAGAGTATGTGGTGTATGCTGTGGGTAGCTGTGTGTGTTGTACGTGTGTGTAGAGTATGGGGTTTATGCTGTGTGTAGCTGTGTGTGTTGTACGTGTGTGTAGAGTATGGGGTCTATGCTGTGTGTAGCTGTGTGTGTAGCGTATGGGGTTTATGCTGTGTGAAGCAGTGTGTACATGTGTGTAGAGTATGTGGTGTATGCTGTGTGTAGTTGTGTAGAGTATGGGGTTGATGCTGTGTTTAGCTGTGTGTGAAGAGTATGGGGTTTATGCTGTGTGTAGCTGTGTGTTGTACGTGTGTGTAGAGTTTGGGGTTGATGCTGTGTGTAGCTGTGTGTTGTACGTGTGTGTAGAGTATGGGATGTATGCTGTGTGTAGCTGTGTGTTGTACGTGTGTGTAGAGTATGGGGTCTATGCTGTGTGTAGCTGTGTGTGCAGTGTATGGGGGATATGCTGTGTGTAGCAGTGTGTGTACATGTGTGTAGAGTATGGGGTGTATGCTGTGTATAGTTGTGTGTGTAGAGTATGGGGTTAATGCTGTGTGTAGCTGTGTGTGTTGTACGTATGTGTAGAGTATGGGGGTGTATGCTCGCTCACAGCACTTGCCCCAAACAATCTGTTACAGGCGATACGGGGGATCGTTGTCTTTGTGTGTTTTATGAGAGTCACTGGGGTACAGCTACACACGTCAGTGACATGCTATCCCCCCCCTCCACCGTGTGGCGGTATTCGTCTAACGGTCCGGATGTCATTAATCTTCCCATCGCTCTGCGGCCACAGCTCTGCTGCTCCGCCGCTCCGCCTTTTCCCTGCTGCCTTTGCAAGGAAGGTTTCACGCGGTTAGAATCCGGGCCGAGGTGGCGGGAGGAGGGTGATGCCGTCCTGGTTTATACGGGGACTCCCCTCTACTTACGAACCTTCGACTTACGAACTTTCAGAGATGCAAACAGACCTGTCCATATGTCCAGTTTGCCTGTTCGGATCGAGATACGTAAGTTCAACCGCCTTGCAATAGATGGTGGTGGTGGCATCTGCATCTGCAGAACGTGAAGAACCAGTGGCATCTACATTTGCAGAACGTGAAGAACCAGTGGCATCTACATTTGCAGAACGTTAAGAACCAGTGGCATCTACAACTGCAGAAGGTGAAGAACCAGTGACATCTACATCTGCAGAACGTGAAGAACCAGTGGCATCTACATTTGCAGAACGTGAAGAAGCAGTGGCATCTACATCTGCAGAAGGTGAAGAACCAGTGACCTCTACATCTACAGAACGTGAAGAACCAGTGGCATCTACATCTGCAGAACATGAAGAACCAGTGGCATCTACATTTGCAGAACGTGAAGAACCAGTGGCATCTACATCTGCAGAACGTGAAGAACCAGTGGCATCTACATCTGCAGAACATGAAGAAGCAGTGGTATCTACATCTGTAGAACGTGAAGAGCCAGTGACATCTACATCTGCAGAAAGTGAAGAACCAGTGGCATCTACATCTGCTGAACGTGAATAACCAGTGACATCTACATCTGCAGAACGTGAAGAACCAGTGGCATCAACATCTGCAGAACGTAAAGAACCAGTGGCATCTACATTTGCAGAATGTGAAGAACCAGTGGCATCTACATTTGCAGAACATAAAGAACCAGTGGCATCTATATCTGCAGAACGTGAAGAACCAGTGACATCTACATCTGCAGAACGTGAAGACCCAGTGGCATCTACATCTGCAGAACGTGAAGAACCAGTGGCATCTACATTTGCAGAACGTGAATAACCAGTGGCATCTACATCTGCAGAACGTGAAGAAGCAGTGGCATCTACATCTGCAGAACATTAAGAACCAGTGGCATCTACATTTGCAGAACGTTAAGAACCAGTGGCATCTACATCTGCAGAACATAAAGAACCAGTGGCATCTATATCTGCAGAACGTGAAGAACCAGTGACATCTACATCTGCAGAACGTGAAGACCCAGTGGCATCTACATCTGCAGAACGTGAAGAACCAGTGGCATCTACATTTGCAGAACGTGAAGAACCAGTGGCATCTACATCTGCAGAACGTGAAGAAGCAGTGGCATCTACATCTGCAGAACATTAAGAACCAGTGGCATCTACATTTGCAGAACGTTAAGAACCAGTGGCATCTACATCTGCAGAACATGAAGAACCAGTGGCATCTACATTTGCAGAACGTGAAGAACCAGTGGCATCTATATTTGCAGAATGTGAAGAACCAGTGGCATCTACAACTGCAGAAGGTGAAGAACCAGTGACATCTACATCTGCAGAACGTGAAGAACCAGTGGCATCTACATTTGCAGAACGTGAAGAACCAGTGGCATCTACATTTGCGGAACGTGAAGAACCAGTGGCATCTACATCTGCTGAACGTGAAGAACCAGTGACCTCTACATCTACAGAACGTGAAGAACCAGTGGCATCTACATCTGCAGAACATGAAGAACCAGTGGCATCTACATTTGCAGAACGTGAAGAACCAGTGGCATCTACATCTGCAGAACGTGAAGAACCAGTGGCATCTACATCTGCAGAACGTGAAGAACCAGTGATATCTGCATCTGCAGAACGTGAAGAACCAGTGGCATCTACATCTGCAGAACGTGAAGAACCAGTGGTATCTACATCCGCAGAACGTGAAGAACCAGTGGCATCTACATCTACAGAATGTGAAGAACCAGTGGCATCTACATTTGCAGAACGTGAAGAACCAGTGGCATCTACATCTACAGGAGATTGTACAACTTTTAAAGCCATTCCCCGTGTTTAGCGTACACGCCGCACAACACGTTTGGAATCGACAGGTGATGAGTTGGACTTGTGAACAAATGGACTTGCAAACACACTTGGAACCTAACGCGTTCCGTAAGTGGAGGAGTCCCCAATGTGACGTCACGTCAAAATGCGCAACTTAAAATAAATATAGACAACACGTTCTACTTGATTAAATGGACTTTTTAATACATGTTTTCTCCTACAACATCAGAGCTCAGCGCCACATTAAATACGCACTACTACAATGACAATGGTTTAAAGCGATTTATTTGGGGGGGGGCAGAGCTTTGTGACGTCATATTTGAGGGGGGGGTCTGACTTTTTGTGACGCCGTGTGACGTCATTTATGGACGGCCCCTTGGCATGTCGACCGGAGTCTGGTATTTTACACCACCACAATAAGCAATCGCGTCGTTGTGGAGGAGGTTAGAAACCGGCAGGGCAAGCACTGCGCCCACCGCTGCCTCCACCACCTCCTCCTCTCCCCATGTGGCTGGGACCCAGGGACCCCCAGCATGCACCTACTGTCGCGTGGGGGTGGCAGAGATAGTGCGAGTTGGTGTGCGAGTGGTAGAGATTGTGTGCATGTGTGTGCATGTGTGTTCGTGCACACTATCGCAGGGGAGCGATAGCGTAGCGGTTGGCGCGCTGCGCTACGAACCTGGCGACCCGGGTTCGATTCCCGCTCACGGCCAACTCCGGTGACGATTATCTGAACCGGTCCCGGGCCTCCCCTAGGTCGACTCAGCCTCAAATGAGTACGTGGTGCGGTGTGTAAAAATCGCCACTGGGGAGAAAAAGGCGGTCGGGCGTGGTGCTGGCCACCCACCCCCTCGTGTACCGTTCCGGCCTTCATAGGTGCTCGCTAACAGCACTTGCCCCTACAGTCTGTTAAGGCTATATGGGGGATCTTTATCTTTGTTCGTGCAGCGGTTCGTGCTACGCTGCACTATGAACCCAGCGTTCCGGGTTCGATTCGACGATTATCTGACCCGGTCCTGGGCCTCCCCTAGGTCGACTCGGCCTTAAGTCGGTACTCCGCCGCTGTAGTCGAAATACCAGCGCTGGGGAGAGTTAAAGGTGACCTGGCCGCAGTGGTTGATGGTGGTGGTGGTCACGTGACCTCCCCCCTCGTGTACGCCATGGCAGCCTTCGTAGATGGCCGCTCACAAGTGCTTGCCCCTGCCACGCTGGGACCAAACGTTAGGTCACGTTGGTCTCCATCCGCCTTTGTAAACCTGTGTGCGTGCGTGCGTGCAGGAGCGCGCTTGCCCCTATTATCTGAACCGGTGCTGGGCCTCCCCTAGGTCGACTCGGCCTCGAATGAGCACCTGGTGTAGCGGTGTCGAGTAAACATCGCCACTGGGGGAGAGACAAAGGCGGCCGGGCGTGGTGCTGGCCACCAAACCCTCTCGTGTGACCTTTCCGGTCTTCATAGGTGCTGGTCGCTAACAGCACTTGCCCCCAACAATCTCTCAAGGCTATACGGGGGATCTTTGTCTTTTGTGCGCCTGTGTTGACAGTCGTCGAGTATGTTCAACACATTCAGCCAGCAGCAGTCACCCCAGGTACCCCACGGGTCCATCTGCCTGCTTGTGTCTTGCCTGTCTGCATGATTTTCTGCATGCGTGTCTGGCTGCGTGTCTGGCTGCGTGTCTGACTGTGTGCCTGACTGTGTGCCTGACTGCTTGTCTGACTGCGTGTCTGCCTGCCTGCGTATCGAACTATGTGTCTGACTGCGTGCCTGACTGCGTGTCTGCCTGTGTGTCTGCCTGTGTGTCTGCCTGTGTGTCTGCCTGCCTGCGTATCGAACTATGCATCTGCCTGCGTGTCTGACTGTGTATCTGCCTGTGTGTCTGCCTGCCTGCGTATTGAACTATGCATCTGCCTGTGTGTCTGCCTGCGTGTCTGACTGTGTATCTGCCTGTGTGTCTGCCTGCCTGCGTATCGAAGTATGCGTCTGCCTGTGTGTCTGCCTGCGTGTCTGACTCCGTTGTCTGCTTTGTCTGCGTGCTTTGTGTGTCCCTGTGTCTGCCTGTCTGTGTGTATGTCTGCCTGCATGCTTGTGTCTGCCTGTTTGTATGTTTGTGCCTACCTCTGTCTCCCAATGGGATTCAGCAGTCCCCCAGCGGTTAGCGCCACACTGCGCTACGAACCCGGCGGCCCGAGTTCGATTCCCGCTCACGGCAAACACCAGCGACGGATTATCCGAGCCGGTCTTGGGCCTCCCCCAGGTCGACTCAGCCTCAAATGAGTACCTGGTGTGGTGCGTAAACATCGCCACTGGGGAGACAAAGGCGGCTGGGCGTAGTGCTGGCCACCCACCCCCTCGTGTACCGTTCCGGCCTTCATAGGTGCTCGCTAACAGCACTTGCCCCTACAGTCTGTTACAGGCTATATGGGGGATCTTTGTGTGAGTGTACACGTGTGTGTGTGTGTATGTACACGTGTGTGTATGTGAGTGTGTGTGTACGTGTGTGTGTATGAGTGTACGTGTGTGTGTGTATGTATGTGTGTATGTGTGTGTATGTACGTGTATGTGTGTATGTGAGTGTACCTCCGCCCCTCTTTGTGGGATTATGCCGCATTGGCGCTGCAGTCGTTCGCCCCTGAGAGGAGCGAACGTTCGCGTCTGTCTGTGGGGGGGCTGGGCGGAGGCCATCCCGTGGGTGGTGTGAGGTGTGTGGGGGGGGGGATCGGTGGGGGGTAGGGGAGGGCCGGCGCCCGCACGCATCACGTCACCCCACTCAGCTGGATTAGGCTGCCGCGGCCCGATTGTGGACTCAGCGATCTTCGCTCCCCTTCTCGCTCGCCCACCCGCCCTCTCGCTCGCCCACCCGCCCTCTCCCTCGCCCGCTCTCCCACCCACCCTGCCACTCACCCGCTCGCCCACTCGCCCGCTCTCCCGTTCGCTCGCCCACCCACCCTCCCGCTCACCCACCCTCCCACTCACCCACCCTCCCACTCGCCCACTCTCCCACTCACCCGCTCTCCCGCTCGCTCGCCCACCCACCCTCCCGCTCACCGACCCACCCTCCCACTCACCCACCCTCCCACTCACCGACCCACCCTCCCACTCACCCACCCTCCCGCTCGCTCGCCCACCCACCCTCCCGCTCGTTGACCCACCCTCCCGCTCGCCTGCTCTCTCGCTCGCTCGCCCACTCACCCACCCTCCCACTCGTCCGCTCTCCCGTTCGGTCGCCCACCCATCCTCCCGCTCGCCGACCCACCCTCCTGCTCGCCCGCTCGCTCGCCCACCGCTTGCTCGCTTGCTCGCCCACTGCTCGCTCGCTTGCTCGCCCACGCACCCGCCCGCTCGCCCACCCACCCTCCCACTCACCCACCCGCCCGCTCGCCCGCCCACCCTCCCGCTCGCCCACCCGCCCGCTCTGCCACTCCCCCTCTCGCCCGCTCGCCCGCTTTATAATTGAACCCCTCCCATCGTCGCCCCTTGCATTCGCGCGCTGCGTCAGCCACGCTCCCGGCAACGGCCGTGGCGGAGAGACCGAGGTGAGATCCGCTCTTTGGGAGGGCCGCTCGGTGAGGATCGGTGAGGCTGTGGACGCCCCCCACCACCGGCTTTTTGGGGGTACCCCGGTGTTGGTGTCGGTGAGGGGGTGGTGAAGAGTACTCCACGTTCGGCTTCCTGGCTTCCTACGGCCCCCATCACTCATGCCCAGCCGCTCCACTCCGCTACCCTCTACTCTCCTCTCATCTCCACTCCGCAGCCTCGCCATCCCCTCCGCTACCCTCCCCTCTCCTCTCGTCTCCGCTCCCCCAGCCTCGCCATCCCCTCCGCTACCCTCCCCTCTCCTCTCGTCTCCACTCCGCAGCCTCGCCATCCCCTCCGCTACCCTCTACTCTCCTCTCGTCTCCACTCCCCCAGCCTCGTCATCCCCGCCACTACCCTCCACTCTCCTCTCGTCTCCGCTCCCCCAGCCTCGCCATCCCCTCCGCTACCCTCCCCTCTCCTCTCGTCTCCACTCCGCAGCCTCGCCATCCCCTCCGCTACCCTCCCCTCTCCTCTCGTCTCCACTCCGCAGCCTCGCCATCCCCTCCACTACCCTCCACTCTCCTCTCGTCTCCGCTCCCCCAGCCTCGCCATCCCCTCCGCTACCCTCCCCTCTCCTCTCGTCTCCACTCCGCAGCCTCGCCATCCCCTCCGCTACCTTCCACTCTCCTCTCGTCTCCGCTCCCCCAGCCTCACCATCCCCTCCGCTACCCTCCCCTCTCCTCTCGTCTCCACTCCGCAGCCTCGCCATCCCCTCCGCTACGCTCTACTCTCCTCTCGTCTCCACTCCGCAGCCTCGCCATCCCCTCCGCTACCCTCTACTCTCCTCGCCCTCCCGTCTCCGGGCTCGTACGGCGTTGCTTAGGGGTGGCCGTTGCCTAGGGGAGGCCGTTGCCTAGGGCAGGCCGTTGCCTAGGGGAAGCCGTTGCCTAGGGCAGGCCGTTGCCTAGGGGAGGCCGTTGCCTAGGGGAGACCGTTGCCTAGGGGAGGCCGTTGCCTAGGGGAGGCCGTTGCCTAGGGCAGGCCGTTGCCTAGGGGAGACCGTTGCCTAGGGGAGGCCGTTGCCTAGGGGAGGCCGTTGCCTAGGGCAGGCCGTTGCCTAGGGGAGGCCGTTGCCTAGGGCAGGCCGTTGCCTAGGGGAGGCCGTTGCCTAGGGGAGACCGTTGCCTAGGGGAGGCCGTTGCCTAGGGCAGGCCGTTGCCTAGGGGAGACCGTTGCCTAGGGGAGCCCGTTGCCTAGGGGAGACCGTTGCCTAGGGGAGACCGTTGCCTAGGGGAGGCCGTTGCCTAGGGGAGGCCGTTTCATAGTGGAGCCCGTTGCCTAGGGGAGGCCGTTGCCTAGGGGAGGCCGTTGCCTAGGGGAGGCCGTTGCCTAGGGGAGGCCGTTGCCTAGGGGAGGCCGTTGTCTAGGGGAGGCCGTTGCCTAGGGGAGACTGTTGCCTTGGGGAAGCGGGGGGTGGGGAGGGGAGGTGGAGGAGCTGTTGCCGAGGAGACTGCGTTGCCGTCATGGAAACGTGGAGTTGCCACCTCTGGCCCGGGCAGCGAACAGCAGCCGTGGCCTCTGTTGAGGTTCCCCGTTCGCCTGGCGGCGGCGGCGGCGGTGGCGGCGGCGGCGGCGGTGGCGGCGGTGGCGGCTGAAGCGTTTGATGCGGTTCGCGTGGGGTTGAGGCCCGTTGATTTCGCTCGGGGCAGAGTAACCCCCCCCACCATCCTCGCCCCCTCCTCCTCCCATCCTCGCCCTCCCCCCATCCTCCTATTCACCCCCCCCCCCCCCCCCCGTTGCCTCCCCCCCTGTTGCCCCACCCCCGCCGTGTTGTGCCCCCCTCGTGCGTTACAAAAGATACCCATCAATGCGGAACCCAGCTTGCACGCGTGTGTGCAGTGTGTGTATGTGTGTGCGGTGTGTGTATGTGTATGCTGTGTGTATGTGTATGCTGTGTGTGTGTATGTGTGTGCGGTGTGTGTATGTGTATGCTGTGTGTGTGTGTATGCTGTGTGTGTGTGGCTGTGTGTGTGTGTATGCTGTGTGTGTGTGGCTGTGTGTGCGCGGTGTGTGTATGTGTGTATGCTGTGTGTGTATGTGTATGCTATGTGTGTGTATGTGTATGCTGTGTGTGTGTGTGTATGCTGTGTGTGTGTGGCTGTGTATGTGTGCGGTGTGTGTGTGTATGCTGTGTGTGTGTGGCTGTGTGCGGTGTGTGTATGTGTATGCTGTGTGCGTGTGGCTGTGTGTGTGTGTGGTGTGTGTATGTGTATGCTGTGTGTGTGTGGCTGTGTGTGTGCGGTGTGTGTATGTGTATGCTGTGTGTGTGTGGCTGTGTGTGTGCGGTGTGTGTATGTGTATGCTGTGTGTGTGTGTATGCTGTGTGTGTGTGTATGCTGTGTGTGTGTGTATGCTGTGTGTGTATGCTGTGTGTGTGTGTGGTGTGTGTGTGGCTGTGTGTGTGTGCGCTGTGTGTGTGTGCGGTGTGTATGTGTATGCTGTGTGTGTGTATGCTGTGTGTGTGTGTATGCTGTGTGTGTGGCTGTGTATGTGTGTGGTGTGTGTGTGTGTGGCTGTGTGTGTGTGCGCTGTGTGTGTGTGAGGTGTGTGTATGTGTATGCTGTGTATGTGTATGCTGTGTGTGTGTATGCTGTGTGTGTGTGTATGCTGTGTGTGTGTGTATGCTGTGTGTGTGTGTATGCTGTGTGTGTGCGGTGTGTGTGTGTGCGGTGTGTGTGTGTGTATGCTGTGTGTGTGCGGTGTGTGTATGTGTATGTTGTGTGTGTGTGGCTGTGTGTGTGGCTATGTGTGTGTGGCTGTGTGTGTGTGCGCTGTGTGACTGTGCGCCGTGTGTTACTTTCCACTGTGTGCAGATGTGTGTGTAGCTGTATGGGTTTGGCTTGTGTGTGTGGCTGTGTGTGTGTGTGTGGCTGGCTGTGCGCGGCTGTGTGTGTGTGCGTGCAGATGTGTGTTACTGTGCGTATGTGGCTGTGTGTGCAGTTGCGAATGCAACTGTGTGTGCGCTGTGCATGTTACTCTGCGTTTGTGTGGCTGTGCGCTCTGCGTTCCAGTCCTCCGTGTGCCTTTTCCCGTCCCTGAACGCTCAGCAGCAGCAGCAGCCGCAGCCGCCACACTCTTTACCAAACAGCGAGTTTCCCCGGACAATCGGCGGCAGCCAATCGGCACGAGCCGAGCCCCGGGACATTGACCGCTCCGGCACAGGTCGGGCCGGCAGTCCGACCGGCCGCGGTGACGGCGGTGACGGCGGTGACGGCTGACCGCCCCCCTCCCACCCACCCGCCACTACCGTGCCAGGCCCCACGAGGAATTTATCGCTGGGGTGTGGCCCACGGCTTTTGCTGCTGAACGGACCCGAGCGTCGCCTCCCGGGGGGGGTTGAGGGAGTGGGGAGTGGGGAGCGGCGCTCCGCACTTTGGCACCTGTATTGGTGGCTGTAAATTCCTCGCCGGGGTGACCGGGCGCTGGTCAGCGCCGGTTAAACATCACCCGGCACCACGCGCACACACACCACGTCCGCACGCACACCACGTACATACGCACGCACACCACGTACGTACGCACGCACACCACACACGCACATACGCACGCACACGCACGCACACACCACACGCACACGCACGCATGCGCACACACCACACGCGCGCACACGCGCACTTACACACACACCCGCTCTTACACACACACACACGCGCTCTTGTACACACATATGCGCGCACTTACACGCGCACGTACACACACACACGCGCGCACACAGCCAACCGCCGCACTTTGCCGTATCAGCGTTTCCATTCCCACACTGAATTATTAATGGGCGTCTCGGTGGAGAAGATAAACCACACAGCCGTCTTTGTAATGTTTTACCGCGTCGGTTATATTTTGCACAGCGACGTTAACCACCTCGCCTGGCACACAGGAGGTCGTCGTGGGTTCGATCCCGACCCTGCCGCCTGCTGTATATTTGGAGTCTGCGTGTCTCTCTCTGTCTCTCCCCGTGATCGCGTGGATTTTCCTCTGGGTCCCACCGGTTTTTCCCTCCATATTTGGAATTAACATCACCACGCGTTCAGAGCATTTAGCTGCTGCTATCAATTTCCACGTGATGATGATGATAAGCCACTTCGTTGAGCTATCATTTCTGATAGCCAGGGGGTCGCTTCTGAAATAGAGCTACGTCGCTCAGTGGGGCCTTACCTGATAAAATAAAAAAGATACAGTTCAAATATATATAAACTGGAGTATATGGGGGATCTTTGTCCTTGAGTAGTGGATAGGGTGTGTGCGTGGTGTGTAAGAGCGCGTGGGTATATGCAGGGCAACGGTAGCATAGCAGTTGTCGTGGGTTTCTTCTCTCCACATTTAGAATGCGTTCATAGTATCTGGCTGCCACTATAAATGTCCACGTGATGATGGTGACGATGATGCGCCACTTTCGTTGAGCTGCGGTAATTTTTTTGTGATAGCCAGGGGGTTGCTTCTGAAGAAGAGCTACGTAGCTCTGCGGGGCCTGAACCTGGTCAAATAAAAATAGTTTAGTTTTAGTATGGATCTCGATGAGTATGGGTCTGTATGGGTCTCTGAGTATGGGTGTCTGTGGGTCTGTATGGGTCTCTGTGGGTCTGTATGGGTCTCTGTGGGTCTCTTGTTTCTCTGAGTGTGTCTCTGTAGGTCTGTATGGGTCTCTGTGGGTCTCTGGGTCTCTGAGTGTGTCTCTGTTGGTCTGTATGGGTCTCTATGGGTCTCTGTGGGTCTCTATGGGTCTCTGAGTATGGGTCTCTGTGGGTCTGTATGGGTCTCTGTGGGTCTCTGGGTCTCTGAGTGTGTCTCTGTTGGTCTGTATGGGTCTCTATGGGCCTCTGTGGGTCTGTATGGGTCTCTGAGTATGGGTTTCTGTGGGTCTGTATGGGTCTCTGTGGATCTCTGGGTCTTTGAGTGTCTCTAGATCTGTATGGGTCTCTGTGGGTCTCTGGGTCTCTGAATGTGTCTCTGTTGGTCTTTATGGGTCTCTGAATGTGTCTCTGTTGGTCTTTATGGGTCTCTATGGGTCTCTATGGGTCTTTATGGGTCTCTGTGGGTCGCTATGGGTCTCTACGAGTCTGTAGAAACACACGTTTCTAGTATCTGGCTGCTATAAATTCCCACGTGATGATGATGCGCGACTGCGTTGAGCTGCGGTCACTTTTTAGTGATTGCCAGGGGGTCGCTTCTGAAAAAAGTGACCCCCTGGCAATGGGGCCTTACTCTGGTAACAATAAAATAGTTTAGTTTTAGTATGGGTCTGGATGAGTGGGTCTCTGTGGGTCTAAATGAGTGGGTCTCTGTGGGTCTGTATGGGTCTCTGAGTCTGGGTCTCTGTGTATGGGTCTTTATGGGTCTTTATGGGTCTTTATGGGTCTCTGTGGGTCTGTATGGGTCTCTGTGGGTCTCTGAGTATGGGTCTCTGAGTATGGGTCTTTGAGGGTCTCTGTGGGTCTGTGTGGGTCTGTATGGGTCTCTGAGTATGGGTCTCTGTGGGTTTTTATGGGTCTCTGTGGGTTTTTATGGGTCTCTGTGGGTCTGTATGGGTCTCTGTGTATGGGTCTTTATGGGTCTCTGTGTATGGGTCTTTATGGGTCTCTGTTGGTCTGTATGGGTCTCTGTGGGTCTCTGAGTATGGGTCTCTGAGTATGGGTCTTTGAGGGTCTGTGTGGGTCTGTATGGGTCTCTGAGTATGGGTCTCTGTGGGTCTGTGTGGATCTCTATGGCTCTCTACGAGTCTGTAGAAAAACACATTTATAGTATTTTGGCTGCTATAAATGTCCACGTGATTTTGTCATTGCCAGGGGTTCGCTTCTGAAGAAGAGCTGCTACGTAGCTCAGTGGGGCCCTTAGCCTGGTAACAATAAAATAATAGTTCACGTTTAGCCGTCGATTGGTCCGCGTTGTGTGGCGTGGAGTTTCGTGTCGAACTAGGACCCATGCCGAACAGCGGGGAGGGGTGGGGTTTGTTGCCGTTGCCGTTGCCTGTTACACCGCCGGGCGAGCTGACGACGAGACGCCAAATGTGGAAACCCGGGGCCCGGAGTTTCTGTTGCCAGCGTCGGGAACGATCGCCGCTGCGGTTTGTGGCCTAGCAGGGCCCCCACGAGGCCCCAGGCGGGGCCCCCAGCGAGAGGGGCCTCGCGAATCGACCCGGGTTCGATTCCCACTCACGGTCAACACCACCGGTGACGATTATCTGAACCGGTCCTGCGCCTCCCCTAGGTCGACTCGGCCTCAAATGAGTACCCGGTGCTGTGCGGTGTGTAAACGTCGCCACTGGGGAGACAAAGGCGGCCGGGCGTGCTGCTGGCCACCCCACCCCCCTCGTGTGCCGCTGGGATACGTGAGGGGCGCTTTACGCGTTCCCTGTGGAGGCCACGGGCGTGTGTGTGGGAGGAGGAAGCACAGACGTCCGATCTGTGATTTAAAAAAAAAAAAGACCTTCATGGCTTGTCGGATTCCTTCAGTGTGAATAAAGATTCGATTTGTGTCTATTCATTGGGTTCTTACTGCGGCGCCAGTGTTCCATCTTGACCTTGTGTGACCTCCCTCGCCCCCTTCCTCTATGGCCCCCCCCCCATCCCCTCCCCTCCACTTCCTTCTCGCCTCGCCTCCACCCCCCCCCCTTCTACTCTCACTCCACTCCACTCCCTCCCACCACTTTCCCCCTCTCTCCTCTCCCCCCTTTCTCCCCCCACCCACCATTGTCACCTCCCTCCCTTTCACTCCCCCCACTTCACCCCTCAAATCCCCCCCTTTTTTCTCCCTCCTTCCACTCCCCTCCTCCCCCCCACCCACCTTCTCTCCCTCCCCTCCCCTCCACACTCTCCCCCCCTTCTCCCCTCCCTCCCTTCCACTCCCCTCCCCCCCCACTTCTCTCCTCCCTCCTTTCACTCCCCCACCTCCTTCTCCCTCCCGTCCCCTCCCTCCCCGCTCCCCCTCCTCCTCCCCCCTCCGTGCAGCTGAAGATGGATTCCGCAGGCGTGAAGATCCTGGAGACGGCGGAGGACATTCAGGAGCGACGACAGCAGGTGCTCGAACAGGGTGAGGCTCGCTCACCCGGGACCCCCGCTCACCCGGGACCCTCCGCTCACCCGGGCCCCCCGCTCACCCGGGACCCTCCGCTCACCCGGGCCCCCCGCTCACCCGGGACCCTCCGCTCACCCGGGACCCTCCGCTCACCCGGGCCCCCCCGCTCATCCGGGACCCGCTCACCCGGGACCCGCTCACCCCTGCTCACTCACCTGGTCCCCGCTCACCTCACTTTCCTGTAACTCACTCACTCCGCCCGTCCTCTCCCTTTTCACTCACTCGCCAATTCTCTCTGTGACTCTCCACCATCTCGTCCCTCCTCCCCATCTTCCTCATCTCCCTTCCCCCATCCTCCCCATCCCTCCTCCCTCCCCAGCCTCCCTCCTTCCCCCTCCTCCCTCCTTCCCCCATCCTCCCTCCCTCCCTCACCTCCCTCTCCCATCCTCCCTCCCTCCCCCCATCCTCCCTCCCTCACCTCCCTCCCTCCCCCATCCTCCCTCCCTCCCCCATCCTCCCTCCCCCATTCTCCCTCCCCCATCCTCCCACATCCTCCCTCCCTCCCTCACCTCCCTCCCTCACCTCCCTACCTCCCCCATCCTCCCTCCCTCCCTCCCTCACCTCCCTCCCTCACCTCCCTCCCTCACCTCCCTCCCTCACCTCCCTCACCTCCCTCCCTCACCTCCCTCCCTCCCCCATCCTCCCTCACTCCCTCCCTCCCCCATCCTCCCTCCCTCACCTCCCTTTCTCCCTCCCCCATCCTCCCTCCCTCCCCCATCCTCCCTCCCTCCCCCATCCTCCCTCCCCCATTCTCCCTCCCCCATCCTCCCTCCCTCCCCCATCCTCCCTCCCTCACCTCCCTCCCTCACCTCCCTCCCTCTCCCATCCTCCCTCACCTCCCTCCCCCATCCTCCCTCCCTCTCCTCCCCCCATCCTCCCCCTCCTCCCCCCGTCCTCCCTCCAGATACCACCGCTTCAAGGAGCTGTCGAGCCTGCGGCGGCACAAGTTGGAGGATTCGCGCCGCTTCCAGTTCTTCCGTCGCGATGCCGACGAGTTGGAGAAGTGGATCCAGGAGAAGCTGCAGGTGGCCTCCGACGACAGCTACAAGGACCCCACCAACCTGCAGGTGGGTGGTGGTGGTGGTGGTGGGTGGTGGTGGTGGTGGGTGGTGGGTGGTGGTGGGGCGGGACCAGGGCGGGGAGCCCGGCGGCCCGGGTTCGATTCCCGCTCGCGGCCGACACCGGTGACGGTTGTCTGAACCGGTCGTGGGCCTCCCCTAGGTCCACTCGGCATCAAGTGAGTAACCTGGCGCGGTGTGTGAACGTCGCCGCTGGGGAGAGACAAAGGCGGCCGGGCGTGGCGCTGGCCTCCCGCCCCCTCGTGTGCCGTGCCGGCCTTCATAGGTGCTGCTGCTCGCTAACAGCACTCGCCACAAATAGTCTGTTGTGGCTATACGGGGGATCTTTGTCTTTGTGAGTCATTGAGTGATGGTTAGTGAGTGTGAGAGTGATGGTTAGTGAGTGTGATGGTTAGTTAGGGTGATGGTTAGTGAGTGTGAGAGTGATGGTTAGTGAGTGTGATGGTTAGTGAGTGTGAGAGTGATGGTTAGTGAGTGTGAGAGTGATGGTTAGTGAGTGTGATGGTTAGTGAGTGTGAGAGTGATGGTTAGTGAGTGTGAGAGTGATGGTTAGTGAGTGTGATGGTTAGTGAGTGTGAGAGTGATGGTTAGTGAGTGTGAGAGCGATGGTTAGTGAGTGTGAGAGTGATGGTTAGTGAGAGTGATGGTTAGTGAGTGTGAGAGTGATG
>NC_133740.1:7401400-7529249 GCF_048934315.1 Petromyzon marinus | reverse complement strand
GGTTAGTGAGTGTGAGCGTGATGGTTAGCGAGTGTGAGCGTGATGGTTAGTGAGTGTGAGCGTGATGGTTAGTGAGTGTGAGCGTGATGGTTAGTGAGTGTGAGAGTGATGGTTAGTGAGTGTGAGCGTGATGGTTAGTGAGTGTGAGCGTGATGGTTAGTGAGTGTGAGCGTGATGGTTAGTGAGTGTGAGCGTGATGGTTAGTGAGTGTGAGCGTGATGGTTAGTGAGTGCGAGTGTGATGGTTAGTGAGTGTGAGCGTGATGGTTAGTGAGTGTGAGCGTGATGGTTAGTGAGTGTGAGCGTGATGGTTAGTGAGTGTGAGCGTGATGGTTAGTGAGTGTGAGTGTGATGGTTAGTGAGTGTGAGAGTGATGGTTAGTGAGTGTGAGAGTGATGGTTAGTGAGTGTGAGAGTGATGGTTAGTGAGTGTGAGTGTGATGGTTAGTGAGTGTGAGCGTGATGGTTAGTGAGTGTGAGCGTGATGGTTAGCGAGTGTGAGCGTGATGGTTAGTGAGTGTGAGGGTGATGGTTAGCGAGTGTGAGCGTGATGGTTAGTGAGTGCGAGTGAAAGCGAGCGAGCGACACTGAGTGATGGTGCGAGCGAGCGACAACAGTGAGTGTGAGCGTGATGGTTAGTGAGTGTCAGAGTGATGGTTAGTGAGTGTGAGCGTGATGGTTAGTGAGTGTGATGGTTAGTGAGTGTGAGAGTGATGGTTAGTGAGTGTGAGTGTGATGGTTAGTGAGTGTGAGCGTGATGGTTAGTGAGTGTGAGCGTGATGGTTAGCGAGTGTGAGCGTGATGGTTAGTGAGTGTGAGCGTGATGGTTAGCGAGTGTGAGCGTGATGGTTAGTGAGTGCGAGTGAAAGCGAGCGAGCGACACTGAGTGATGGTGCGAGCGAGCGACAACAGTGAGTGTGAGCATACTGACCTCGGCCCCCTCCCCCGCTACCCCTCCTCCCCACCCCCGTGTGCCCCTCCCACCCCGCCGCCATCTTCCCCAGGGTAAGATCCAGAAGCACCAGGCGTTTGAGGCCGAGGTGCAAGCCAACGCGGGCGCCATCGTGCGCCTGGACGAGATGGGCAACGGCATGATCTCCGAGAGCCACTTCGCCTCCGACACCATCCGGGTACGCGGCGCCGGCATCGCCGGCATCGCCGCCACAGCGCTAGCAATGCCGCTCACCGGTGTCGCAGTCGTCGCCCTCACCGGCACCGCAACGCCACCGTGGCGACAGCATCGCCATCGCCGTCAATCGGCAACATCGTCATCGCCAGCGGCGGTATCGCCGCCGGCGCCGTGACACCACGGCACCTAGGCTGTCTTGCGGCACTGTCACGGCGCCGGCGTCGCCACCATCATCACCATCGTCATCACCAGCGCCATCGTCATCACCAGCAGCATCGTCACGATCGTCGCCACCAGCACCATCCTCACCATCGTCATCACGAGCACCAGCACCAGCATCGTCATCACGAGCACCAGCACCAGCATCGTCTTCACCAGCACCAGTACCGTCACCACCAGCACCATCGTCACCACCAGCACCATCGTCATCACCAGCAGCATCGTCACGATCGTCGCCACCAGTACCATCGTCACCATCGTCATCACGAGCACCGTCACCAGCACCAGTACCGTCACCACCAGCACCATCGTCACCACCAGCACCACCGTCGTCACCACCAGCACCACCGTCACCACCATCACCGCCGTCATCATCAGCACCATCGTCACCATTGTCACCACCAGCACCACCAGCGCCACCGTCACCACCGTCATCATCGGCACCAGTTTCACCACCGTCATCACCAGCACCGTCGTCGCATCACAAGCACGTGTCGCCATCAACAGCGCCGTCGTTACGGCATCACCGGCACATCACCGGCATCCCATCGGACCGCCGCCACCACCATTACGGCAGCACAGCTCTGCCGATGCTGATGCCGGTGCTGCTGACGCTGCTCGTGGTACCGACGCGAATGCTGACAATGGTGACGCTGCTGCTTGCGCTGCTGCTCCTGCTGCTGCCGGCGGTCCTAATGCTGCTGCCTCTGCCGGCGCTGCAGGCCCGTCTGGAGGAGCTGCGCCGCCTGTGGGAGCTGCTGCTGCTGCGCATGCAGGAGAAGGGCGTGAAGCTGCTGCAGGCGCAGAAGCTGCTGCACTATCTGCGCGAGTGCCACGAGGTCATGGACTGGATCAACGACAAGGTGCGTGGTGGCGCCAGCCGCCACGGCGGTCGGGGGGCGGTCGGGGGGCGGGTGGGAAGGAAGGGAGTGGGTGGGAAGGGAGTGGGTGGGAAGGGAGTGGGTGGGTGGGAAGGGAGTGGGTTGGAAGGGAGTGGGTGGGGAGTGGGTTGGAAAGGAGTGGGTTGGAAGGGAGTGGGTGGGAAGGGAGTGGGTGGGTGGGAAGGAAGGGAGTGGGTGGGAAGGAAGGGAGTGGGTGGGTGGGAAGGAAGTGGGTGGGAAGGGAGTGGGTGGGAAGGGAGTGGTTGGGTGGGACGGGAGTGGGTGGGTGGGACAGAAGGGAGTGGGTGGGAAGGGAGTGGGTGGGTGGGAAGGAAGTGGGTGGGAAGGGAGTGGGTGGGTGGGAAGGGAGTGGGTGGGAAGGGAGTGGGTGGGTGGGAAGGGAGTGGGTGGGTGGGAAGGAAGGGAGTGGGTGGGTGGAAAGGGAGTGGGTGGGAAGGAAGGGAGTGGGTGGGAAGGGAGTGGGTGGGGAGTGGGTGGGAAGGGAGTGGGTTGGAAGGGATTGGGAAGGAAGGGAGTGAGTGGGAAGGAAGGGAGTGGGTGGGTGGAAAGGGAGTGGGTGGGAAGGAAGGGAGTGGGAAGGAAGGGGGCGCTAGCGGCACGGCGGTGGATCAGGAGTGATATTGACCCCTTGTCACACCAACAATCCTAAACAATCTCGAGGCACCTTACTAACGCCACAGCGGCCCAGCTCCGCCGAGTTCCTCCACAGCGGCCCAGCTCCACCAGGTTCCGAAGAAGGGGGGCGTGTGGGGGTGGTTAGACGGGGGCAGGCTTGTGGCGGGGGGTGGGACCATTTCATCCTCGGCCTTTAGAGGACACATTCCTGGGATGGCCGAGACAGCTGGGATAGCTGGCATAGCAAGGGGCAGCTGGCGGGTGCGGTCGGTTAGCGCGCTCACAAGCCAGCGTCGGCGATGAACATATCCGAACCCGTCCTGGGCTCTCCTCTGGCTCGTGCCACGCTAGGTGCACGCACAAAGACCCCCTGGTGGTGGGGGTGTGTACTCGTCGAGACGGGGGTGGCCGGGCGTGGTGCCGGCCGCTCCCGCCCCCCCCCCCCCGCAGTGCCGGCCTTCGCAGGCGCTGCTGCTCGCTAAACGGCCCCCAACAGTCTGTTAAGGCTACACGGGGGTGGCGGGGGGGTGGAGGGTCGTTGTGCGTGCACCTAGCGTGGCACGAGCGCCGTGGTGACGTCGGCGGTTGTTGTGTTGCGTGTTGGTGGGGAGCGGCGGCGGCGCGGCTGTCACCGCGCCGCGAACCCGGCAGCACCGAGTTTGATTCCCGCCCGCGTCCGCCAATATCGGCCGGATTTGACGGCGCTCCACCCGCCTCTGAGCGAGCCGCGCCGGCTGCCGCTCGCTCGCAGCGCTTGCGCCCGGCAAGTCTGCCGAGGCTGCACGGGGGGACCTTTGTCTTTGCGGCCGCCGCTGCCAACCCCCTCCCCACCGCCCGGTCACCCGTGGGCATCGTTGGGTGACGGTGGACCGGGCTGTATCTGAATGAACCGCTGCCACCAAAAAGGCAAAGACCCCCCCCCGCCCTTTCCCCGTTATAGCCTGCGGAATGTTGGGCCGAGTGCCGTTAGCGAGGAGCGCCCATGAAGTTGAGTGTGCGGTGTAGTGCTGCCGAGTACGTAGTGGGCGGGCGGTGGAGTCGGTCGTGTGGTGTGCCGGGTGGGTGAGTGGGTGGTGTAGTGAGTGGGTGAGTGGGTAGTGTAGTGGGTGGTGTAGTGAGTGGGTGAGTGGGTGGTGTAGTGAGTGGGTGAGTGGGTAGTGTAGTGAGTGGGTGAGTGGGTAGTGTAGTGGGTGGTGTGGTGAGTGGGTGAGTGGGTGGTGTAGCTAGTGGGTAGTGTAGTGGGTGGTGTGGGTGGTGTGGTGAGTGGGTAGTGTAGCTAGTGGGTGAGTTGGTAGTGTAGTGAGTGGGTGAGTGGATGGTGTAGTGAGTGGGTGAGTGGGTAGTGTAGTGAGTGGGTGAGTGGGTGGTGTAGCTAGTGGGTGAGTGGGTAGTGTAGTGAGTGGGTAGTGTAGTGAGTGGGTGAATGGGTGGTGTAGTGAGTGGGTGAGCGGGTAGTGTAGTGAGTGGGTGAGCGGGTAGTGTAGTGAGTGGGTGAGTGGGTGGTGTCCGTGAGTGGGTGAGTGGGTAGTGTAGTGAGTGGGTAGTGTAGTGAGTGGGTGAGTGGGTAGTGTAGTGAGTGGGTAGTGTAGTGAGTGGGTAGTGTAGTGCGTGGGTGGTGTAGCAAGTGGGTAGTGTCTTGAGTGCCAAAAGCCACTCTCCGGTGACGCACACACACAGACATCACACACACACAGACATCACACACACACAGACATCACACACTAAGACAACACACACACAGACATCACACACACACTGACACAACAACAACAACCGCCATTCGCCACTAAGTGGCGGTGACGTTACCACGATGCTTGTGTCAGGCCATGTGCACCTTGAGGCCACGTGAAGTGTCGAACGCCCGCTGGCAGGAGGTCACGGGGCAGACCCAGCAGGTGCCACGGGTGGACTGACTGAGATGACTGAGATGACTGGCTGATGCACCACCTGTGCCCCCTACTGTGCCAACCTGCTGTGGTTTAGCTACCCGGCGCTCCGCTCGTTGTTGTGAGCGTCGCTCCTCCCCCCTCCGTTGTTGTTGGAGGGCGACTGCCTCCAACTGCCCAGTAGCGTCCTTCACGAGCCTCCTCCACAGAGGCCGATCTTGACACCGCTGGTACCAGTCATCGGCAAGTCCACTCAGCTCCACGTCCCTCCTGTACCACATCACTCCATCTCTTATCTAGCCCGTGCCGCGCCCGTTTAGCCCCCTCGATCCGGCGGAACAAAAGCTGTTTCGGCATGCGGTGGCTGGGCATGCGGGCTACATGACCCAGCCAACGCAGCCTTGCCTGCCGGAGGAGCTCACCGAGATCTTTCAAGGATTTGTGAGCTCCTCACACAATCTAGCCTGGTTAAACCCAGGATGGATCGTAGGCAGGCTAGCCTAAATGTTTTAACCGGCAAAGATGTTCCATTAGGGGGGTCCACATTTCGCAAGCGTAGAGAAGGGAGGGAATGACCTGTTTCGGCATGCGGTGGCTGGGCATGCGGGCTACATGACCCAGCCAACGCAGCCTTGCCTGCCGGAGGAGCTCACCGAGATCTTTCAAGGATTTGTGAGCTCCTCACACAATCTAGCCTGGTTAAACCCAGGATGGATCGTAGGCAGGCTAGCCTAAATGTTTCTAACCGGCAAAGATGTTCCATTAGGGGGGTCCACATTTCGCAAGCGTAGAGAAGGGAGGGAATGACCGTGGCCGAGAAGACCTGAAGCTTAGTGCGGAGCGACAGACCAGGTAGCTTCCACACAGCGTTATGCAACCGATGAATAGATATTGCCGCTCGACTGATTCGGAGTGAGACCTCTGCTGTTAAACTGGAGCTGGTCATAAGCACACTGCCCAGGTATGGGAAACTCTCCACTCTCTCCACAACTGCCCCCATCACCGATTGGGAGTTGTGGGGGTGGAGTGTCCGATGGTACAAAATACCCAGGCAAGTGCTTAGTGTTGGTGGGGCTGATGGTAAGGCCCCATCTCTTAGTGGCACGCTCCAGTCTCAGCAGCAGCGTCTCCAACTCCTCCTCTGAATGAGCAGCTATTACCAAAGACAACACACACACGCACGCACAGACATTGCACGCGCACAGAGCCTTGATTCATGCGCCACCGACCAGCGCTGCCACCTGCACCCCCTAGCGGCCTCCTTCCCCGCCTCCTGCTGCTGCTGCCATCGTGCAGACTCCAGCCTGGCTCGTGAGCACACACACAAAGACAATACCCCCCTGTAGCCTATAACAGACTGTAGGGGCAAGTGCTGTTAGCGAGCACCTATGAAGGCCGGAACGGTACATGAGGGGGCTGGTGGCCAACACCACCCCCGGCCGCCTTAGTCTCCCCAGCAGAGATGTTTAAACACACCGCACCAGGTGCTCATTCAAGGCTGAGTCGACCTAGGGGAGACCGGTTCAGATAATCGTCACCGGATGTTGGCCGTGAGCGGGAATCGTACCTGGGCCGCGGGGTTCGCAGCGCAGCGCGCTAACCGCTGCACCACCGCTCCCTATCACGCGCACACACAGACATAATGCATGCACGCACACACGGGGAGAGTGGGAGCGAGAGTGAGGGTGGGAGGGAGAGTGAGAGTGTGATGAAGGAAAAAGGGAGAGTGGGAGTGTGACAAAGGAAAGAGGGGAGAGTGGGAGGGAGAGTGAGAATGAAAGAGGGAGAGTGGGAATGAAAGGGGGAGAGTGGGGAGGGAGAGTGGGAGGGAGAGAGAGTGTGACGAAGGAAAGAGGAGTAGTGTGAGAGTGGTTAGGAAAGAAGGTTTACTGGGAGGGAGTGGGAGCGAGAGTGGGAATGAAAGGGGGAGAGTGGGAGTGAGAGTGGGAATGAAAGGGGGAGAGTGGGAGGGAGAGTGGGAATGAAAGAGGGAGAGTGGGAGGGGGAGAGAGTGTGACGAAGGAAAGAGGAGTAGTGGGAGAGTGGTTAGGAAAGAAGGTGTACTGGGAGGGAGAGTGGGAGTGAGAGTGGGAATGAAAGGGGGAGAGTGAGAGGGAGAGTGGAAATGAAAGAGGACGTGTTGGAAGGAGAGAGAGTGTGACGAAGGAAAGGGGGAGAATGGGAGGGAGAGTGAGAATGAAAAAGGGAGAGTGGGAGGGAGAGTGGGAATGAAAGGGGGAGAGTGGGAGGGAGAGTGGGAATGAAAGAGGGAGAATGGAGGGAGAGTGAGAATGAAAGAGGGAGAGTGGGAGGGAGAGAGAGAGTGTGACGAAGGAAAGAGGAGTAGTGGGAGAGTGGTTAGGAAAGAAGGTTTACTGGGAGGGAGAGTGGGAGTGAGAGTGGGAATGAAAGAGGGCTTGTGGGAAGGAAAGAGGGAGTGTGGGAGGGAGAGTGTGAAGGAAAGAGCGAGAGTGTAGAGAAGGAAAGTGGGAGAGTGGGGAGGCAGAGTGAAAGAGGCAGAGTTGGGAGTGTGAAGAGGGGGAGAGTGGGAGGTGAGAGTGGGAGGGAGGAGGGGGGGGAGCTGTCGGGATGGCGGTTCCCGTGGGAGCTCTACACAGCTGCTGCTGCTGCTGTCCTGGATGCCGCACTGCCCGGCGGCGGCCATCTTGTGAGCAGGCCTTTGCAGGGCAGCAGCCATTTTGTGTGGAGGCAGGTGGGGTTCCCCCCCCCCCTCCCTCCTCCCCCCTCCCTCTTCCTCCCCCCCTCCCCTTCTTCTCCCTCCCCTCTCCCCCCACCGCTCCATCCTGAACTGTAAGAGGACCAGGGCTTGCAGTTCGGCACCAGGCGGCAGGCCTGGTTCAGTGCTCCAAAGCAGGGGTGGGCCGTCCCTGTAACAGACCGAGAGCCAAAAAAGTAGCCATGACGAGTTCCGCAAAGAGCCAAGTGTATATAAGATGTCTGTGTGTGTGTGTATATATTGTCTCTGGAGGGGAGCGGTAGCGTAGCGGTTAGCGCGCTGCGCTATGAACACGGCGACACGGGTTCGATTCCCGCTCGCGGCCAACGCCAGTGACGATTATCTGAACCGGTCCCGGGCCTCCCCTAGGTCGACTCGACCTCAAATGAGTACCTGGTGCGGCGTGTAGTAAACATCGCCACTAGGGAGACAAAGGCGGTCGGGCGTGGAGCTGGCCCACCCACCCCCTCGTGTGCCGTTCTGGCCTTCATAGGTGCTCGCTAACAGCACTTGTCCCCTACAGTCTGTTAAGGCTATATGGGGGATCTTTGTCTCTGGTGTAGGTCAATCGGATTTAAAGGCAATGTACGGGTTATTATCGGAGCACGTTTGTTCGCGTGTTTTACCACTGAGTTGTCCTTCCAACACACCTCCGAATAGCACGGTTGGCTACGTACGGTGCGAAAGAAGTTCTACATGCATTCATAATTAGACTTGCACAGAGACCCATAGGCTCACATAGAGACCCATAGACTCACACAGAGACCCATAGACTCACACAGAGACCCATAGACTCATCACACAGACCCATAAACTCACACAGACCCACAGACTCATCACACAGACCCACAGACTCACACAGAGACCCATAGACTCATCACACAGATAACCATAGACTCACACAGACCCATAGTTTGTCTTTCCAGCGCACCTCCGATTAGCACGGTTGGCTACGTACGTTGCGAAATAAATTCAACATGCACACGTAACTAGACTCATCACACAGAGAACCCATAGACTCATCACACAGAGAACCCATAGACTCATCACACAGAGAACCATAGACTCATCACACAGATAACCATAGATTCATCACACAGACCATAGACTCATCACACAGAGGACCATAGACTCATCACACATAGACCCATAGACTCATCACACAGAGACCCATAGACTCATCACACAGAGACCCTTAGACTCATCACACAGAGACCCATAGACTCATCACACAGAGAACCATAGATTCATCACACAGAGACCCATAGACTCACCACACAGAGAACCATAGACTCATCACACAGAGAACCATAGACTCATCACACAGATAACCATAGACTCATCACACAGAGAACCATAGACTCATCACACAGAGACCCATAGACTCATCACACAGAGACCCATAGACTCATCACACAAAGACCCTTAGACTCATCACACAGAGAACCATTGACTCATCACACAGAGAACCATTGACTCATCACACAGAGACCCATAGACTCATCACACAGAGAACCATTGACTCATCACACAGAGAACCATAGACTCATCACACAGAGACCCATAGACTCATCAAACAGAGACCCATAGACTCATCACACAGAGACCCATAGACTCAGCACAGAGAGACCCATAGACTCATCACGCAGAGACCCATAGACTCATCAAACAGAGACCCATAGACTCATCACACAGCGACCCTTTAGACTCATCACACAGAGACCCATAGACTCGCACAGAGAGACCCATAGACTCATCACACAGAGACCCATAGACTCATCACACAGAGACCCATAGACTCGCACAGAGAGACCCATAGACTCATCACACAGATAACCATAGACTCATCACACAGAGAACCATAGACTCATCACACAGAGACCCATAGACTCATCACACAGAGACCCATAGACTCATCACACAGAGACCCATAGACTCATCACACAAAGACCCATAGACTCATCACACAGAGAACCATTGACTCATCACACAGAGAACCATTGACTCACCACACAGAGACCCATAGACTCATCACACAGAGACCCATAGACTCACCACACAGAGACCCATAGACTCATCACACAGAGACCCATAGACTCATCACACAGAGACCCATAGACTCATCACACAGAGACCCATAGACTCATCACACAAAGACCCATAGACTCATCACACAGAGAACCATTGACTCATCACACAGAGAACCATTGAATCACCACACAGAGACCCATAGACTCATCACACAGAGACCCATAGACTCACCACACAGAGACCCATAGACTCATCACACAGAGACCCATAGACTCACCACACAGAGACCCATAGACTCATCACACAGAGACCCATAGACTCATCACACAGAGACCCATAGACTCATCACACAGAGACCCATAGACTCATCACACAAAGACCCATAGACTCATCACACAGAGAACCATTGACTCATCACACAGAGAACCATTGAATCACCACACAGAGACCCATAGACTCATCACACAGAGACCCATAGACTCATCACACAGAGACCCATAGACTCATCACACAGAGACCCATAGACTCATCACACAGAGACCCATAGACTCATCACACAAGAGACCCATAGACTCAGCACACAGAGACCCATAGACTCAGCACACAGAGACCCATAGACTCATCACACAGAGACCCATAGACTCATCACACAGAGACCCATAGACTCATCACACAGAGACCCATAGACTCATCAAACAGAGACCCATAGACTCATCACACAGCGACCCTTTAGACTCGTCACACAGAGACCCATAGACTCGCACAGAGAGACCCACAGTTTGTTGTCCTCCCATCTCACCTCCAATTTGCGGGGAAGGCGTTATCTAGGAGACGGCGTTGCCACCATGGCAACGTGGAGTTGGCGGCGGTGGCGGCGGTGGCGGCTGCAGCGGTTGATGCGGTTGATGCGGTTCGCGTGGACTTGAGGCCCGGTGAGCACACCGTGGTTTCGCTTGGTGACGGAGTAACCCTCACCACCCGTCCCCGTCCCCCATCTCCCCCCACCCCCCAGGAGGCGATCGTGATGTCGGAGGAGCTGGGCCAGGACCTGGAGCACGTGGAGGTCCTGCAGAAGAAGTTTGAGGAGTTCCAGACGGACCTCGGAGCCCACGAGGAGCGAGTCAACGACGTCGACGGCCTCGCCAACAAACTCCTCGAGGTGCCGCCCCCCCCCCCCTCCCTACACCCCCCACTCCGCCCCCCCCCCCCCCCCCCCCAGTAGCTGCCGTACGGCATCGTGGAGAACGTGGTTGAAGGCTTACCGGCGCTGGTACCCCGGTCCCCCTTTGCCCTCTGGGCGCAGGAGTCGCACCCCGAGCAGCAGCAGATCGGCAAGCGTCAGGAGGAGCTGACGGCCGCGTGGCTCCGCCTCAAGTCGCTCGCCCTGCAGCGCCAGGAGAAGCTCTTCGGCTCCGCGGAGATCCAGCGCTTCAACAGGTGCGGGGTGGGGGTGGGGGGCGAGTGGGGGGGTGAGTGAGCGAGTGGGGGGGTGAGTGAGCGAGTGGGGGGGTGAGTGAGCGAGTGGGGGGGTGAGTGAGCGAGTGGGGGGGTGAGTGAGCGAGTGGGGGGGGTGAGTGAGCGAGTGGGTGAGGGATCCAGCGCTTCAACAGGTGCGGGCCGGGGTGGGGGGGGGGGCGAGTGGGGGGGTGAGTGGGGGGGTGAGCAAGTGAGTGGGAGGGTGAGTGAGTGAGTGTGGGGGTGAGTGAGCGAGTGGGGGGGTGAGTGAGTGAGTGGGAGGGTGAGTGAGCGAGTGGGGGGGGTGAGTGAGTGAGTGGGGGGGGGTGAGTGAGTGAGTGGGGGGGGGTGAGTGAGCTAGTGGGGGGGGTGAGTGAGCGAGTGGGGGGGTGAGTGAGCGAGTGGGGGGGGTGAGTGAGCGAGTGGGGGGGGTGAGTGAGCGAGTGGGGGGGGTGAGTGAGCGAGTGAGGGATCCAGCGCTTCAACAGGTGCGGGGCGGGGGGGGGGGAGAGTGGGGGGGTGAGTGAGCGGGCGGGGGGGTGAGTGGGGGGGTGAGCGAGTGAGTGAGGGATCCAGCGCTTCAATAGGTGGGGGGCGGGCGGGGGGGTGAGTGGGGGGGTGAGTGTGGAGGTGAGTGTGGAGGTGAGTGAGAGATCCGGCGCTTCAACAGGTGCGGGGTGAGCGGGGATTGAGCAGAGGGTGGAGGTGAGTGAGCGGGGGCGAGTGAGTGAGAGACGTGGGTCGGTGGAGTGAGCGAGCATGCGAGTGGGTGAGTGAGGGCGCGAGTGAACGAGAGGGTCGGTGATCGGGCGAGCGAGTGGGCGAGCGAGAAACGAGGCGAGCGAGTGAGTGAGTGAGGACTGACGAGAGCGGGTGAGTGAGCAAGAAACACGATGGGCGAGTGAAACGAGACCTTTGGTCACTGATGCCCAGCGAGCTGGCGGGCTAGCGGGTGAGAGACGAGGCGGGCGAGCCAGTGAGTGACAGGACGAGCCGGTGAGTGACAGAGCGGGTGAGTGAGTGACAGAGCGGGTGAGTGAGTGACAGAGCGGGTGAGTGAGTGACAGAGCGGGTGAGTGAGTGACAGAGCGGGTGAGTGAGTGACAGAGCGAGCCAGTGAGTGACAGAGCGGGTGAGTGAGTGACAGAGCGGGTGAGTGAGTGACAGAGCGGGTGAGTGAGTGACAGAGCGGGTGAGTGAGTGACAGAGCGGGTGAGTGAGTGACAGGGCGAGCCAGTGAGTGACAGAGCGGGTGAGTGAGTGACAGAGCGGGTGAGTGAGTGACAGAGCGGGTGAGTGAGTGACAGAGCGAGCCAGTGAGTGACAGAGCGGGTGAGTGAGTGACAGAGCGGGTGAGTGAGTGACAGAGCGGGTGAGTGAGTGACAGAGCGGGTGAGTGAGTGACAGAGCGGGTGAGTGAGTGACAGGGCGAGCCAGTGAGTGACAGAGCGGGTGAGTGAGTGACAGAGCGGGTGAGTGAGTGACAGAGCGGGTGAGTGAGTGACAGAGCGGGTGAGTGAGTGACAGAGCGGGTGAGTGAGTGACAGGGCGAGCCAGTGAGTGACAGAGCGGGCGAGTGAGTGAGAGAGTGGGTGAGTGAGTGACAGAGCGGGCGAGTGAGTGACAGAGCGGGTGAGTGAGTGACAGCGAGCCAGTGAGTGACAGAGCGGGCGAGTGAGTGACAGAGCGAGCCAGTGAGTGACAGAGCGGGTGAGTGAGTGACAGAGCGGGTGAGTGAGTGACAGAGCGGGTGAGTGAGTGACAGAGCGGGTGAGTGAGTGACAGAGCGGGTGAGTGAGTGACAGGGCGAGCCAGTGAGTGACAGAGCGGGCGAGTGAGTGACAGAGCGGGCGAGTGAGTGACAGAGCGGGTGAGTGAGTGACAGAGCGGGCGAGTGAGTGACAGAGCGGGTGAGTGAGTGACAGAGCGAGCCAGTGAGTGACAGAGCGGGCGAGTGAGTGACAGAGCGAGCCAGTGAGTGACAGAGCGGGTGAGTGAGTGACAGAGCGAGCCAGTGAGTGACAGAGCGAGCCAGTGAGTGACAGAGCGGGTGAGTGAGTGACAGAGCGGGTGAGTGAGTGACAGAGCGGGTGAGTGAGTGACAGAGCGGGTGAGTGAGTGACAGAGCGGGCGAGTGAGTGACAGAGCGGGTGAGTGAGTGACAGAGCGGGTGAGTGAGTGACAGCGGGTGAGTGAGTGACAGAGCGAGCCAGTGAGTGACAGGGCGAGCCAGTGAGTGACAGAGCGGGTGAGTGAGTGACAGAGCGAGCCAGTGAGTGACAGAGCGGGTGAGTGAGTGACAGAGCGGGTGAGTGAGTGACAGAGCGGGTGAGTGAGTGACAGAGCGGGTGAGTGAGTGACAGAGCGAGCCAGTGAGTGACAGAGCGGGCGAGTGAGTGACAGAGCGGGTGAGTGAGTGACAGAGCGGGTGAGTGAGTGACAGAGCGGGTGAGTGAGTGACAGAGCGGGTGAGTGAGTGACAGGGCGAGCCAGTGAGTGACAGAGCGGGTGAGTGAGTGACAGAGCGGGTGAGTGAGTGACAGAGCGGGTGAGTGAGTGACAGAGCGGGTGAGTGAGTGACAGAGCGGGTGAGTGAGTGACAGGGCGAGCCAGTGAGTGACAGGGCGAGCCAGTGAGTGACAGAGCGGGTGAGTGAGTGACAGGGCGAGCCAGTGAGTGACAGAGCGGGTGAGTGAGTGACAGGGCGAGCCAGTGAGTGACAGAGCGGGTGAGTGAGTGACAGAGCGGGTGAGTGAGTGACAGAGCGGGTGAGTGAGTGACAGAGCGGGTGAGTGAGTGACAGAGCGGGTGAGTGAGTGACAGGGCGAGCCAGTGAGTGACAGAGCGGGTGAGTGAGTGAGAGAGTGGGTGAGTGAGTGACAGAGCGGGCGAGTGAGTGACAGAGCGGGTGAGTGAGTGACAGAGCGAGCCAGTGAGTGACAGAGCGGGCGAGTGAGTGACAGAGCGAGCCAGTGAGTGACAGAGCGGGTGAGTGAGTGACAGAGCGGGTGAGTGAGTGACAGAGCGGGTGAGTGAGTGACAGAGCGGGTGAGTGAGTGACAGAGCGGGTGAGTGAGTGACAGGGCGAGCCAGTGAGTGACAGAGCGTGCGAGTGAGTGACAGAGCGGGCGAGTGAGTGACAGAGCGGGTGAGTGAGTGACAGAGCGGGCGAGTGAGTGACAGAGCGGGTGAGTGAGTGACAGAGCGAGCCAGTGAGTGACAGAGCGGGCGAGTGAGTGACAGAGCGAGCCAGTGAGTGACAGAGCGGGTGAGTGAGTGACAGAGCGAGCCAGTGAGTGACAGAGCGAGCCAGTGAGTGACAGAGCGGGTGAGTGAGTGACAGAGCGGGTGAGTGAGTGACAGAGCGGGTGAGTGAGTGACAGAGCGGGTGAGTGAGTGACAGAGCGGGCGAGTGAGTGACAGAGCGGGTGAGTGAGTGACAGAGCGGGTGAGTGAGTGACAGCGGGTGAGTGAGTGACAGAGCGAGCCAGTGAGTGACAGGGCGAGCCAGTGAGTGACAGAGCGGGTGAGTGAGTGACAGAGCGAGCCAGTGAGTGACAGAGCGGGTGAGTGAGTGACAGAGCGAGCCAGTGAGTGACAGAGCGGGCGAGTGAGTGACAGAGCGGGTGAGTGAGTGACAGAGCGGGTGAGTGAGTGACAGGGCGGGTGAGTGAGTGACAGAGCGAGCCAGTGAGTGACAGAGCGGGTGAGTGAGTGACAGAGCGGGTGAGTGAGTGACAGAGCGAGCCAGTGAGTGACAGAGCGAGCCAGTGAGTGACAGAGCGGGTGAGTGAGTGACAGAGCGGTTGAGTGAGTGACAGAGCGGGTGAGTGAGTGACAGAGCGAGCGAGTTGGTGACGGAGCGGGCCAGTGAGTGACAGAGCGAGCGAGTTGGTGACAGAGCGAGCCAGTGAGTGACAGAGCGGGTGAGTGAGTGACAGAGCGAGCCAGTGAGTGACAGGGCGAGCCAGTGAGTGACAGGGCGAGCCAGTGAGTGACAGAGCGGGTGAGTGAGTGACAGAGCGAGCGAGTTGGTGATGGAGCGAGCCAGTGAGTGACAGAGCGAGCCAGTGAGTGACAGAGCGGGTGAGTGAGTGACAGAGCGGGTGAGTGAGTGACAGAGCGGGTGAGTGAGTGACAGAGCGGGTGAGTGAGTGACAGAGCGGGTGAGTGAGTGACAGAGCGGGCGAGTGAGTGACAGAGCGAGCCAGTGAGTGACAGAGCGGGTGAGTGAGTGACAGAGCGAGCCAGTGAGTGACAGAGCGAGCCAGTGAGTGACAGAGCGGGTGAGTGAGTGACAGAGCGGGTGAGTGAGTGACAGAGCGGGTGAGTGAGTGACAGAGCGGGCGAGTGAGTGACAGAGCGGGTGAGTGAGTGACACAGCGAGCCAGTGAGTGACAGAGCGGGTGAGTGAGTGACAGGGCGAGCCAGTGAGTGACAGAGCGAGCCAGTGAGTGACAGAGTGGGTGAGTGAGTGACAGAGCGAGCCAGTGAGTGACAGAGCGAGCCAGTGAGTGACAGAGCGGGTGAGTGAGTGACAGAGCGAGCCAGTGAGTGACAGAGCGGGTGAGTGAGTGACAGGGCGAGCCAGTGAGTGACAGAGCGGGTGAGTGAGTGACAGGGCGAGCCAGTGAGTGACAGAGCGAGCCAGTGAGTGACAGAGTGGGTGAGTGAGTGACAGGGCGAGCCAGTGAGTGACAGAGCGGGTGAGTGAGTGACAGAGCGAGCCAGTGAGTGACAGAGCGAGCCAGTGACTGACAGAGCGGGTGAGTGAGTGACAGGGCGAGCCAGTGAGTGACAGAGCGAGCCAGTGAGTGACAGAGCAGGCGAGTGAGTGACAGAGCGAGCCAGTGAGTGACAGAGCGGGTGAGTGAGTGACAGAGCGAGCCAGTGAGTGACAGAGCGGGTGAGTGAGTGACAGGGCGAGCCAGTGAGTGACAGAGCGGGCGAGTGAGTGACAGAGCGAGCCAGTGAGTGACAGAGCGGGTGAGTGAGTGACAGAGCGAGCCAGTGAGTGACAGAGCGGGTGAGTGAGTGACAGGGCGAGCCAGTGAGTGACAGAGCGGGTGAGTGAGTGACAGAGCGAGCCAGTGAGTGACAGAGCGGGTGAGTGAGTGACAGGGCGAGCCAGTGAGTGACAGAGCGGGCGAGTGAGTGACAGAGCGAGCCAGTGAGTGACAGAGCGGGTGAGTGAGTGACAGAGCAGGTGAGTGAGTGACAGAGCGGGTGAGTGAGTGACAGGGCGAGCCAGTGAGTGACAGAGCGAGCCAGTGAGTGACAGAGTGGGTGAGTGAGTGACAGAGCGAGCCAGTGAGTGACAGAGCGAGCCAGTGAGTGACAGAGCGGGTGAGTGAGTGACAGAGCGAGCCAGTGAGTGACAGAGCGGGTGAGTGAGTGACAGGGCGAGCCAGTGAGTGACAGAGCGGGTGAGTGAGTGACAGAGCGAGCCAGTGAGTGACAGAGCGGGCGAGTGAGTGACAGAGCGAGCCAGTGAGTGACAGAGCAGGTGAGTGAGTGACAGAGCGAGCCAGTGAGTGACAGAGCGGGTGAGTGAGTGACAGAGCGAGCCAGTGAGTGACAGAGCGAGCCAGTGAGTGGCAGAGCGGGTGAGTGAGTGACAGAGCGGGTGAGTGAGTGACAGAGCGAGCCAGTGAGTGACAGAGCGGGTGAGTGAGTGACAGAGCGGGTGAGTGAGTGACAGAGCGAGCGAGTTGGTGACGGAGCGGGCGAGCGAGCAGGAAACAAGATGGACGAGTGAGCGATAGTGTCGATGAAGTGAGGTGCCGGGCGAGTGGGCGAGCGGGCGCGGTTTGGTTGACAACCCCCCCTCCCACCCCCACCCCCTGCCTCCCCTCTCCCCCCTCTCCTCTCCCCTCTCCCCCCTCACCCCAACCCAGGGATGTGGATGAAGCGATCGGCTGGATCAAGGAGAAGGAGCAGCTGATGTCGTCCAACGATTTTGGCCGCGACCTTGCCGGCGTGCAGGCGCTGCTGCGCAAGCACGAGGGGCTGGAGCGTGAGCTCGCCGCGCTCGAGGACAAGGTGGGTGGGGTGGTGGGTGGAGGTGGTGGGTGGAGGTGGAGGGGGGCCCTTCCTCCTTGTGAGGAGAGGCGGTGCGGAGGTTTGGCACGTTCGCCACGCCGCTTATCCCCCTGACGGGTCTGTTTAAAGGCTACCTGGGGGATCTTAGTCTTTGTGTGTGTGTGTGCGCGCGACCCGGCCTCAGATGAGTACCTGGTGGTACGGTGTGTAAAATCATCGTCAAATGAGTACCTGGTGGTACGGTGTGTAAAATCATCGTCAAATGAGTACCTGGTGGTACGGTGTGTAAAATCATCGTCAAATGAGTACCTGGTGGTACGGTGTGTAAAATCATCGCCACTGGGGAGACCAAGGCTGCCCGGCGGTGGTGCTGGCCACCCATCCCCTCCGTGTACCTTTATGGCCACCATAGATGCTCGCTAACAGCACTTGCCCCAGTAGTCCGTTAAAGGCTACACGGTGGTGAGATGTTGACTCCCTCGCCTGGTATGCAGGAAGTCGTGGGTTCGATCCCGATCCCTGACTATGCCTCCTGTCCATTTGGAGTCTGCGTGTCTCTCATCATCATCATCACGGTGGTGAGGAGATGTTAACTACCTCGCCTGGTGTACAGGAGGTCGTGGGTTGGACCCCGACCCTGAAATAAGAATAAAATGTCGGGTCCAACGGGGTTGTGTTTGTGTTGTGGCGTGCGCGTAGGTGGGGACGCTGTGCGCGGAGGCGGAGCGTCTGCAGAAGAGCCACGCGGCCAGCGCCCCGCAGATCCAGGTGAAGCGCGAGGAGCTCATCGAGAACTGGGAGTGCATCCGCAACACGGCCATCGACCGGCACACGCGCCTCGAGGACTCGTACAAGTGAGCCGGCACGCCGCGGCGCACGCACCTCCGATGAGCGTGGTTGGCTACGTGTCGGTGCGAAAGAAGTTTAACGTACAAAGATAAACACGCACCACTTTGACCCCAGATACCCACACTGCTGCCCCCCCCTCCCCCAACCAGGCTGCAGCGCTTCCTGGCGGACTTCCGCGACCTCACCAGCTGGGTGACGGAGATGAAGGCGCTGATCGGCGCCGACGAGCTGGCCAACGAGGTGGCGGGAGCCGAGGCCCTGCTGGACCGCCACCAGGAGCACAAGGTGCCGCTCCCCTCGGAGTCGCGGTTTCGCCCCCTAGGGGTCGCGGTGCCGCCCCCCTCGGCGTCACAGTGCCGCCCCCTAGGGGTCGTGGTGCCGCCCCCCTTAGCGTCGCGGTGCCGCCCCCTAGGGGTCGCGGTGCCGCCCCCTAGGGGTCGCGGTGCCGCCCCCCTAGGGGTCGCGGTGCCGCCCCCTAGGGGTCGCGGTGCCGCCCCCTAGGGGTCGCGGTGCCGCCCCCTAGGGGTTGCGGTGCCGCCCCCCTCGGCGTTACGGTGCCGCCCCCATCGGCGTTATGGTGCCGCCCCCCTCGGCGTCACGGTGCCTCCCCCTAGGGGTCACGGTGCCGCCCCCTAGGGGTCGCGGTGCCTCCCCCTAGGGGTCACGGTGCCTCCCCCTAGGGGTCGCGGTGCCGCCCCCAGCCTGCGGTGCCACCCCCTCGGCGTTACGGTTGCCGCCCCCCTCGGCATGCGGTGCCCGCTGGCCCCCTCCTCCGTGCACCTCCGGTTGATTGGCACGGTTGGCGACGCACGGTGCGAAAACACGGGGGGTGGGGGTGGGGGGCGGGGGAGGGTTCAACGTGCAGGCACACGCGGCACGGCCGGCTACTGAGCTCCCGAGTGCTCGTGAGCAGCAGCCGCCCCTTGGCGGCGCTCTCGCCGGAGGCTACACGGGGGGGACCCTTTGCCTTTGACCGTGCACAGGGGGAGATCGACGCCCACGAGGACAGCTTCAAGTCGGCCGACGCGGCCGGGGAGGCCCTGGTGCACGCGAACCACTACGCGTCGGAGGAGGTGCGCGAGAAGGTGAGGCCACCAGCACCGCCTACACGGCCACCGCCTGCACGGCCACCGCCTACGTCACAAAACCACCGAGACCATAACCACCTGCACCAGGGGTGGGGAACGCTCCGGCCTGCGGGCCGTATGAGGCCCGTGAAATCGTTTGGGTCTGGCCCCGCCAAGGCAACCGCGGGCGGGGACTCGAAATTCAATAAATCTAGGAGAGCAAACCTGGAAAAGCAGTCGCGAGCAGCGACAACATCGTCAATACCGGCTAACATCATCACCACGCCTCGCCAAAGAGAAGCAGTTCCAACCCCATCGCATTAGGGGCGAGTTAATGAAATGTTTGACCAACTATAACGGGCTAATTTTTAAGTTGGTAATTTTGTATGGCCCGCGAATGTTGTTATATAAATATCCAAATGGCCCTTGGCAGAAAAAAGGTTCCCCGCTCCTGACCTAGACCATAACCACCTCGACCACAACCACCTGTACCATAACCACCTGTACCATAACCACCTGTACCATAACCACCTGTACCACGACCACCTGTACCACGACCACCTCGACCACGACCACCTGTACCACGACCACCTGTTCCACGACCACCTGTACCACGACCACCTGTACCACGACCACCTGTACCACGACCACCTGTACCACGACCACCTGTACCATAACCACCTGTACCACAACCACCTGTACCACAACCACCTGTACCATAACCACCTCGACCACAACCACCTGTACCACAACCACCTGTACCACGACCACCTGTACCACGACCACCTGTACCACGACCACCTGTACCACGACCACCTACACCACAACCACCTGTACCACGACCACCTGTACCACGACCACCTGTACCACAACCACCTGTACCACAACCACCTGTACCACGACCACCTGTACCACGACCACCTGTACCACGACCACCTGTACCACGACCACCTGTCCCACGACCACCTGTACCACAACCACCTGTACCACGACCACCTGTACCACGACCACCTGTACCACGACCACCTGTACCACAACCACCTGTAGCATTACCACCACAACCATCTACACCGCAACCGCCTACACCGCCACAACCGCCTATACCACCACGACCGCCTATACCACCATAACCACTGTGCCCGCACCGGGGGGATGCTGACAACCGCACCGTGTGTTTGTATGCTCAGCCGGGCGTGGTTACTGGCTACACCCAACCAACCTCGTGTGCCGCAGTTGCCGGCCTTCGTAGGTGCTACGACTCGCTGACGGCACTTGCCACCAACAGTCTGTTAGGGCTACAGGGGGGACCTTTGTCTTTGTGTGTCTATGGGTAATATTGTGTGTGTGGGTAGTGTCTGTGTGTAGTATTGTGTGTGTGTAGTGTCTGTGGGTAGTCGTGTGTGTGCAGTGGCTGTGTGTAGTATTGTGTGTGTGTAGTGTCTGTGGGTAGTATTGTGTGTGTGTGAGTAGTGTCTGTGTGTAGTATTGTGTGTGTGTGTGGGTAGTGTCTGTGTGTAGTATTGTGTGTGTGTGTGTAGTGTCTGTGTATATAGTATTGTATGTGTGGGTAGTGTCTGTGTGTAGTATTGTGTGTGTGGGTAGTGTATGTGGGTAGCCGTGTGTGTGGGTAGTGTCTGTGGGTAGCCGTGTGTGTGTGCAGTGTCTGTGTGTAGTATTGTGTGTGTGAGTAGTGTCTGTGGGTAGTAGTGTGTGTGTGTGTGGGTAGTGTCTGTGTGTAGTATTGTGTGTGTGTAGTGTCTGTGGGTAGTATTGTGTGTGCAATGTCTGTGGGTAGTATTGTGTGTGTGTGGGTAGTATAGTGTGTGTGTGGTTAGTATTGTGTGTGTGTAGTGTCTGTGGGTAGTATTGTGTGTGTGTGTAGTGTCTGTGGGTAGTATTGTGTGTGTGGGTAGTGTCTGTGTGTAGTATTGTGTGTGTGGGTAGTGTCTGTGGGTAGTATTGGGAGTGTGTGTGTAGTGTCTGTGGGTAGTATTGGGAGTGTGTGTGTAGTGTCTGTGGGTAGTATTGGGAGTGTGTGTGTAGTGTCTGTGTAGTATTGTGTGTGTGTAGCGTCTGTGTAGTATTGTGTGTGTGTAGCGTCTGTGGGTAGTATTGTGTGTGTGGGTAGTGTCTGTGTGTAGTATTGTGTGTGTGTGTAGTGTCTGTGTGTAGTATTGTGTGCGTGTGTAGTGTCTGTGGGTAGTATTGGGAGTGTAGTTGTGTTGAGCGGTGGGGTGCCAGTCTGGGAGCTTGCACACAGCTCCCTCATGGCCTCCACGCGGCCTCCGTGGCCTCCACACGGCCTCCCGCGCGGCCTCCACACGGCCCTCGCCCTAACGGTGACCTTTGCCCCTGCAGTTGACGGTGCTGGCGGAGGAGCGCACGGCGCTGCTGGAGCTGTGGGAGGCGCGGCGCCAGCTGTACGAGCAGTGCATGGACCTGCAGCTCTTCTACCGCGACACTGAGCAGGTGGACAACTGGATGAGCAAGCAGGAGGTTGGTCCCCTTCCACCACCCTGCCCCCCCCCACCCCACCACCACCGCTCTCTCCCCACCACCACCATCACCGCGCTCTCCCCACCACCCCCACCATCGCCACGCTCTTCCCACCACCACCATCACCGCGCTCTCCCCACCACCCCCACCATCACCATCGCCACGCTCTTCCCACCACCACCATCACCGCGCTCTTCCCACCACCATCACTGCACTCTCCCCACTACCACCATCTCCACGCTTTCCCCATCACCACCATCGCCGCACTCTCCCCATCACCATCACCGCGCTCTCCCCACCACCACCATCACCGCGCTCTCCCCACCATCACTACCATCACCGCGCTCTCCCCATCACCACCATCACCACCACCGCGCTCTCCCCACCACCACCATCACCACGCTCTCCCCACCCCACACCACCACTATCACCACGCTCTCCCCACCCCACACCACCACCATCACCACGCTCTCCCCACCACCCCCACCACCACCATCGCCATTGCGCTCTCCCCACCACCACGACAATGGCCACCGCGCTCTCCCCACCACCGCCGCGCACTACACTGCACTACCATACACACCACGCTAGACCCACCGCACCCACTGCACCGGCAGCACCACAGCAGAGGTCGTGCCGCTGATGGCCCCGCACGCGATCGCGGGGCTGTCTTGGATGGCCCGGACGGGTTTCCGACGCGCGTCTCTCTCTCTCTTTCTCTCTGTCCCTCCGCCCCACCCTCAACCCCCCCCCCCCCCGTGCGTGCCCCAGGCGTTCCTGCTGAACGAGGACCGCGGGGACTCCCTGGACAGCGTCGAGGCCCTGCTCAAGAAGCACGAGGACTTTGAGAAGTCGCTGAGCGCCCAGGAGGAGAAGATCACGGTGAGGCGGTGGCGCGCGGCCAGGGGCAGCCGCCCTGGGGCAGCCGCCCTGGGGTCACCACCCTGGGGTCACCACCCTGGGGTTACCACCCTGGGGTCACCACCCTGGGGTAGCGACCGCGGGGTTGCCCCAGGGTGATGATGATTGTGGTGATGACGGCGACGGTGCTGGGGGAAGGCGATGCTGGTGTTGATATCTCACTGCTGCTGCAACCGATGATGCTGCTATGTTGCTGCTGATGCTGCGACTGCTGATGATGATGCTGCTGCTGCCACTGCTGCTGCTGCCACTGATGATAGTACCGCCGCCGTCGCTGCTGCTGACAATGCCGACGGTGGCGACGCTGACGATGCTGACGATGCTGACGCTGACGATGCTGACGCTGCTTTCTCGCCACCCACCGCAGGCGCTGGAGGAGTTTGCGACGAAGCTCATCCAGGCCGGGCACTACGCCCGCGACGACGTGGCGGCCCGGAGGGACGCGGTGAGCACCCCCCCCCCCCCCCCCTCCTTGTCGCGCCGGACGATCGCCACGTGTGCACGAGATCATGATTGCTGCTGCTGCGTCGATTTTTTTAATGGGGTGCCGTGGTGGCTAGAAAATGTTAACTACCTCGCCTGGTGTGCAGGAGGTCGTGGGTTCGATCCCGACCCTGGCGACGCCTGCTGTATATTTCGAGTTTGTATGTCGCTCTCATCATCATCATGGTGGTTAGGAGATGTTAACTACCTCACCTGGTATACAGGAGGTTGTGGGTACCATTCCAGCCCTCACGACGCTTGCTGCTGCACTTTTGGAGTGTGCATCTCTCTCTCTCTCTCTGTCCTTGGTCTCGTGGATTTTCCTCCTGGTCCTCCGTTTTTTTTTTCCTTCCCACATTTCGAATCGACGTCTCGCGTTTTAGAGTATTCAGCTGCTGCCCGAAATGTCCACGAGATGACGATAAGCCACCTCGTGGGGGCTATCATTCGCGGTGGCCAGTTGCGCTTCTTAAAAAGAGCTACGTAGCTCAGTGGGCCTTGCCTGCTAAAATAAAAAAAAAAAAGTTTAGCGTTTTAGTTTCTAGAAGTGTTGGTTCACTACGGTGGCAAGCGACGGCAGACCTCTCGTTCCGAAGGACGTCACGGGGAATCTCCGTGATGGTGCGGAGTAGTATTATTATTACCACTACTACTATGGTGAACAAGCGCCACCGTCACCGCAGTATTAACCAGGGCGGCCTGCCGGATTCGAACCGTGAACCCTCTGCGACAATGAGCGGCGAACGTGTGTGCCGCCCATGGGCAACGGTCACCGGGCCGAAAAGTGCGCGAGGATCGATGAGTGAATTTTAACCGTGCTGCGTGTGTGCTGCGTGCGTGTGGATGTGCCGCTTGACACGTGTGTGTGTGTGTGCTGCGTGCGTGTGGGTGTGCCGCTTGCCACGTGTGTGTGTGTGTGTGCTGCGTGCGTGTGGGTGTGCCGCTTGACACGTGTGTGTGTGCTGCGTGCGTGTGGGTGTGCCGCTTGCCACGTGTGTGTGTGTGTGCTGCGTGCGTGTGGATGTGCCGCTTGCCACGTGTGTGTGTGCTGCGTGCGTGTGGATGTGCCGCGTGCCGTGTGTGTGTGCCGCACGCGTGCTGCGTTCGTGTGGTGCATGTGTGCCGCGTGTGTGCCGCGCGTGTGTGCCGCCCGTGGCAGCTGGTGGCGCGGCGGAACGCGCTGCACGAGCGTGCGCTGGCGCGCCGCGCCGCCCTGGAGGACTCGTACCGCCTGCAGCAGTTCTGCCGTGACGCCGACGAGCTCAAGAGCTGGATCAACGAGAAGATGAAGACGGCCACTGACGAGTCCTACAAGGTGGGTGGCCCCCCCACCACCCCCCCCCCCCTCCCTCACCTCCCTCCCTTAACCCTCCCTCCCATCTTCTTTTCCTCCACGTCCTCCTGCACCCTCCTCCTCGTCCACCCTCCTCCACCCTCCTCCCCCCACCCCCGTCTATCCCCTTCCCCCCTCCTCTTTCCCTCCCGATGCTCCTTATCATCATCATCATCGTCGTCGTCCTGCTCGTGCGTGACGCCCCATCGTGTCACCGTGCGAGCCGCACCGTCTCGTCGCCCAGCGTCACCGCCCGCCCCTCCCCCCTCCCTTCTGTTCCCCCCCCCCCCCCCCCCCCCCCAGGACCCCACAAATCTGCAGGGCAAGGTGCAGAAGCACCAGGCGTTTGAGGCGGAGCTGTCGGCCAACCAGAGCCGGCTGGAGGCGCTGCAGCAGGGCGGGCAGGAGCTGGTGGAGGGGCGGCACTACGCGGCGGACGACGTGGCCGAGCGAATGCGCGAGGTGCAGGAGCTCTGGGCCCGGCTGCAGGACGCCTCCGAGCTCAAAGGTGGCAGCGCCAACGCCGTCGTCACCGCCAATCCCAACTCCATCATCGTCACCACCAACCCCAACTCCATCATCGTCACCACCAACTCCATCATCGTCACCACCAATGCCAACTCCATCATTGTCACCACCAATCCCAACTCCATCACGTCACCACCAATACCATCTCCATCATCGTCACCGCCAATGCCAACTCCATCATTGTCATCGTCACCACCATCCCAACTCCATCATCGCCAGTGCCAACTCCATCATTGTCACCACCAATCCCAACTCCATTATCGTCACCACCAATGCCAACTCCATCATTGTCACCATCAATCCCAACTCCATCATCGTCACCGCCAATACCAACTCCATCATCATCACCGCCAATGCCATCATCGTCACCACCAATCCCAACGCCATCATCGTCACCGCCAATACCAACACCATCATCGTCACCACCAATCCCAACTCCGTCATCGTCACCACCAATCCCAACGCCATCATCGTTACCACCAATACCAACTCCATCGTCATCGTCACCACCAATGCCAACTCCATTATTGTCACCACCAATGCCATCATCGTCACCACCAATCCCTATTCCATTATCGTCACCATACCCAACTCCATCATTGTCACCACCAATGCCAACTCCATCATCGTCATCGTCACCACCAATCCCAACTCCATCATCGTCACCGCCAATATCAACTCCATCATCGTCACCACCAATCCCAACTCCATCATCGTCACCACCAATCCCAACTCCATCATCATCACCACCAATCCCAACGCCATCGTCCTTACCGCCAGCACCAACGCCATCATTGTCACCACCAATGCCAACTCCATCACGTCACCACCAATCCCAACTCCATCATCGTCACCACCAATCCCAACGCCATCGTCCTTACCGCCAGCACCAACGCCATCGTCGTCACCGCCAATGCCGTCATCGTCAATGCCAGTGCCAACGCCATCGTCGATGTCTCTTTGCCTTGTCGCGCGGCGTAGGCGTGAAGCTGCGTGAAGCCAACCAGCAGCAGCAGTTCAACCGCAACGTGGAGGACATCGAGCTGTGGCTGTACGAGGTGGAGGGCCACCTGGCCTCCGAGGACCTCGGCAAGGACCTGACCAGCGTGCACAACCTGCAGCGCAAGCACGCGTTGCTCGAGGCCGACGTAGCGGCGCACCAGGTGCGATGGGGCGCACGCGCCCCACGACCGTCGATGGGTCGTCGTCGTCGTTGTCTCAATCGCTCGCCCACCGCCTCGCCCGCTCAGCTACTCGCTCACTCGTTTGCTCGTTCACTCACTTACTCACTCGCCCACTCAATAGCCCACTCACTCGCCCACCCACTCGGCCACTCACTCGCCCACTCACTCGCCCACTCAATCGCCCACTCAATCGCCCACTCAATCGCCCACTCAATCGGCCACTCAATCGCCCACCCAATTGCCCACTCACTCGTCTACTCACTCGCACTTATTCACCCACCCACTCATCGCCCACTCACTTGCCCACTCGCACTCATTCACTTACCCACTCATTCACTCTCACATTTATTAATTCACTCGCCCACTCACTCTCTTGCACACCCACTCGACCACTCACTCGCCCACTCACTTGCTCGTGCACCTAATTGCCCACTCACTCGCCCATTCACCTGCCCATTCACTCACTCACTCAACTTATTCACTCACCCACTCATTCACTCACCCACTCATTCGCGCGAACAAGAAGATTCCCCCACCCCCTCCGTCCTTGCAGTCGCTCGACTACTTCTCGCCTGCCTTGAAACCAAACTCGAACCTTGAACTCTCGCCCCGCCCGCCCGCCCGCCCGCCCCACCCTTTGCCAGGACCGTATCGACGGAGTGAGCATCCAGGCGAAGCAGTTCCAGGAGGCGGGCCACTTTGACGCGGACGCCATCCGCACCAAGCAGGAGGACCTGGTGGGTCGCTACGAGGCCCTGCGCGAGCCAATGGCCGCGCGCAAGCAGAAGTTGGCCGACTCGCTGCGCCTGCAGCAGCTTTTCCGTGACACCGAGGACGAGGAGACCTGGATCCGCGAGAAGGAGCCCGTGGCGGCCTCTACCAACCGAGGTGAGTCGGGGCGGAGGGCTGTAGTGCATTGGCTCTACCAACTGTGAGGCGAGGGCATGGGGGGGGGGCGTGTGTGGGCTCTACCAACTGTGGTGAGGTCATGGGGGGGGGCGATGGGTGGGGAGTGTGGGCTTTACCAACCGAAGTGAGTGGGGGCGGGGGGGGAGTGGGTGGGCTCTACCAACTGAGGCGAGGTCATGGGGGGGAGTGGGTGGGCTCTACCAACTGAGGCGAGGTCATGGGGGGGAGTGGGTGGGCTCTACCAACTGAGGCGAGGTCATGGGGGGGAGTGTGTGGGCTCTACCAACTGTGGTGAGGTCATTGGGGGGGGCGATGGGTGGGGAGTGTGGGCTTTACCAACCGAAGTGAGGGGGGGGCATGCGTGGGCTCTACCAACTGAGGCGAGGTCATGGGGGGGAGGGTGTGGGCTCTACCAACTGTGGTGAGGTCATGGGGGGGGCGATGGGTGGTGAGTGTGGACTTTACCAACCGAAGTGGGAACAGGGGGGGGGGGGTAGTGTGTGGGCTCTACCAACTGTGGTGAGGTCATGGGGGGGGCGATGGGTGGTGAGTGTGGGCTCTACCAACCCAAGTGAGTGGGGACGGGGTGGGGGAGGGGCGTGTCCGTGGGGTCTACCAACTGTGGTGTGGTCATGGGGGGGGGAGGGGGAATTTGTGGACACTACCACCTGAGGTGAGGTTATGGAGGGGAAATGACTGTGGGCTCTACCATCTAAGATGAGTTCATGAGGGGAGGGGGGGGAGTGTGGGCATGTGCTCTATACCAACTGAGGTGAGGTCATGGGGGGAAGTGTGGGTTCTACCAACTGAGCACCTGAGGTCGGGGGTGGAGGGGGGAGAGTGTGGGCTCTACCAACCGAGATGAGGGCATGGTGGCGGGGGGGGGGGGGGATTGTGGACTTTACCACCGCGCCTGAATGCTGCTGCTGCTGCTGCTGCTCGTCCCGCGTCTGCAGGCAAGGACCTGATCGGCGTGCAGAACCTGCTCAAGAAGCACCAGGCGCTGCAGGCGGAGATCGCGGGGCACGAGCCGCGCATCCGCGCCGTCGAGCAGAAGGGGGGCGCCATGGTGGACGAGGGTAGGGCGCTCACCCGCGGCACCGCCACCGGCCACTTTTCACCGCGCCCGGCGCGACGCCGTGACCGATTCGCGGCACCGTACCCACCACACCACCACGACCGCCGCAATCCTACCGCGCCCGGCCTGACGCTGTGAGCGACCCGCCGCCGCCGCCATACCGCCGCACCACCGCCGCACCACCGCCGCCGCGACCCTACATCGCCCCCCCCCGCCCCGTCCGCTCAGGCCACTTCGCCAAGGAGGAGATCGCCGGCAAACTTGAGCAGCTTGGCGAGCGTTGGGACGGGCTCAAGGCCAAGGCTGCCCAGCGGCGCCAGGACCTCGAGGACTCGCTGCAGGCCCAGCAGTACTTCGCCGACGCCAACGCGGCCGAGAGCTGGATGCGCGAGAAGGAGCCCATCGTGGGCAGCGCCGACTACGGCAAGGACGAGGACTCCGCCGAGGTGGGGGCCACGTGCTGCCGTCGCCACGCTCGCTCGCCACGCTCGCTCGCCACGCTCGCTCGCTCACCTCGCTCGCTCACCACCTCGCTCGCTCGCTCACCACCTCGTTCGTTTCGCTCGCTCGCCACGCTCGCTCGCTCACCACCTCGCTCGCTCACCTCGCTCGCTCACCACCTCACTCGCCACGCTCGCTCGCTCACCACCTCGCTCACCTTGCTCACTCGCTCACTACCACACTCGCTCGCTCACCACCTCACTCGCCACGCTCACCTCGCTCACCTCGCTCGCTCACCACCTCGCTCACCTCGCTCGTTCGCTCACCGCCTCGCTCGCTCGCCACCTCGCTCACCTCGCTCGCCACGTCACCCGCCTCGCTCGCTCGCTCACCACCTCGTTCACCTTGCTCACTCGCCACCTCGCTCACCAACTCGCTCACCACGCTCACTCACTGTATGATGAGGCAATGGGTGTCTGTGTGATGAGTCTGGGTTTCTGTGCGAGTCTATGGGCCTATGTGGTGAGTCTATGGCTCTCTGTGTGGTGAGTCTATGGCTCTCTGTGCGAGTCTATGGGTCTCTGTGTGGTGAGTCTATGGCTCTCTGTGTGGTGAGTCTATGGCTCTCTGTGTGGTGAGTCTGTGGGTCTGTGTGTGGTGAGTCTATGGGTCTCCGTGTGAGGCTGTAGTCCACAGACCCACACAGTGAGCCACACAGCCGAGTGGACCAATCGCGCGACCCGCCCCACTCAGGCTCCGAGAGTGGCCGCGTGAAGCCCACAGAACTGAGGCTGCGACCTCAACTCCACGCGGGTGGCATCGCGTGTGACCCCTGCCCACCCCTCCCCCCCCCGTCTCTCTCGTGACCCCTCCGGTGACCCCCCCCTCCCCTTCGTGTGACCCCAGGCCCTGCTGAAGAAGCACGAGGCGCTGATGTCGGACTTGGTGGCGTACGGCAGCACCATCCAGGCGCTGCGCGAGCAGGCACAGGCGTGCCGCGTAAGCACCGCACTCGCCACGCACCGCACTCGCCACGCACCGCACAACCTCGCACGGCACTCGCCGCGCGCCGAGACACGGCACGTACACACGCCGCACTTGCCCTCGCGGCCGGTTGCAGGCTACGTAGTCGCGGGGGGGGGGGGGTCCCTTTGTCTCTGCCTGTGTGCGTGCACAGCGGTTAGCGCCACACCGCGCTACGAACCCGGCGACCCGAGTTCAATTCCCGCTCACGGCGACGATTATCTCAACCGGGCCTGGGCCTTCTCCCCTAGGTCGACTCAAACGGGTTACCCGATGCTGTGCGCAGTAAACACCGCCACTGGGGAGAGACAAAGGCGGCCGGGCGCGGCGCCGGCCACCCCACCCCCCCGCCCCCCTCGTGCGCCTTGCCGGCGTTCGTAGGCGCTGCTCGCTAACAGCGCTTGCCCCGAAAGTTTGTCAAGGCTGTGTGTGTCGGGGGGGGACCTTTGTCTTGTGCGGGGAGTGAACACCGCCACTGGGGAGACAAAGGCGGCCGTCAGCGCTTGCCCCGGCGGTCTGTCGGGGCCACGCGGCGGGGTCGGGTTTGGGGGAGGGGGGGGGAGGAGGTTTTTTTCCGTTGCCTTCGTCTTGGGACGCAGCAACAAGTGGCACCGCTGGACGACGGCACGGGCAAGGAGCTGGTGCTGGTGCTGTACGACTACCAGGAGAAGAGCCCGCGCGAGGTCACCATGAAGAAGGGCGACGTCCTCACCCTGCTCAACAGCACCAACAAGGCACGGCGCACCGCACCGCACCGAACCGCACCGCGCACCGCGTCGGGGCCACCGCGCACGGCACCGCACCGCGTCGGGGCACCGCGCCGCCAATAACGCCGTCCCCCGTGCGGTGCCGCAGGGCCGGTGGAAGGTGGAGCAGCGTGTGTGGTGCTGGTAGGGTGAACGTGTGCGGTGCGGCACGACCGGTGGAAGGTGGTGGAGGTGTGCGTGGTGGTGGTAACGTTGTGGCGGCGACGCTGTGGTAGTGTAGCGTGTGCGGTGCGGCAGGACTGGTGGAAGGTGGAGGTGTGTGTGTGTGTGTGTGGCGGTGGTAACGTTGTGGCGACGTTGTGGCACGGCAGGACTGGTGGAAGTTGGAGGTGTGTGTGTGTGGTGGTGGTAACGTGGTGGTGATGTTGTGGCGACGTTGTGGCACGGCAGGACTGGTGGAAGGTGGAGGTGAACGACCGCCAGGGCTTCGTGCCGGCCGCCTACGTCAAGAAGCTGGACGCTTCACAGTCGGCGTCCCGCGAGAACCTCCTGGACGAGTCGGGCAGCATCCCCGCCCGGCAGGAGCAGATCGACACCCAGTGAGTGGGGGGGGGCAGCGGGGGAGGCGGAGGGGGGACACGTGCGGGTGGTGTAGCGGTGTGTAAGGTGTGGTGGGTACGTGTGTGTGTGCGCGCGCGCGTGGATTTTTACGTAAGCTTAAGGAGTGTGTGCGAGTGTGGTGCTGGCCACCCCAGCTCCCCCTCGTGTGCGGCGGTGACGGCCTTCGACACTTCACGTGCACCCGGCCTGGCGCGGCGCCTTGGTGACGTCACCGCCGCCTGGTGGCGAATGGCGGCTGCTGGGTGTGTGGCGGCAGGGAGAGCCGAGTTCGATTCCCCGCTCGCGACCCATAGTCGGTGGCCTCCCCCAAGGTCAACTTGGCCTGACATTGTGGGCCTGGTGCGACGTGTAAAACATCGCCACCGGGGAGACAAAGGCGGCCGGGCGGGGTGGCGGTGCCCGCCAGCGGCGCTCGTCTCTGTGGGTGGTCGTGCCGAGTGCTGCGGTGACAGTCTGGGAGCGTGAAGGGTCAACGGCAACAACAGCGCGGCCTCCCCGCGGCCCAGCCCTGACACTGTCTCCCACCGCCCGGCCCATCCCGCCCTCGCCCCATACCCCACACCGGTGTGCTCCACATCCTCCTCCTCCTCACCTCCTTGTCCTCACCTCTTCCGTGTGTCCGCATCATCCTACTCCTCCTCCTGTGCTCTGTGTGCAATAATCCACCCACCCACCTCCTCGCCCGCCCGCCCGCCCGCCCGCCCGTCGTGTCGGCCTCCCCGCTGCCCCCCCCCCCGCCCCCCCCCCCCAAGTGAGTCGTTCACGGCGTACTACAGCCTGGCCGTGGACGTGGGCCCCGACGCGCCAGCCCCGCTGCTCTCGGCCTCCCTGAAGTAGGAGCTGGGCCCTTGCGCAGCCAATACCCACACCCCCCCGCCTCCCCACCCCACTTTGGTGCAGTGTGGGTCTCTAGTGCAGTGTGGGATAGACCTCGGTGCAGTGTGGGTCTCTCGTGCAGTGTGGGTCACTGGTGCAGTGTGGGTCTCTAGTGCAGTGTGGGTCACTGGTGCATTGTGGGTCACTGGTGCAGTGTGGGTCTCTCGTGCAGTGTGGGTCACTGGTGCAGTGTGGGTCACTGGTGCAGTGTGGGTCTCTCGTGCAGTGTGGGTCACTGGTGCATTGTGGGTCACTGGTGCAGTGTGGGTCTCTCGTGCAGTGTGGGTCACTGGTGCAGTGTGGGTCACTGGTGCAGTGTGGGTCTCGTGCAGTGTGGGTCTCTCGTGCAGTGTGGGTCACTGGTGCAGTGTGGGTCTCTGGTGCAGTGTGGGTCACTGGTGCAGTGTGGGTCACTGGTGCAGTGTGGGTCACTGGTGCAGTGTGGGTCGCTAGTGCAGTGTGGGTCACTGGTGCATTGTGGGTCACTAGTGCTTTGTGGGATAGACCCCGGTGCAGTGTGGGTCACTAGTGCAGTGTGGGTCACTGGTGCAGTGTGGGTCACTAGTCACTAGTGCAGTGTGGGTCACTAGTGCAGTGTGGGTCACTGGTGCAGTGTGGGTCTCTAGTGCATTGTGGGTCACTAGTGCAGTGTGGGTCACTGGTGCAGTGTGGGTCACTAGTGCATTGTGGGTCTCTAGTGCAGTGTGGGTCACTAGTGCAGTGTGGGTCACTGGTGCAGTGTGGGTCACTGCTGCAGTTTGGGTCTCTAGTGCAGTGTGGGTCACTGCTGCAGTTTGGGTCTCTAGTGCAGTGTGGGTCACTGGTGCAGTGTGGGTCACTGGTGCAGTGTGGGTCACTAGTGCAGTGTGGGTCTCTGGTGCAGTGTGGGTCTCTGGTGCAGTGTGGGTCACTAGTGCAGTGTGGGTCACTAGTGCATTGTGGGTCTCTAGTGCAGTGTGGGTCACTAGTGCAGTGTGGGTCACTGGTGCAGTGTGGGTCACTGGTGCAGTGTGGGTCACTAGTGCATTGTGGGTCTCTAGTGCAGTGTGGGTCTCTGGTGCAGTGTGGGTCTCTGGTGCAGTGTGGGTCACTAGTGCAGTGTGGGTCACTAGTGCAGTGTGGGTCACTCGTGCATTGTGGGTCACTGGTGCAGTGTGGGTCTCTAGTGCAGTGTAGGTCACTGGTGCATTGTGGGTCACTGGTGCATTGTGGGTCACTAGTGCAGTGTGGGTCACTAGTGCAGTGTGGGTCACTAGTGCAGTGTGGGTCACTGGTGCAGTGTGGGTCACTAGTGCAGTGTGGGTCACTAGTGCAGTGTGGGTCACTGGTGCAGTGTGGGTCACTGGTACAGTGTGGGTCACTAGTGCAGTGTGGGTCACTGGTGCAGTGTGGGTCTCTGGTGCAGTGTGGGTCACTAGTGCAGTGTGGGTCACTGGTGCAGTGTGGGTCACTGGTACAGTGTGGGTCACTAGTGCAGTGTGGGTCACTGGTGCAGTGTGGGTCACTGGTACAGTGTGGGTCACTAGTGCAGTGTGGGTCACTAGTGCAGTGTGGGTCACTGGTGCAGTGTGGGTCACTAGTGCATTGTGGGTCACTGGTACAGTGTGGGTCACTAGTGCAGTGTGGGTCACTAGTGCAGTGTGGGTCTCTGGTGCAGTGTGGGTCACTAGTGCAGTGTGGGTCTCTGGTGTAGTGTGGGTCTCTAGTGCAGTGTGGATCACTGGTGCAGTGTGGGTCACTGGTGCAGTGTGGGTCACTGGTGCAGTGTGGATCACTAGTGCAGTGTGGGTCTCTGGTGCAGTGTGGGTCACTGGTGCAGTGTGGGTCTCTAGTGCAGTGTGGGTCTCTGGTGCAGTGTGGGTCACTGGTGCAGTGTGGGTCACTGGTGCAGTGTGGGTCACTGGTGCAGTGTGGGTCACTGGTGCAGTGTGGGTCTCTGGTGCAGTGTGGGTCTCTGGTGCAGTGTGGGTCACTGGTGCAGTGTGGGTCACTGGTGCAGTGTGGGTCACTGGTGCAGTGTGGGTCTCTGGTGCAGTGTGGGTCACTTGTGCAGTGTGGGTCACTGGTGCAGTGTGGGTCACTAGTGCAGTGTGGGTCACTGGTGCAGTGTGGGTCACTAGTGCAGTGTGGGTCACTAGTGCAGTGTGGGTCACTAGTGCAGTGTGGGTCTCTGGTGCAGTGTGGGTCTCTAGTGCAGTGTGGATCACTGGTGCAGTGTGGGTCACTGGTTCAGTGTGGGTCACTGGTGCAGTGTGGGTCACTGGTGCAGTGTGGGTCACTGGTGCAGTGTGGGTCACTAGTGCATTGTGGGTCTATGGTGCAGTGTGGGTCTCTGGTGCAGTGTGGGTCACTAGTGCAGTGTGGGTCACTAGTGCAGTGTGGGTCACTCGTGCATTGTGGGTCACTGGTGCAGTGTGGGTCTCTAGTGCAGTGTGGGTCACTGGTGCATTGTGGGTCACTGGTGCATTGTGGGTCACTAGTGCAGTGTGGGTCACTAGTGCAGTGTGGGTCACTAGTGCAGTGTGGGTCTCTGGTGCAGTGTGGGTCACTGGTGCAGTGTGGGTCACTGGTGCAGTGTGGGTCACTGGTGCAGTGTGGGTCACTGGTACAGTGTGGGTCTCTGGTGCAGTGTGGGTCACTGGTGCAGTGTGGGTCTCTAGTGCAGTGTGTTTGTCTCTAGTGCAGTGTGGGTCTCTAGTGCAGTGTGGGTCACTGGTGCAGTGTGGGTCACTGGTGCAGTGTGGGTCACTAGTGCAGTGTGGGTCACTGGTGCAATGTGGGTCACTGGTACAGTGTGGGTCACTAGTGCAGTGTGGGTCACTAGTGCAGTGTGGGTCTCTGGTGCAGTGTGGGTCACTAGTGCAGTGTGGGTCACTGGTGCAGTGTGGGTCACTGGTACAGTCTGGGTCACTAGTGCAGTGTGGGTCACTGGTGCAGTGTGGGTCACTGGTACAGTGTGGGTCACTAGTGCAGTGTGGGTCACTAGTGCAGTGTGGGTCACTGGTGCAGTGTGGGTCACTAGTGCATTGTGGGTCACTGGTACAGTGTGGGTCACTAGTGCAGTGTGGGTCACTAATGCAGTGTGGGTCTCTGGTGCAGTGTGGGTCACTAGTGCAGTGTGGGTCTCTGGTGTAGTGTGGGTCTCTAGTGCAGTGTGGATCACTGGTGCAGTGTGGGTCACTGGTGCAGTGTGGGTCACTGGTGCAGTGTGGGTCACTGGTGCAGTGTGGATCACTAGTGCAGTGTGGGTCTCTGGTGCAGTGTGGGTCACTGGTGCAGTGTGGGTCTCTAGTGCAGTGTGGGTCTCTGGTGCAGTGTGGGTCACTGGTGCAGTGTGGGTCACTGGTGCAGTGTGGGTCTCTGGTGCAGTGTGGGTCACTGGTGCAGTGTGGGTCACTGGTGCAGTGTGGGTCTCTGGTGCAGTGTGGGTCTCTGGTGCAGTGTGGGTCACTGGTGCAGTGTGGGTCACTTGTGCAGTGTGGGTCACTGGTGCAGTGTGGGTCACTGGTGCAGTGTGGGTCACTAGTGCAGTGTGGGTCACTAGTGCAGTGTGGGTCTCTGGTGCAGTGTGGGTCTCTAGTGCAGTGTGGATCACTAGTGCAGTGTGGGTCACTGGTGCAGTGTGGGTCACTGGTGCAGTGTGGGTCACTGGTGCAGTGTGGATCACTAGTGCAGTGTGGGTCACTGGTGCAGTGTGGGTCTCTAGTGCAGTGTGGGTCTCTGGTGCATTGTGGGTCACTGGTGCAGTGTGGGTCACTGGTGCAGTGTGGGTCACTGGTGCAGTGTGGGTCTCTGGTGCAGTGTGGGTCACTAGTGCAGTGTGGGTTTCTAGTGCAGTGTGGGTCACTGGTGCATTGTGGGTCACTAGTGCAGTGTGGGTCACTAGTGCAGTGTGGGTCTCTGGTGCAGTGTGGGTCTCTGGTGCAGTGCTGGTCACTGGTGCAGTGTGGGTCTCTGGTGCAGTGTGGGTCTCTGGTGCCGTTTGGGTCACTAGTGCAGTGTGGGTCACTAGTGCAGTGTGGGTCACTGGTGCAGTGTGGGTCTCTGGTGCAGTCTATGGGCGTCATCCCTTAGCGGGACCCCTGGGAGCCCCCACCGCTTCCATTGCATCACTCTCGACCACCCCCCCCCCCCTCCGCATTGTCGACCGCCTCCATGTCATCGCTCGTCCGTCCATCATCCCACACTCGCCGTGTTGTCAACGGCCTGCTGCTGCTACTGCCGCCACCACGGCCTCTGTCCGTCTGTGCCTCGCTCTGTCTCTGTCTCTCTGTCTCTCTGCGAGCACTGTTGTCTCACCCCGCGGGTACGGCTGTGCTGCCGTGCCCCCCACACTACCAACACTACCCTCCCCCCCCCCACTGTGTGCTCTCTAACGCTGCCCCCCCCCCCCACCGCACCCCCCTCGCCCGCTCTCACGCTGGACGCCTGCATCAGGAGCGTTGCGAAGGAGACGGGCAGTGTCTCCCAGCGCATGCAGCAGATTCAGGACCTGTGAGTAGGAGCTGTCGCCCTCCCACTGCTGCCCCCTACTGCTGCCCCCCACTGCTGCCCCCCCCGCCCACCTCCTCCCCCCCCCCCCCCCCCCCACCACCGGGCTGCCCTCCCCTTCGTCGTCCTGCACGCACGTTGGACGTAGGGGGGACGCATGCGTATCGGGCACGTGACGGTGATGATGATGATGTTGGTGGCGATGGTGGCGATGGTGGCGATGGTGGTGACGGTAACGGTGGCGGCCATGGCGATGCAGCGGCTCGCGACGCACGCGTCGGTCGGTTTCCTACGCACGCGGACGACCATTGACGACGACACGGCGCCCGAGCGCGACGGGGGGGGACGACTCCTGTGGCGGGAGCCGTGAGTTTCCAATTCAGTATCGTGGTGTGTAGAGTGTTTAGGAGTGCGGTGTATAGTGCAGCGTTCGTATGTTGAACTTCTCTCGCACCACCGCGCGTAACCAACCGTGCCAACAATTGTCGGAGGTGCGGGGCAGAAGGACAACAAACCAAAACACAACAACAATCAGCTGTAAAGAAACGAGTTTGGCAGTCTTAGGCGATGATTTAAAAGTGCCCACAGTGCCAGCAGTGGCTTCCTAATATCGGAAGGGGAAGAGCGTTCCAGACGGCCGCGGTTCCTCCTTCGCATCGGGACGCCCCCTCCACCGCCCCACCTCTCCCACTGCCCACATCGCTGTTTGGTTGGAAGCGTAGCCCTCCCACGCGCTGGTTAGCACCGCCTGCAACGCCACCGGTTTCACCGCCCGCATGCCCGGCTATTCTCCCCGGTGCCGTCCCGCACCCCCCCCCCCCCCCCCCCCCCGCCCTGGGATGATGTGCGATGCATCTCGGGAGGATCAATTTAATCCTGGCTGCAATGCATCTTGGGGAGGAATACACTAATGTGTGTTGAAATGCATTGTGGGAGGATTAAATGCATCCTGGGTGCAATGCATCATGGGAGGATTAAGCTCACTGTGGAAGGTGAAATGCATCATGGGGGGTTTAAGATCATCATCCTCGGTGAAATGCGTTGTGGGAGGAGAAGCTTGCATTTCGCTCCTGGGTTCAAAGCTTCGAGTTTTAAAATCTCGTGGGCGTCGTTTGACTGTGCGGTTCTGTCCCTGCATGTACGCCGCTCCCCCCACCGCCCCCCCCACAATGCCCCAATCCCCCCCACCGCCCCTCACCACCTCCATCGGTCCCCCCACCACCACCTCCATTGACCCCATGGCCCCCACCACCTCCACCACCCCCACCACCTCCATCGGCCCACCCACTCCCACCACTCGGACCACCTCCACCACCCCCACCACCTCCATCGGCCCACCCACCCACCACCACCTCCATCGGCCCACCCACCCCCACCACCTCCACCACTCCCACTGCCCCACCACCTCCACCACCTCCATCGGCCCACCCACCCCCACCACCTCCACCACCCCCATCGGCCCCCCCCACCACATCCACCACTCCCACTGCCCCACCACCTCCACCACCTCCATCGGCCCACCCACCCCCACCACCACCACCTCGATCGCCCCCCCCCCCCCACCACCTCCACCACTCCCACCACCCCCACCACTCCCATTGCCCCCCCCCCACTGCCCCCCACGCCGCCCACCCCCCTCCCCCCCCCCCACCGTTCAACATCACCCCCACCAACACCTCCCCACTCCCCGCCCTGCCGCCGGCGCTCTCTCCCAGGTACAAGTCGCTGCAGGAGCTGGGCGACAAGCGCAAGGACATGCTGGAGAAGTGCTGCCGGCGCTTCCTGCTGTCGCGAGAGGCCAAGGAGCTGGAGGCGTGGATCAGCGAGAAGGAGGGGGCCCTCGCGGCGCACGAGACTGCCGCGGACCTCGAGCAGGTCGAGGTGCTGCAGAAGAAGTTCGACGACTTCCAGAAGGTGCGCCCGGGGGCCCCTCGGGAACCCCCCTCATCGCCCTCCACCCTCCTCGTCGCCCTCCACCCTCGTCGCCCTCCACCCTCCTCGTCGCCCTCCCTCCTCGTCGCCTGCCCTCCTCGTCGCCCTCCACCCTCCCTCGTCGCCCTCCACCCTCCCTCATCGCCCTCCACCCTCCTCGTCGCCCTCCACCCTCGTCGCCCTCCACCCTCCTCGTCGCCCTCCCTCCTCGTCGCCTGCCCTCCTCGTCGCCCTCCACCCTCCCTCGTCGCCCTCCACCCTCCCTCGTTGCCCTCCACCCTCCTCGTCGCCCTCCACCCTCCTCGTCGCCCTCCACCCTCCTCGTCGCCCTCCACCCTCCTCGTCACCCTCCCTCCTCGTCGCCCGCCCTCCTCGTCGTCCTCCATCCTCCTCGTCGCCCTCCACCCTCCCTCGTTGCCCTCCACCCTCCTCGTCGCCCTCCACCCTCCTCGTCGCCCTCCACCCTCCTCGTCGCCCTCCACCCTCCTCGTCGCCCGCCCTCCTCGCCCACCCTACTTCGCCCCCTTGGCTGTGTGCAGGTGTGCTGTGTGCGGGTGTGCTGTGTGCGGGTGTGCTGTGTGCGGGTGTGCTGTGTGCGGGTGTGCTGTGTGCGGGTGTGCTGTGTGCAACGTATGTATGTTGACCTTCTTTCACGCCGTACGTTGCCAACGGCTCTAATTGGAGTTCGCATGCGGTGCGCGTGCCTGTGTCTGCCGTGCGTGTCTGCCGTGCGTGTGCTGTGTGTCTGCCGTGCGTGTCTGCCGTGCGTGTGCTGTGTGCCTGCCGTGCATGCGCGTGCGCTGTGCGTGTCTGCCGTGCGTGTCTGCCGTGCGTGTGCTGCGTGTCTGCCGTGCATGTCTGCCGTGCGTGTGCTGTGTGTCTGCCGTGCGTGTCTGCCGTGCGTGTGCTGTGTGTCTGCCGTGCGTGTGCTGTGTGTCTGCCGTGCGTGTCTGCCGTGCGTGTGCTGTGTGTCTGCCGTGCGTGTCTGCCGTGCGTGTCTGCCGTGCGTGTGCTGTGTGTCTGCCGTGCGTGTGCTGTGTGTCTGCCGTGCGTGTCTGCCGTGCGTGTGCTGTGTGTCTGCCGTGCGTGTCTGCCGTGCCTGTGCTGTGTGTCTGCCGTGCGTGTCTGCCGTGCCTGTGCTGTGTGTCTGCCGTACGTGTCTGCCGTGCGTGTGCTGTGTGTCTGCCGTGCGTGTCTGCCGTGCGTGCGCGTGCTGCTTGCGCGTGTGCCGTGCGTGCGCGGGCGAGCAGGACCTGAAAGCGAACGAGTCGCGTCTGCGTGAGATCAACCGCGTGTCCGACGAGCTGGAGGCCGACGGGCTCATGTCCGACGAGGCGCCGCTTGTCCAGGCGCAGGTGCAGGTAAGGGCAGCTGAACGGGCTTCCTCCTTCTCCTTCTTCTGCTCCTCCTACTCCTCCTCCTACTCCTCCTACCCCTCCTACTCCTCCTCCTACTAATCCTAATCCTACTCCTAATCCTACTCCTACTCCTCCTACTTCTACTCCTCCTACTCCTCCTCCTCCTCCATCTCCTCCTACTCCTACTCCGCACAATGCCGCTGCTACTCCATGCTCCCGGGCCCGTGCGGTGTGGTGGTAATGATCTGGTGTGGCCTACTCGTACACACTTACTCACCTCACCCACTCACTCGCTCACTCTGACCCGCTCACTCACCTCTTGAGCCAACCAGTCACTCAACCAGTCACTCACGCACGCACTCAACCATTCTCACACCCACCCACTCACTCACGCATCAACTCACCCAACTGCTCACTCACCCGCTCACTCAACCAGTCACTCACCCAGTCACTCACCCACCGCCTTCAAATGCATGTTTTGGGCAGTGTGGTGAGTGTGAGTTGCGCCACGGTGGCTAGGAGATGTTAACTACCTCGCCTGGCCTACAGGAGATTGTGGGTTCGATCCCGACCCTGACAACGCCTGCTGCTGTATATTTGGAGTCTGCGTCTCTCTCTCTCATCATCACGGTGCCTAGGAGATGTTAACTACCTCGCCTGGTCTACAGGAGGTCGTGGGTTCGATCTCGACCCTGACAACGCCTACTGCTGTATATTTGGAGTCTGCGTCTCTCTCTCATCATCATCACAGTGGCTAGGAGATGTTAACTACCTCGCCAGGTCTACATGAGGTCGTTGGTTCGACCCCGACCCTGACGATGCCTGCTGCTGTTTATTTGGAGTTTGCGTGTCTCTTTCTCTCTCTCTCATCATCACGGTGGCTATGAGATGTTAACTACCTCGCCTGGTCTACAGGAGGTCGTGGGTTCGACGCCGACCCTGACGATGCCTGCTGCTGCTGTTTATATTTGGAGTTTGCGTCTCTCTCTCTCTTCCCGTAGTCGTGTGGATTTTTCCACGGTTCCTTCCGGTTTTCCCCTCCATATTTAGAAGCAACACGCATTGGTTGCTGTTTGAAATGTCCACACGGTGCTGCTGCTGATGATGAAACGCCACTCTGTCGAGCTGCTAGCATTCGCGATGACCACGGTCGCTTCTAGAAATATCGAGCTTACTCGGCAGCTCGCTGGTTAAAACAACAAAAATGTAGTTCTCGTTTAGAGCGTGATGACGACGTTGTGAGTCTGAGCTGTGTGTGCTGTCATTTGTGCCCCCCTCCCCTGTCCTGACCCCCCTCCCCTGACCCCCCCCACTGCCCTGTCCTGACCCCCCCCACTGCCCTGACCCCCCCCCACTGCCCTGACCCCCAACCCCCCCCCCCCCCCCGGCCTCTGGGTGTGGGAACTCACACAGCTGCAGGTGAGATGCCTCGCAGACCTCCCCTGCACGCACATACCACACGCACATACCACACGCACATACCACACGCACATACCACACGCACATACCACGCGCACATACCACGCGCACATACCACACTCACATACCACACGCACATACCACTCATATACCACGCACATACCACACGCACATACACCACGCACATACCACACGCACATACACCACCCACATACCACACGCACATACGTCACGCACATACCACACGCACATACCACATGCACATACCACACGCACATACCACGCATATACCACGCACATACCACACGCACATACCACGCATATACCACGCACATACCACACGCACATACCACACGCACATACCACACGCACATACACCACCCACATACCACACGCACATACCACACGCACATACCGCACGCGCATACCACACGAAACATACCGCACGCGCATACCACACGTGCATACCACACGCATATACACCACGCACATACCACACGCACATACACCACGCACATACCACACGCACATACCACACGCGCATACCACACGCGCATACCACACGTGCATACCACACGCATATACACCACGCACATACCACACGCACATACCACACGCACATACCACACGCACATACCACACGCACATACCACACGCACATACCACGCGCACATACCACGCGCACATACCACACTCACATACCACACGCACATACCACGCATATACCACGCACATACCACACGCACATACACCACGCACATACCACACGCACATACACCACCCACATACCACACGCACATACGTCACGCACATACCACACGCACATACCACATGCACATACCACACGCACATACCACGCATATACCACGCACATACCACACGCACATACCACGCATATACCACGCACATACCACACGCACATACCACACGCACATACCACACGCACATACACCACCCACATACCACACGCACATACCACACGCACATACCGCACGCGCATACCACACGAAACATACCGCACGCGCATACCACACGTGCATACCACACGCATATACACCACGCACATACCACACGCACATACACCACGCACATACCACACGCACATACCACACGCGCATACCACACGCGCATACCACACGTGCATACCACACGCATATACACCACGCACATACCACACGCACATACCACACGCACATACCACACGCACATACCACACGCACATACCACACGCACATACCACGCGCACATACCACGCGCACATACCACGCGCACATACCACACGCACATACCACACGCACATACCACACGCACATACCACGCATATACCACGCACATACCACACGCACATACACCACGCACATACCACACGCACATACACCACCCACATACCACACGCACATACGTCACGCACATACCACACGCACATACCACATGCACATACCACACGCACATACCACGCACATACCACACGCACATACCACGCATATACCACGCACATACCACACGCACATACCACACGCACATACCACACGCACATACACCACCCACATACCACACGCACATACCACACGCACATACCGCACGCGCATACCACACGAAACATACCGCACGCGCATACCACACGTGCATACCACACGCATATACACCACGCACATACCACACGCACATACACCACGCACATACCACACGCGCATACCACACGCGCATACCACACGCGCATACCACACGTGCATACCACACGCATATACACCACGCACATACCACACGCACATACCACACGCACATACCACGCGCACATACCACGCGCACATACCACACGCACATACCACGCGCACATACCACGCGCACATACCACGCGCACATACCACGCGCACATACCACGCGCATATACCACGCGCACATACCACGCATATACCACACGCACATACACCACGCACATACCACACGCACATACACCACCCACATACCACACGCACATACCACACGCACATACCACACGCACATACCACACGCACATACCACGCACATACCACACGCACATACCACACGCACATACCACGCACATACCACACGCACATACCACACGCACATACACCACCCACATACCACACGCGCATACCGCACGCGCATACCGCACGCGCATACCACACGAAACATACCGCACGCGCATACCACACGTGCATACCACACGCATATACACCACGCACATACCACACGCACATACACCACGCACATACCACACGCACATACACCACGCACATACCACACGCACATACACCACGCGCATACCACACGCGCATACCACACGCGCATACACCACGCGCATACCACACGCGCATACCACACGCGCATACCACACGCGCATACCACACGCGCATACCACACGCACATACACCACGCACATACACCACGCACATACCACACGCACATACACCACGCACATACCACACGTACATACCACACGCACATACCACACGCACATACCACACACAGATATACCACGCACATTCCACACGCACATACCACACGCCACACGCACATGCCAAACGCATATACCACACGCATATACCGTCTAGATACCACGCATATTCCTGTCTCGTGTCGTCGTGTCTCTGCGTCGTCTCGTCGTGTCTCTGCGTCGTGTCGTGTCTCTGCGTGGTGTGTCTGCGTGGTGTGTCTGCGTGGTGTGTCTGCGTGGTGTGTCTGCGTGGTGTGTCTGCGTGGTGTGTCTGCGTGGTGTCTCTGCGTGGTGTGTCTGCGTGGTGTGTCTGCGTGGTGTGTCTGCGTGGTGTGTCTGCGTGGTGTCTCTGCGTGGTGTGTCTGCGTGGTGTGTCTGCGTGGTGTGTCTGCGTGGTGTGTCTGCGTGGTGTGTCTGCGTGGTGTGTCTGCGTGGTGTGTCTGCGTGGTGTCTCTGCGTGGTGTGTCTGCGTGGTGTGTCTGCGTGGTGTGTCTGCGTGGTGTGTCTGCGTGGTGTGTCTGCGTGGTGTCTCTGCGTGGTGTGTCTGCGTGGTGTGTCTGCATGGTGTGTCTGCGTCGTGTCTCTGCGTGGTGTGTCTGCGTGGTGTGTCTGCGTGGTGTCTCTGCGTGGTGTGTCTGCGTGGTGTGTCTGCGTGGTGTGTCTGCGTGGTGTGTCTGCGTGGTGTGTCTGCGTGGTGTCTCTGCGTGGTGTGTCTGCGTGGTGTGTCTGCGTGGTGTGTCTGCGTGGTGTGTCTGCGTGGTGTGTCTGCGTGGTGTGTCTGCGTGGTGTGTCTGCGTGGTGTGTCTGCGTGGTGTCTCTGCGTGGTGTGTCTGCATGGTGTGTCTGCGTCGTGTCTCTGCGTGGTGTGTCTGCGTGGTGTGTCTGCGTGGTGTCTCTGCGTGGTGTGTCTGCGTCGTGTGTCTGCGTGGTGTGTCTGCGTGGTGTGTCTGCGTGGTGTGTCTGCGTGGTGTGTCTGCGTTGTGTCTCTGCGTGGTGTCTCTGCGTGGTGTGTCTGCGTGGTGTGTCTGCGTGGTGTGTCTGCGTGGTGTGTCTGCGTGGTGTGTCTGCGTGGTGTGTCTGCGTGGTGTGTCTGCGTGGTGTGTCTGCGTCGTGTGTCTGCGTGGTGTGTCTGCGTGGTGTGTCTGCGTGGTGTGTCTGCGTGGTGTGTCTGCGTGGTGTGTCTGCGTGGTGTGTCTGCGTGGTGTGTCTGCGTGGTGTGTCTGCGTGGTGTCTCTGCGTGGTGTCTCTGCGTGGTGTGTCTGCGTGGTGTCTCTGCGTGGTGTGTCTGCGTGGTGTGTCTGCGTGGTGTGTCTGCGTGGTGTGTCTGCGTGGTGTGTCTGCGTGGTGTGTCTGCGTGGTGTGTCTGCGTGGTGTGTCTGCGTGGTGTGTCTGCGTGGTGTGTCTGCGTGGTGTGTCTGCGTGGTGTCTCTGCGTGGTGTCTCTGCGTGGTGTCTCTGCGTGGTGTGTCTGCGTGGTGTGTCTGCGTGGTGTGTCTGCGTGGTGTGTCTGCGTGGTGTGTCTGCGTGGTGTGTCTGCGTGGTGTGTCTGCGTCATGTCGCCATGTTTGTCTCATGCCGTGTCTCATTTTTGCTGCACAGGAGGGGGCATCTCCAGGCTCTGTGAAGGTAACGGACGTCGCCACCCCCCCCCCACAGTGCCCCTCCCCCTGTCTCCACCCCCCCCCCCCCAGTGCTCCTCCCCCTGTCTCCACCCCCCCCCACAGTGCTCCTCCCCCTGTCTCCACCCCCCCCCCCAGTGCTCCTCCCCCTGTCTCCACCCCCCCCACAGTGCCCCTCCCCCTGTCTCCACCCCCCCCCACAGTGCTCCTCCCCCTGTCTCCACCCCCCCCCACAGAGCTCCTCCCCCTGTCTCCACCCCCCCCACAGTGCTCCTCCCCCTGTCTCCACCCCCCCCACAGTGCTCCTCCCCCTGTCTCCACCCCCCCCCCCCACAGTGCTCCTCCCCCTGTCTCCACCCCCCCCCCCCACAGTGCCCCTCCCCCTGTCTCCACCCCCCCCACAGTGCTCCTCCCCCTGTCTCCACCCCCCCCCCCCCACAGTGCCCCTCCCCCTGTCTCCACCCCCCCCCCCCACAGTGCTCCTCCCCCTGTCTCCACCCCCCCACAGTGCCCCTCCCCCTGTCTCCACCCACCCCCCCACAGTGCTCCTCCCCCTGTCTCCACCCCCCCCCCCCACAGTGCTCCTCCCCCTGTCTCCACCCCCCCCCCCCACAGTGCCCCTCCCCCTGTCTCCACCCCCCCCACAGTGCTCCTCCCCCTGTCTCCACCCCCCCCCCCCCACAGTGCCCCTCCCCCTGTCTCCACCCCCCCCCCCCACAGTGCTCCTCCCCCTGTCTCCACCCCCCCCACAGTGCCCCTCCCCCTGTCTCCACCCACCCCCCCACAGTGCCCCTCCCCCTGTCTCCACCCCCCCCCCCCACAGTGCTCCTCCCCCTGTCTCCACCCCCCCCCACAGTGCCCCTCCCCCTGTCTCCACCCCCCCCCCACAGTGCTCCTCCCCCTGTCTCCACCCCCCCCCCCACAGTGCCCCTCCCCCTGTCTCCACCCCCCCCCCACAGTGCTCCTCCCCCTGTCTCCACCCCCCCCCCACAGTGCCCCTCCCCCTGTCTCCACCCCCCCCCCACAGTGCTCCTCCCCCTGTCTCCACCCCCCCCCCCACAGTGCTCCTCCCCCTGTCTCCACCCCCCCCCCCACAGTGCTCCTCCCCCTGTCTCCACCCACCCCCCCACAGTGCCCCTCCCCCTGTCTCCACCCCCCCCCCCCACAGTGCCCCTCCCCCAGTCACTCCACGGCTACCCCCGCCTGTTCCTCTTGCCACACCATGGCTGTCGCCCCCCGACCCCCCCACGTCACGTGTGTCATGTCTCGTTTGGTGGGGTTGTTGGGGGGTCACGTGATTCTTGGCGCCCCCGGGCCGTGAGAGTGTCGCCGTGGTGACGCCCGACCCCCCCCCCCCCGCCTCCGCTTGTCGTTTCAGGACGAGACCGACACCAAGATGTCTCCGTGGAAGGTAAGGCGGGGGGGGCGCGGGGGGGTCGGGGGGAGGAGGTGTCGGGGTTAGGTTTGGCTGCTGTTAACGTCCACAGGATGAAGATGACGACCACTTCACACGGTGACGATCACTTCACACGGTGACGATGACTTCACACGTTGACGATGACTTCACACGGTGACGATGACGACCACTTCACACGGTGACGATGACGACCACTTCACACGGTGACGACCACTTCACACAGTGACGATGACTTCACACGGTGACGACCACTTCACACGGTGACGACCACTTCACACGGTGACGATGACTTCACACGGTGACGATGACTTCACACGGTGACGATGACTTCACACGGTGACGATGACTTCACACGGTGACGATGACTTCACACGGTGACGATGACGACCACTTCACACGGTGACGACCACACTTCACACGGTGACGATGACGACCACTTCACACGATGACGACCACTTCACACGATGACGACCACTTCACACGGTGACGATGACGACCACTTCACACGGTGACGACCACTTCACACGGTGACGACCACTTCACACGGTGACGATGACGACCACTTCACACGGTGACGATGACTTCACACGGTGACGATGACGACCACTTCACACATTGACGACCACTTCACACATTGACGACCACTTGACACGGTGACGATGACGACCACTTCACACGGTGACGACCACTTCACACGGTGACGATGACGACCACTTCACACGGTGACGACCACTTCACACGGTGACGACCACTTCACACGGTGACAACCACTTCACACGGTGACGACCACTTCACACGGTGACGACCACTTCACACGGTGACGACCACTTCACATGGTGACGATGACGACCACTTCACACGTTGACGACCACTTCACACGGTGACGATGACGACCACTTCACACGTTGACGACCACTTCACACGGTGACGATGACGACCACTTCACACGTTGACGACCACTTCACACGGTGACGACCACTTCACACAGTGACGATGACGACCACTTCACACGTTGACGACCACTTCACACGGTGACGACCACTTCACACGGTGACGATGACGACCACTTCACACGGTGACGACCACTTCACACGTTGACGATGACGACCACTTCACACGGTGACGACCACTTCACACGTTGACGACCACTTCACACGGTGACGACCACTTCACACGGTGACGATGACGACCACTTCACACGGTGACGACCACTTCACACGTTGACGATGACGACCACTTCACACGGTGACGACCACTTCACACGGTGACGACCACTTCACACGGTGATGACCACTTCACACGGTGACGATGACGACCACTTCACACGGTGACGATGACGACCACTTCACACGGTGACGATGACGACCACTTCACACGTTGACGATGACGACCACTTCACACGGTGACGACCACTTCACACGGTGACGACCACTTCACACGGTGACGATGACGACCACTTCACACGGTGACGACCACTTCACACGGTGACGATGACGACCACTTCACACGGTGACGATGACTTCACACGGTGACGACCACTTCACACGGTGACGACCACTTCACACGGTGACGATGACGACCACTTCACACGATGACGACCACTTCACACGGTGACGACCACTTCACACGGTGACGACCACTTCACACGGTGACGATGACGACCACTTCACACGTTGACGATGACTTCACACGATGACGACCACTTCACACGGTGACGATGACTTCACACGGTGACGATGACGACCACTTCACACATTGACGACCACTTCACACGGTGACGATGACGACCACTTCACACGGTGACGATGACGACCACTTCACACGATGACGACCACTTCACACGGTGACGATGACGACCACTTCACACGGTGACGACCACTTCACACGGTGACGATGACGACCACTTCACACGTTGACGATGACTTCACACGATGACGACCACTTCACACGGTGACGATGACTTCACACGGTGACGATGACGACCACTTCACACATTGACGACCACTTCACACATTGACGACCACTTGACACGGTGACGATGACGACCACTTCACACGGTGACGACCACTTCACATGGTGACGATGACGACCACTTCACACGTTGACGACCACTTCACACGTTGACGACCACTTCACACGTTGACGATGACGACCACTTCACACGGTGACGACCACTTCACACGGTGACGATGACGACCACTTCACACGGTGACGATGACTTCACATGGTGACGATGACGACCACTTCACACGGTGACGACCACTTCACACGTTGACGATGACGACCACTTCACACGGTGACGACCACTTCACACGGTGACGACCACTTCACACGGTGATGACCACTTCACACGGTGACGATGACGACCACTTCACACGGTGACGATGACTTCACACGGTGACGACCACTTCACACGGTGACGACCACTTCACACGGTGACGATGACGACCACTTCACACGGTGACGATGACTTCACATGGTGACGATGACGACCACTTCACACGGTGACGATGACGACCACTTCACACGGTGACGACCACTTCACACGGTGACGATGACGACCACTTCACACGGTGACGATGACGACCACTTCACACGGTGACGATGACGACCACTTCACACGATGACGACCACTTCACACGGTGACGATGACGACCACTTCACACGGTGACGACCACTTCACATGGTGACGATGACGACCACTTCACACGTTGACGACCACTTCACACGTTGACGATGACGACCACTTCACACGGTGACGACCACTTCACACGGTGACGATGACGACCACTTCACACGGTGACGACCACTTCACACGTTGACGATGACGACCACTTCACACGGTGACGACCACTTCACACGGTGACGACCACTTCACACGGTGATGACCACTTCACACGGTGACGATGACGACCACTTCACACGGTGACGATGACTTCACACGGTGACGACCACTTCACACGGTGACGATGACGACCACTTCACACGGTGACGATGACTTCACATGGTGACGATGACGACCACTTCACACGGTGACGATGACGACCACTTCACACGGTGACGACCACTTCACACGGTGACGATGACGACCACTTCACACGGTGACGATGACGACCACTTCACACGGTGACGACCACTTCACACGGTGACGATGACGACCACTTCACACGGTGACGATGACGACCACTTCACACGGTGACGATAACGACCACTTCACACGATGACGACCACTTCACACGGTGACGACCACTTCACACGGTGACGACCACTTAACACGGTGACGATGACGACCACTTCACACGTTGACGATGACTTCACACGATGACGACCACTTCACACGGTGACGATGACTTCACACGGTGACGATGACGACCACTTCACACATTGACGACCACTTCACACGGTGACGATGACGACCACTTCACACGGTGACGATGACGACCACTTCACACGATGACGACCACTTCACACGGTGACGATGACGACCACTTCACACGGTGACGACCACTTCACACGGTGACGACCACTTCACACGGTGACGATGACGACCACTTCACACGTTGACGATGACTTCACACGATGACGACCACTTCACACGGTGACGATGACTTCACACGGTGACGATGACGACCACTTCACACATTGACGACCACTTCACACATTGACGACCACTTGACACGGTGACGATGACGACCACTTCACACGGTGACGACCACTTCACATGGTGACGATGACGACCACTTCACACGTTGACGACCACTTCACACGTTGACGACCACTTCACACGTTGACGATGACGACCACTTCACACGGTGACGACCACTTCACACGGTGACGATGACGACCACTTCACACGGTGACGATGACTTCACATGGTGACGATGACGACCACTTCACACGGTGACGACCACTTCACACGTTGACGATGACGACCACTTCACACGGTGACGACCACTTCACACGGTGACGACCACTTCACACGGTGATGACCACTTCACACGGTGACGATGACGACCACTTCACACGGTGACGATGACTTCACACGGTGACGACCACTTCACACGGTGACGACCACTTCACACGGTGACGATGACGACCACTTCACACGGTGACGATGACTTCACATGGTGACGATGACGACCACTTCACACGGTGACGATGACGACCACTTCACACGGTGACGACCACTTCACACGGTGACGATGACGACCACTTCACACGGTGACGATGACGACCACTTCACACGGTGACGATGACGACCACTTCACACGATGACGACCACTTCACACGGTGACGATGACGACCACTTCACACGGTGACGACCACTTCACACGGTGACGATGACGACCACTTCACACGTTGACGATGACTTCACACGATGACGACCACTTCACACGGTGACGATGACGACCACTTCACACATTGACGACCACTTCACACGGTGACGATGACGACCACTTCACACGGTGACGACCACTTCACACGGTGACGATGACGACCACTTCACACGGTGACGACCACTTCACACGGTGACGACCACTTCACACGGTGACGATGACGACCACTTCACACGTTGACGATGACTTCACACGATGACGACCACTTCACACGGTGACGATGACTTCACACGGTGACGATGACGACCACTTCACACATTGACGACCACTTCACACATTGACGACCACTTGACACGGTGACGATGACGACCACTTCACACGGTGACGACCACTTCACATGGTGACGATGACGACCACTTCACACGTTGACGACCACTTCACACGTTGACGACCACTTCACACGGTGACGATGACGACCACTTCACACGGTGACGACCACTTCACACGGTGACGATGACGACCACTTCACACGGTGACGATGACTTCACACGGTGACGACCACTTCACACGGTGACGACCACTTCACACGGTGACGATGACGACCACTTCACACGGTGACGATGACTTCACATGGTGACGATGACGACCACTTCACACGGTGACGATGACGACCACTTCACACGGTGACGACCACTTCACACGGTGACGATGACGACCACTTCACACGGTGACGATGACGACCACTTCACACGGTGACGACCACTTCACACGGTGACGATGACGACCACTTCACACGGTGACGATGACGACCACTTCACACGATGACGACCACTTCACACGGTGACGACCACTTCACACGGTGACGATGACGACCACTTCACACGGTGACGATGACTTCACATGGTGACGATGACGACCACTTCACACGGTGACGATGACGACCACTTCACACGGTGACGATGACTTCACACGGTGACGATGACGACCACTTCACACATTGACGACCACTTCACACGGTGACGATGACGACCACTTCACACGGTGACGATGACGACCACTTCACACGATGACGATGACTTCACACGATGACGACCACTTCACACGGTGACGATGACGACCACTTCACACGATGACGATGACTTCACACGATGACGACCACTTCACACGGTGACGATGACGACCACTTCACACGGTGACGACCACTTCACACGGTGACGACCACTTCACACGGTGACGATGACGACCACTTCACACGGTGACGACCACTTCACACGGTGACGACCACTTCACACGATGACGACCACTTCACACGGTGACCATGACGACCACTTCACACGGTGACGACCACTTCACACGATGACGACCACTTCACACGGTGACCATGACGACCACTTCACACGGTGACGACCACTTCACACGGTGACGACCACTTCACACGGTGACCATGACGACCACTTCACACGGTGACGACCACTTCACACGATGACGAGCACTTCACACGGTGACGACCACTTCACACGATGACGACCACTTCACACGGTGACGATGACTTCACACGGTGACGATGACGACCACTTCACACGGTGACGACCACTTCACACGGTGACGACGACTTCACACGGTGACGACCACTTCACACGGTGACGACAACTTCACACGGTGACGACCACTTCACACGGTGACGATGACGACCACTTCACACATTGACGATGACTTCACACGGTGACGATGACGACCACTTCACACGGTGACGATGACGACCACTTCACACGGTGACGAGCACTTCACACGGTGACGACCACTTCACACAATGACGACCACTTCACACGGTGACGATGACGATGACTTCACACGGTGACGATGATGACCACTTCACACGGTGACGACCACTTCACACGGTGACGATGACGACCACTTCACACGGTGACGACCACTTCACACGGTGACGACCACTTCACACGGTGACGACCACTTCACACGGTGACGACCACTTCACACGGTGACGATGACGACCACTTCACACGTTGACGACCACTTCACACGGTGACGATGACGATGACTTCACACGTTGACGATGACGACCACTTCACACGGTGACGATGACTTCACACGTTGACGATGACGACCACTTCACACGGTGACGATGACTTCACACGTTGACGATGACGACCACTTCACACGGTGACGATGACTTCACACGGTGACGACCACTTCACATGGTGACGACCACTTCACACGATGACGATGACTTCACACGGTGACGATGACGACCACTTCACACGATGACGACCACTTCACACGGTGACGACCACTTCACACGGTGACGATGACGACCACTTCACACGGTGACGATGACTTCACACGGTGACGACCACTTCACACGGTGACGATGACGACCACTTGACACGGTGACGACCACTTCACACGGTGACGACCACTTCACACGGTGACGACCACTTCACACGGTGACGACCACTTCACACGATGACGATGACTTCACACGGTGACGATGACGACCACTTCACACGATGACGACCACTTCACACGGTGACGACCACTTCACACGGTGACGACCACTTCACACGGTGACGACCACTTCACACGGTGACGACCACTTCACACGGTGAAGACCACTTCACACGGTGACGATGACGACCACTTCACACGGTGACGACCACTTCACACGGTGACGATGACGACCACTTCACACGATGACGATGACGACCACTTCACACGGTGACGATGACTTCACACGGTGACGACCACTTCACACGGTGACGATGACGACCACTTCACACGATGACGACCACTTCACACGGTGACGACCACTTCACACGGTGACGATGACGACCACTTCACACGGTGACGATGACGACCACTTCACACGGTGACGACCACTTCACACGGTGACGACCACTTCACACGGTGACGATGACGACCACTTCACACGGTGACGACCACTTCACACGGTGACGATGACGACCACTTCACACGATGACGATGACGACCACTTCACACGGTGACGATGACTTCACACGGTGACGACCACTTCACACGGTGACGATGACGACCACTTCACACGATGACGACCACTTCACACGGTGACGACCACTTCACACGGTGACGACCACTTCACACGGTGAAGACCACTTCACACGGTGACGATGACGACCACTTCACACGGTGACGACCACTTCACACGGTGACGATGACGACCACTTCACACGATGACGATGACGACCACTTCACACGGTGACGATGACTTCACACGGTGACGACCACTTCACACGGTGACGATGACGACCACTTCACACGATGACGACCACTTCACACGGTGACGACCACTTCACACGGTGACGATGACGACCACTTCACACGGTGACGATGACGACCACTTCACACGGTGACGATGACGACCACTTCACACGGTGACGATGACGACCACTTCACACGGTGACGACCACTTCACACGGTGACGACCACTTCACACGGTGACGACCACTTCACACGGTGACGATGACGACCACTTCACACGATGACGACCACTTCACACGGTGACGACCACTTCACACGGTGACGACCACTTCACACGGTGACGACCACTTCACACGGTGACGATGACTTCACACGGTGACGATGACGACCACTTCACACCATGACGACCACTTCACACTGTGACGACCACTTCACACGGTGACGATGACGACCACTTCACACGATGACGATGACGACCACTTCACACGGTGACGATGACGACCACTTCACACGGTGACGACCACTTCACACGGTGACGATGACGACCACTTCACACGGTGACGACCACTTCACACGGTGACGATGACGACCACTTCACACTGTGACGACCACTTCACACGGTGACGACCACTTCACACGGTGACGATGACTTCACACGGTGACGATGACGACCACTTCACACCATGACGACCACTTCACACTGTGACGACCACTTCACACGGTGACGATGACGACCACTTCACACGATGACGATGACGACCACTTCACACGGTGACGATGACGACCACTTCACACGGTGACGATGACGACCACTTCACACGGTGACGATGACGACCACTTCACACGGTGACGACCACTTCACACGGTGACGATGACGACCACTTCACACGGTGACGACCACTTCACACGGTGACGATGATGACCACTTCACATGGTGACGATGATGACCACTTCACGCGGTGACGACCACTTCACACGGTGACGACGGGAGATCTCCTCTCCCTTGGCCCAGCACGCGGGCGGGTGGTTGGGTCGGCACGTGGATTGGGGTAGGGCCAATTCCGGCCGCCGGTTGCTGACGACGATTTTTTCCGTGGCAGACGGTGAAGACGGCGGTGCAGTCCGTGGCCACCTTCAACAGCATCAAGGTGAGCGCGGTCGGTGGTGAGCGTGGTGAGAGTTATTGAGCGGTTGGTGAGGGCGGTGGCGAGTGTGCGTGGTGAGCGGGTCGGTTGTGAGGGTAGTGTGGGTGGTGAGGGTAGCGAGTGCGTGGTGAGCGGGTGGATGGTGACGGCGGTGAGCGGGTGGGTGGTGAGCGTGGTGAGGGTTATTGAGCGGTTGGTGAGGGCGGTGGCGAGTGTGCGTGGTGAGCGGGTGGATGGTGAGGGCGGTGAGCGGGTGGGTGGTGAGCGTGGTGAGGGGGTGGGTAGTGCGAGTGGTGAGTGTGTGGTGAGCGGGGTGGGTGGTGATGCTGGTGAGTGCGTGGTGGTGAGCAGGAGCTGAACGACCGCTGGAAGGCGCTGCAAGACCTCGCTGAGGAACGGTCCCAGAGCCTGGGCAGCGCTCACGAAGTGCAGCGATTCCACCGGTACCCTCACCACACTCGCCCACTCGCTCGCTCGGACACCTACTCGCCCACCCACCCACCTAGTTACCCACCCACCCACTTACTCACCTGCCCACCCACTCACTCACCCGCCCACTCATCCACCCACTCACCGACCCACTCACTCACCTACCCACTCACTCACACACCCACTCACTCACCCACCCACTCGCTCACCCACCCACTGACACACCCACCCACTTACCCACTCACTCACTGACCCACTCACTCACTCGCCCACTCACTCACCCCACCCAACCACTGACTCACTCAATCACCCACTCACTCAACTGCCCCACCCACCTTACCCACCCGCTCACCCGCCCGCCCGCCCACTCACCCACTCACTCATCCACTTGCTGGCCCACTCACTCACCCGCCCACTCACCCACTGACCCACCCACCCACTCACTCACTCACCCGCCCACTCACCCACTGACCCACCCACCTACCCACTCACTCACCCCCCCACTCACCCACTGACCCACCCACTAACTCGTCCGCCCGCCCGCCCGCCCAGGGATGCGGACGAGACGATGGAGTGGATCGAGGAGAAGAACCAGGCGCTCAACACGGACAACTTTGGGCACGACCTGGCGAGCGTGCAGGCGCTGCAGCGCAAGCACGAGGGCTTCGAGCGCGACCTCGCCGCCCTTGGCGACAAGGTCAGGGCCGGGCGCCAGCAGCCAGGGGTGTACCGTCCCGAGAGAGTGCGCGCGCGTGTGTGTGTGCGCGTGTGTGTGCGTGTGTGTGTGTGTGTGTGCGCGCGTGTGTGTGTGTGTGCGCGTGTGTGTGCGTGCGCGTGGGTGTGCGTGCGCGTGTGTGTGTGTGCGCGTGTGTGCGCGTGTGTGTGTGTGCGCGTGTGTGTGTGCGCGTGTGTGCGTGCGCGTGTGTGTGTGCGCGTGTGTGTGTGCGCGTGTGTAGTGGCTAGCGCTACGCTGCGCTAGGAACCCGGCGGCCCCGGTTCGATTCCCGCTCAGGGCCAACACCGGTGACGATTATCTGAACCGGTCCTGGGCCTCAACTCAGCCTCAATTGAGTATCTGGTGCGGTGTGTAGTGAACGTCGCCACTGGGGGAGACAAAGGCGGCCGGTCAGGGCGCTGGCCACCCACCCCCTCGTGTGCCACAGTGCCGGCCTTCCTAGGTGCTGCTGCTGCTCGCTAACGGCACTTGCCCCACCTGTCTGTTGAGGCTATCCGGGGTGGGGTGGGGTGCGGGGCATCTTTGTATTTGTGTGCTCGTGCGAGCGTGACGCGTCAAAAAACGACACGCGGTCGCCATGACCTCGCGATGCGAGTGACGGAGGTGTGACCCCCACCCCCCCCCGTGTCTCTACCCCCCCCATCCCTCGCTGTCGCCCACCACCGCAGGTGAACTCCCTGGACGAGACGGCGGATCGGCTGACCCAGAGTCACCCCGAGTCGGCGGGCGACCTGCAGGAGAAGCGCACGGAGCTGAACCAGGCGTGGGGCGCGCTGGTGAAGCGTGCCGACCAGCGCAAGGGGCGACTCAACGACTCGCACGACCTGCAGCGCTTCCTCTCCGACTTCCGGTGCGCTGCCCTCCCTCGCCTCCCCCCCGCCTCCCCCACCATGTCTCCCCCGTGTGACCATCATGTCTCCCCCCCGTGTCTCCCCCCCGTGTCTCCCCCCCGTGTCTCCCCCCTCCGTGTCTCCCCCCCCGTGTCTCCCCCCCGTGTCTCCCCCCCCCGTGTCTCCCCCCCGTGTCTCCCCCCCCCGTGTCTCCCCCCCCGTGTCTCCCCCCCGTGTCTCCCCCCCCCGTGTCTCCCCCCCCGTGTCTCTCCCCCCCGTGTCTCCCCCCCCCGTGTCTCCCCCCCCGTGTCTTCCTCCCCGTGTCTCCCCCCCCCCCCGTGTCTCCCCCCCGTGTCTCCCCCCCGTGTCTCCCCCCCCGTGTCTCCCCCCCGTGTCTCCCCCCTCGTGTCTCCCCCCTCATGGCTTCCACGTGTGTCCCCCGTGTGTCCCCCATGTGTCCCCCGTGTGTCCCCCGTGTGTCCCCCTGTGTCTCCCCGGTGCCACCCGTGACCCCCGTGTCCTGGTGACCTCCGTGACTCTCATATCCCCTGTGACCTCCGTGCCTCCCCCGTGACCCAGCGTCTCCACTCCCCTGTGACCCCCCACGTCCTGGTGACCCTCGTGACCCCCGTGTCTCCCCCATGACCCCCGTGTCTCCCCCGTGACCCCCGTGACCCCCGCGTGTCCCCGGTTGTCCGCTGTGCTGCAGGGACCTCATGTCGTGGATGAACGGGATCCGGGGGCTCGTGTCGTCCGAGGAGCTCGCCAAGGACGTGACGGGGGCCGAGGCTCTGCTGGAGCGCCACCAGGTAGACACACGCAGACACACATACACACGTATATATACACACACACACACGTGTACACACACACGTGTATACACACACACACACACGTGTATACACACACACGTGTACACACACACACGTGTATACACACACACACACGTGTACACACACACACGTGTACACACACACACGTGTACACACACGTGTACACACACGTGTATACACACACACACACCACGTGTACACACGCACACACACGTGTACACATACACGTGTACACACACGTGTATACACGCACACACACCTGTATACACGCACACACACGTGTACACACACACACGTGTATACACGCACACACACACGTGTACACACACACACGTGTATACACGCACACACACACACACGTGTACACACACGTGTATACACACACACACCACGTGTACACACACACGTGTATACACGCACACACACACACACGTGTGTATACACGCATACACACACACGTGTACACATACACCACGTGTACACACGCACACACCACTTGTACACACATACACGTGTGTGCACACACCGCGTACACGCACCGCATGCACACTTACACCACGTGTACACACACCACGTGTACACACACACACACCACGTGTACACACACACACACACACCGCACGCGCCCGAACCGGGCCCCCGATTATCTCGCTTCACCGTGACCCCGCGACCCCCCCACCTCCCCCACCCCTCCCCCGCGCAGGAGCACCGCACGGAGATGGACGCTCGCACCGGCACCTTCCAGGCGTTTGAGCAGTTTGGGCAGCAGCTGCTGGACCGCAACCACTACGCAAGCGCGGAGGTGCGGGACAAGCTGGCGGGCCTGGACCGCGAGCGCTCGGGCCTCGAGAAGGCCTGGGCCACGCGGCGCATGATGCTCGACCAGTGCCTGGAGCTGCAGGTAACCTCGCTCACTCACCGCGCCGCTCACCGCGGTCACCGCACGGCCGGCACTCGCCACACTCTGCCGTCGGTCGGTCGGTCGGTCAGTCTGTGTGCTGCGTTGTCGGGTAGCGGTGCCATCGGCCAGTCATGTAAGTCGGTCAACCCATGGCACCCTGCAGGGTCTGTCCCGTGACATCCTCCTGCACCTAGCCTGGTACAGTGGGGTGGCACAGGTGATGCATCTACCGGTCATCTCAGTCGGTCAACCCGTGGCACCTGCTGGGTCTGTCCCGTGACATCCTCCTGCACCTAGCCTGGTACAGTGGGGTGGCACAGGTGATGCATCTACCGGTCATCTCAGTCGGTCAACCCGTGGCACCTGCTGGGTCTGTCCCGTGACCTCCTGCACCTAGCCTGGCACAGTAGGGGCCACAGGTGGTGCATCGGCCAGTCATCTCAGTTGGTCAACTCACGGCGCCCGCAGGGTCTGTCCCGTGACCTGCCAGCGAGTGTTCGACAACTTCACGAGGCCTGGGCCCGGCACAGGCGCCGCGGCGACGTCACCGACTGGCGGCTGCCGCTGTTGTTGTTGTTGTCTGTGTTCGCTTAACAGCACTTGCCCCGACAGCCCGTTGAAGGCGATACGGGTGGGGACCTTTATCTTTGTGACCGTCCTGCTGCGTACTGACCCGCCCGTCCCCGTGCCACCCCCACCCCTGCCACCGCCCCCCCCCCCCCACAGCTGTTCAACCGAGACTGCGAGCAGGCCGAGGGCTGGATGGCGTCGCGCGAGGCCTTCCTGGCTGTGGACGACAAGGGCGACTCGCTGGACAGCGTCGAGGCGCTCATCAAGAAGCACGAGGACTTCGACAAGGCCATCAACGTGCAGGTGCCCACCCAAACCCCACGGGACGTGCGTGCGCGTAGCCGAGTGGAGGTGTGGCGGCGGTCGTGTTGGAGAGAGTGGAGTGGAGAGGGGGGGGCGGGGTGGTGGTGGTTCCCGTACGCTGTGCGGCGTTGTCTACGGCCTAGAGGCGGTGTCTTTTTAATTGGCTGCGCGGGTGCATGTGGGTTCGCGTGCGGGGAGCGGTGGTGTAGGGGGGGTTAGCGCTACGCTGCGCTACGAACCTGGCGACCCGGGTTCGATTCCCGCTCACGGCCAACATCGGTGACGATTATCTGAACCGGTCCCGGGACTGCTTTAGGTCGACTCGGCCTCAAATGAGTACCTGGTGCGGTGTGTAGTAAACATCGTCGCTGGGGAGACAAAGGCGGCCGGGCGTGGTGTTGGCCACCCACCTCCTCGTGTGCCGTGCCAGCCTTCATAGGTGCTCGCTAACAGCACTTGCCCCAACAGTCTGTTAAGACTACACGGGGGATCTTTGTCTTTGTTCGTGTGTTTGTGTGTGTGTGTTCGCGTGTGTTCGTGTGTGTGTGTGTTCACGTGTGTTCGTGTGTGTGTGTTCACGTTTGTGTGTTCGCGTGTGTTCACGTGTGTGTGTTCACGTTTGTGTGTTCGCGTGTGTTCGCGTGTGTTCGCGTGTGTTCACCCGTGTTTGCGTGTGGGTGTTCACGTGTGTGTTCGCGTGTGTTCACCCGTGTTTGCGTGTGTGTGTTCACGTGTGTGTTCGCGTGTGTGTGTTCGCGTGTGTGTTCGCGTGTGTTCACGTGTGTGTTCGCGTGTGTGTTCGCGTGTGTGTTCGCGTGTGTTCGCGTGTGTTCACGTGTGTGTTCGCGCGTGTTCGCGTGTGGGTGTTCACGTGTGCATTCACGTGTGTGTTCACGTGTGTGTCCGTGTGTGGGTGTTCACGTGTGTGTTCACGTGTGTTCGCGCGCGTCGATGCAGGAGGAGAAGATCGCCGCGCTGCAGTCGTTTGCCGATGAGCTGATCTCGTCGGATCACTACGCCAAGGGCGAGATCGGACACCGGCGTGACGAGGTGCTCGACCGGTGAGTTGGGGGGGGCGGCGGGGGCGTCTGCGTCCGCGCGTGTGCGTCAGCGCGTGTGTGCGTCGGTCATCCCGGTTGTACCCGATGGAACCTGGGTCCGCCCCGTCACTTCCTGGCAGCGGCGAGGGGAACCCTTAACGACTTCACGTGGTCCCCCTCAACGTCCCCCTCAACGTCCATCGCAGTGACGCCGCCGCCATTCGGTGGCGAAAGACGTCCGTGGTTCTTGGCGTCCAAGCGCGTCCGTGTCCGTCCGTGTCCGTGCGTCCGTGCCCACATTTGGCCGTGCCCGCGCCCGCAGGTGGCGGCGGCTGAAGGCGCAGATGATCGACAAGCGCTCGAAGCTGGGCGAGTCGCAGAACCTGCAGCAGTTCAGCCGCGACGTGGACGAGATCGAGGCGTGGATCAGCGAGAAGCTGCAGACGGCCACCGACGAGTCCTACAAGGACCCCACCAACATCCAGGTGAGCGCCGAGGCCACGGTCGTGGGCTGGAGTCACAGGCCGGGTCACGGGGTCGTGGACCTGGGTCATGGGCACGGTCATGGGCTGGAGTCACGGGCCGGGTCACGGGGTCGCGGGCTGGGGTTACGGGCCTGGGTCGTGGCCTGGAGTCACAGGTTGGGTCACGGGGTCGCGGACCTGGGTCATGGGTCGTGGCCTGGAGTCACAGGCCGGGTCACGGGGTCGCGGGCTGGGGTTACGGGCCTGGGTCGTGGCCTGGAGTCACAGGCCGGGTCACGGGGTCGCGGACCTGGGTCATGGGTCGTGGCCTGGAGTCACAGGCCAGGTCACGGGGTCACGGGCCGGGGTCACTGGTCGGGGGTCGCCGCCCAGTGATGGCCGTCGGCTGCGTTTGTTGCGGGGGGGGGGGGGAGGGTGGGGGGAGTTGATGGCGGCCGCTGATGAAGACTGCAGAATAAAAGCCGAGGAGTGCGCGCGGAGAAGCACGCACGGAGAGTTGCGCTCACGCCAATCGGAGTCGTGGCGCCGTGAGGAAGAGCGGCCGGGCGGGCGGGGGGGGGTGATGGGTGGGGTGGCTGGGGCAGGAAAACCGCGGCGTTGCGCTCCGCGCCGACTGTTTAACTCTCTCTGTCTCCTTTCTCCCCGCGCGGCTGGCAGCTGTCCAAGTTGCTGGTAAGTTGCCGCGGTTAGCCGCGTGTCGTGCGTTCCGCCGTAGCCGTCCTCTCGCTCTCTCTCTCTCCCCTCCCTCCACCCATCCGTTCCACCGTCTCTGCATGCGCCCGTCGGGTGTGGGGGTCTCGCGGGCTCGTGGTGCTGCTCCCCTCCCAGACAAACCCCACCTCTCCCCCCCCCCCACCCCCCCGACCACGCGGGAGGGCAACGCGGAATTTGAATCTCGGGCGTTTGCCACTTTCCCCGCGTGGTGCCGGGCGACGGGGCTGCTTGTGCCCCCCCTCCCCTCCCCGAGGTTTCCCCGGCTTCCCGTCTGGGAGGGGAAGGGGCGCGACTGTCCTCATTCCTCTCCTCGCTGGTGCCATCGGTCCCTCCTAACCCCCACCCACCTCCACCCACCTGGCTCACGTCACCCTCCGCTCCACCCCCCAATTTCCAGACGTTGTGGTGGTATGGTCCACGTCTAACCTGGTGCTCACAGCTCTCCCCCCATCTCTAGCCTCTGTGTTGGTACGGTCCATGCCTAACCTGGTGTTCACAGCTCTCCCCCATGTTTTGCCGCTGTGGTGGTGCGGGTCCACCTCTTACCTGGTGTTCACAGCTCTCCCGCCATCTCCAGTCTCTGTGTTGGTACGGTCCACATCTAACGTGGTGTTGACAGCCCTTCTCCATCTCTTGACGCTGTGTTGGTACGGTCCACGTCTAACGTGGTGTTCACAGCCCTCCCCCATCTCTTGACGCTGTGTTGGTACGGTCCACGTCTAACCTGGTGTTCACAGCCCTCCCCCATCTCTTGACGCTGTGTTGGTACGGTCCACGTCTAACCTGGTGTTCACAGCTCTCCCCCCATCTCCAGTCTCTGTGTTGGTACGATCCACATCTAACGTGGTGTTCACAGCTCATCCACCATCTCTAGTCTCTGTGTTGGTACGGTCCACATCTAACGTGGTGTTCACAGCTCACCCACCACCCACCATCTCTTGACGCTGTGTTGGTACGGTCCACGTCTAACCTGGTGTTCACAGCTGTCCCCCATCTCTAGTCTGTGGTGGTACGGTCCATTTCTAACCTGGTGTTCACAGCCGGTTCCATCGCTCGTGAGGGGTGTGGGTCGGTGCCGTGGTGGGGCTGCCGTGAGCTCTACCGGTTGCCACGTTCTCACCGCCTTCGTGCTCAGCAGAAATGCCTTCGCTTGGCTCTGTGAGCCTCGGGCATTTCCCCTGAGCCCCGCGGGCTTGTGAAGCAAAAAACCTTTTGGTTCTTCGGAAGGCCCCCAGTCTGGCTCGATGAGCCTCAGGCTCTCCCATTGAGACACTTGAGAGGGCATCTCCAACCTGGGCCGGTGTGGTGAGCGGTGTGGAGCGTGGTGAGCGGTGGTGAGCGGTGTGGAGCGTGGTGAGCGGGGTGGAGCATGGTGAGCGATGTGGAGCGTGGTGAGCGGTGTGGTGAGCGGTGTGGGGCGTGGTGAGCGGCGTGGAGCGTGGTGAGCGGTGTGGGGCATGGTGAGCGGTGTGGAGCGGAGTGAGCGGTGTGGAGCGTGGTGAGCGGTACTGAGCGTGGTGAGCGACGTGGAGCGTGGTGAGCGTGGTGGGCGTGGTGTGGGGCGTGGTGAGCGTGGTGTGGAGCGTGGTGAGCGGTGTGGAGCGTGGTGAGCGGTGTGGAGTGTGGTGAGCGTGGTGAGCGGTGTGGAGCGTGGTGAGCGGTGTGGAGTGGAGTGAGCGGTGGTGAGCGTGGTGAGCGTGGTGAGTGGTGTGAAGCGTGGTGAGCGTGGATGCGGTGTGGAGCGTGGTGAGCGGTGTAGAGCGTGGTGAGCGGTGTGGAGCGTGGTGAGCGGTGTGGAGCGTGGTGAGCGGTGTGAAGCGTGGTGAGCATAGTGAGCGGTGTGGAGCGTGGTGAGCGGTGTGGAGTGTGGTGAGCGGTGCTGAGCGGTGTGGAGCGCGCCGAGCGGTGCGGGGAGCGTTGTGGTCGAGCGAGGGCGTGTGCTGTGCCGTGGCTGACCGCGTCTCCTTTCTCGGCGTGACCGCCGCCCTCCACCCCTGCCCCCCGTGCCCCCCCCCCGCCCCTCCCCCCATCAGAGCAAGCACCAGAAGCACCAGGCGTTCGAGGCGGAGCTGCAGGCCAACGCCGACCGGATCCGCGGCGTCGTGGAGACCGGCAAGTCGCTCATCGGCCACGGCGGCTGCGCTGGCAGCGAGGACGCCGTGCAGGTGAGGGGGGCCGGAGAGGAGAGGGAGGAGGCAGGGGGGAGCAGTTTCGGCGAAGTTTGCCGTGGCGTCGTCGACGCGGTGACCAGGTCGCCGCGGCGACGGCGACCACGCCGACCACGTCGCCGTGACTACGTTGCCGTGTGCTCGGGTAGATGCGCATGAAGACGCTGACGGAGCAGTGGGACTACCTGGTGCGCAAGTCCTCCGAGAAGAGCCAGAAGCTCAAGGAGGCCAACCGGCAGCAGAACTTCAACACCGGCATCAAGGACTTTGACTTCTGGCTCTCGGAGGTGCTGCCCCCCCCCCCCCCAACCCTCATCGGAGCCACCGGCCCACAGACTCCACCGCGCCTCCATCGCTTTCACCACCGCCGCCTCCTCCACTACCGCCTCCACCGCCACCACACCACAGACTCCACCGCCCACCACCGCCGCCTCCACCACCGCCGTCTCCACCACCGCCGTCTCCTCCACTACCGCCTCCACCACCACCGCCGCCTCCACCCCATCGCCTCCACCGCCATCGCCTCCTCCACCACAGACTCCACCGCCACCGTCCTCACCACCACCGCTACCGTCCCCACCGCCCCACCACCCTCACTGCCCCCACCCCTCTCACCGCCTCCACCACCCCCACCACCCCCACCACCCCCACCACCCTCACCACCCCCACCACCCCCACCACCCCCACCACCCTCACCACCACCCCCAACACCCTCACCACCCTCACCACCACCCCCACCACCCTCACCACCCTCACCACCCCCACCACTACCCTCACCACCCCCACCTGGTGACGCTGTTGCTGCTGCCCCCCCCCCCTTCCTTTCCGCTTGGTGCAGGTGGAGGCGCTGCTCGCCTCCGAGGATTATGGGAAGGACCTGGCGTCCGTGAACAACCTGCTGAAGAAGCACCAGCTGCTGGACACGGACATCTCGGCACACGGGGTGCGGTGTTGGCACGGCACAACCACCGCAGCCACCGCAGCCACGGCTCCTACACACACACAGCACAACCATCACAAGAACCACGGCTCCTACACACACACACAGCACAACCATCACAACAACCACGGCTCCTACACACACACAGCACAACCATCACAAGAACCACGGCTCCTACACACACACAGCACAACCATCGCAACAACCACGGCTCCTACACACACACAGCACAACCGTCACAACAACCACGGCTCCTACACACACACAGCACAACCATCACAAGAACCACGGCTCCTACACACACACAGCACAACCATCGCAACAACCACGGCTCCTACACACACACAGCACAACCGTCACAACAACCACGGCTCCTCCACACACACAGCACAACCATCACAACAACCACGGCTCCTACACACACACAGCACAACCATCACAACAACCACGGCTCCTACATACACACAGCACAACCACCACAACCACGGCTCCTACACACACACACAGCGCAACCGCCACCACAACACACGGCTCCTACACACACAGCACAACCATCACAACAACCACGGCTCCTACACACACACAGCACAACCACCACAACCACCACGGCTCCTACACACACACAGCACAACCATCGCAACAACCACGGCTCCTACACACACACAGCACAACCATCGCAACAACCACGGCTCTTACACACACACAGCACAACCACCACAACAACCACGGCTCCTACACACACACAGCACAACCATCGCAACAACCACGGCTCCTACACACACACAGCACAACCACCACAACCACCACAACCACGGCTCCTCCACACACACACACACACAGATCACAACCACCACAACCACGGCTCCTACACACACAGCACAACCACCACAACAACCACGGCTCCTACACACACACACAGCACAACCACCACAACCACGGCTCTTCCACACACACACACAGATCATGACCACCACGGCTACTCCACTCGCAGCGCAACCGCCACCACAACCACGGCTCCTACACACACACACAGCGCAACCGCCACCACAACCACGGCTCCTACACACACACAGCACAACCACCACAACCACGGCTCCTCCACACACACACAGATCATGACCACCACAACCATGGCTCCTACACACACACAGCACAACCACCACAACCACGGCTCCTACACACACACAGCGCAACCGCCACCACAACACACGGCTCCTACACACACACAGCACAACCACCACAACAACCACAGCTCCTACACACACACAGCACAACCACCACAACCACGGCTTCTACACACACACACAGCACAACCGCCACCACAACCACGGCTTCTACACACACACAGCACAACCACCACGGCTTCTACACACACACACAGCGCAACCGCCACCACAACAACCACGGCTCCTACACACACACAGCACAACCGCCACCACAACACACGGCTCCTACACACACACAGTGCAACCACCACCACAACACACGGCTCCTCCGTGGCACACCACCGATCCACGGCGCCGAATCCCCGCGTCGCCGCGAGACTCCACGGCCGCGTGACCCCCGTCGACCCCCCCCGACCCCCCGACCCCCGTCCCTTCCTCCCCAGGACCGGCTCAAGGACCTGAACTCGCAGGCCGAGAGCCTGATGGCGAGCGACGCGTTCGACCCGGCGGCCGTGCGGGCCAAGCGCGACGCCGTCAACGACCGCTTCGGCCGCGTGGTGGAAGCGGCGCGCGCCCGGCAGGCGCGCCTCGGCGAGTCGCACCGCCTGCACCAGTTCTTCCGCGACCTCGACGACGAGGAGTCCTGGATCAAGTGAGCGCCGCCGGAGAGGGTGGGGTAGCGGTGGCGGGGGGAAGGGCTGGGTGGCTAAGAAGGCGTTGTCTCCCTCGCCCTGGTGTGCACAGGAGGGTCGCGGGTTAGTTTTGGGTGGGGGGGGAGCGGTTGGATGGACTTGTAGTCGTTGTTGTGTCTGCGCGCGCTTACAGCGCTTGCCCCGACAGCGCGTCGAAGGCTATACGGGTGGGGACCTTTGTCTGTGTCTGTTGGCACAGTAGGGGGGGTACAGCTGGTGGTGCATCTTAGCGGTCATATCAGTCGGTCGACCCACGGCACCTGCAGGGTCTGTCCCGTGATCTCCTGCACCTAGCCTGGCACAGTGGGTGGCACAGGTGGTGCATCTGCCGGTCATCTCAGTCAGTCGACACCCACGGCACCTGCAGGGTCTGTCCCGTGATCTCCTGCACCTAGCCTGGCACAGTGGGTGGCACAGGTGGTGCATCTGCCGGTGATCTCAGGCGGCCGACCCACGGCACCTGCAGGGTCTGTCCCGTGAGCTCATGCACCTAGCCTGGCACAGTAGGGGGCACAGGTGATGCATCTGCCGGTGATCTCAGTCGGTCGACACCCACGGCACCTGCAGGGTCTGTCCCGTGACCTCCTGCTAGCAGCGATCTTTACCTTTGCGTCTGTCCTAGTGTGCTGCTGCTGCTGCTGTGTACTGACCCGACCGTCCCTTCTCCCCCGTGTGCGTGGCCCCTCGCCCCCCACCTTGCACCGCCCCCCCCCCAACCCCCTTCGTCTTTGTAGAGAGAAGAAGCTGCTGGTGGGCTCCGAGGACTACGGCCGAGACCTCACGGGGGTGCAGAACCTGCGCAAGAAACACAAGCGGCTGGAGGCAGAGCTGGCGGCCCACGAGCCTGCCATCCAGGTACCCCCCACCACACCCACGTACCCCCCCACCACACCCACGTACCCCCCCACCACCACACCCACGTACCGCTCCCCACCACACCCACGTACCGCTCCCCGCCATCCAGGTACCCCCCCCCCACCACACCCACGTACCCTCCCACCACCACACCCACGTAACTCCCCACCACACCCACGTACCGCTCCCCGCCATCCAGGTACCCCCCCACCACACCCACGTACCCCCCCACCACACCCACGTACCCCCGCCACCCACGTACCCCCCCACCCACGTACCCCCCCACCACACCCACGTACTGCTCCCCCCCCCCCCACCCACGTACCGCTCCCCGCCATCCAGGTACCCCCCCCACCCCACCCACGTGCCGCCCCCCCCACCCATGTACCACCCCCCCCACCCATGTACTGCCCCCCCCACCCACGTACCGCCCCCCCCCACCCACGTACCACCCCCCCCCCCCACCCACGTACCACCCCCCCCCACCCACGTACCGCCCCCCCCCCACCCATGTACTGCCCCCCCCACCCACGTACCGCCCCCATGCACTCCGGGTACCATCCCCGCACACCACCGCCATGCTGGTGTCCGATGGGCGTGGCGAAGATGCCCCCCCCTCCCCCGCTGCGCCATCTCACGAGCGACGCTGCTGCCCTTGCTGCTGCCGCCGCCACTGCTGCTGCCCCTCCTGCCATTGCTGCTGCTGCTGCCCCTCCTGCCACTGCTGCCACTGCTGCCGCCACCCCTCCTGCCATTGCTGCTGCCCCTCCTGCCGCCACTGCTGCTGCCCCTCCTGCCATTGCTGCTGCTGCTGCCCCTCCTGCCACTGCTGCCACTGCTGCCGCCACCCCTCCTGCCATTGCTGCTGCTGCTGCCCCTCCTGCCACTGCTGCCGCCGCCCCTCCTGCCACTGCTGCCACTGCTGCCCCTTCTGCCACTGCTGCCACTGCTGCCGCCGCCCCTCCTGCCACTGCTGCTGCCCTTGCTGCTGCTGCTGCTGCCCCCAGGCGGTGCAGGAGTCGGGCAAGAAGCTGGTGGCGGAGAACACCATCGGGAAGGGGGAGATCGAGCAGAGGCTGCGCCAGTTCGGGGAGCACTGGAGGGAGCTCAAGGAGCACGCCACGGCCAGGTGGAGACACACGGGGGCAGGGGGGGGGTGGGCGGGGGGGGGGCACACGGGGGCAGGGGGGGGTGGGCTGGGCAGGGGGGGGGTGGGGGCGTGCGGGGAGACGTGGGGGTGGGGACACGCGGGGGGGGGGGGAGGGTACACGGTGGGTGGGAGGGTACACGGTGGGGGGGAGGGTACACGGTGGGGGGGAGGGTACACGGTTGGGGGGAGGGTACACGGTGGGGGGGAGGGTACACGGTGGGTGGGAGGGTACACGGTGGGGGGGATGGTACACGGTGGAGGGGAGGGTACACGCGAGTGGGGGGGAGGGTACACGGTGGGGGGGAGGGTACACGGTGGGTGGGAGGGTATACGGTGGGGGGGATGGTACACGGTGGGTGGGAGGGTACACGGTGGATGGGAGGGTACACGGTGGGGGGGAGGGTACACGGTGGGTGGGAGGGTACACGGTGGGGGGGAGGGTACACGGTGGGGGGAGGGGAGACGTGGGGGGGGAGACGTGGGGAGCGGACACGCGGGAAGGACGCACGAGGAGGAGATGTACGGAGGGACGCACGGGGGGGGGGGTGGGGGCGACACACGGTGTTGACACGGCGGGGCGGGCGACACGCACGGGGGGTGAACACACGGGGAGACGTGCGTTGGCGACGGCGCTCGGGCAGGCGCTCACGGGCCTCGGTGCGCGCTCGCAGGGGCCAGCGGCTGGAGGAGTCGCTCGACTACCAGCAGTTCGTGGCCAACGTGGAGGAGGAGGAGGCCTGGATCAACGAGAAGCTCAACCTGGTCGGCAGCGAGGACTACGGAGACACGCTCGCCGCCGTGCAGGTGCGGAGCCGCCGCCGGCAGTGGCGGTCGTGGTCGTGTTGGCGGCGGCGGCGGCGGTGGTGGTTGTGGTCGTGTTGGCGGCGGCGGTGGTCGTGGCGGTGATTGGTTGTGGTCGTGGTGGTCATGGTGGCGGTCGTGGTGGTTGTGGTCGTGTTGGCGGTGGCGGCGGTGGTGGTCGTGTTGGCGGTGGCGGCGGTGGTGGTCGTGTTGGCGGTGATTGGTCGTGGTGGTGGTGGTCATGGTGGCGGTCGTGGTGGTGGTGGTTATTATGGTGGTGGCGGTCATGGAGGCGGTGGCGGTGGTGGTGGCGGCGGCGGTGGTGGAGGTGAAGAGGCTCGTGAAGGACGCTGCTACTGGGCAGTTGGAGGCATTCGCCCTTCAACAACAACGGAGGGCTAAAATGCAGGACGTTGGCAGAGTAGAGGGTACAGTTGGTGGTGCATCTACCGGTCATGGTACCGCCTGGGTCTGTCCCGTGACCTCCTGCCGGCGAGCCTTACGACACTTCACGTGGCCTCAAAGTGCACCTAGCTTGGCACAGGCGCCGTGGTGAGGTCACCGTCGCTTAGTGGCGAATGGCGGGTATTGGTGCGGCGGTGGTGGTGACTGATTATGTCCGTGCTGGCGGTGTTGGTGATATTTTTGTTCAATTACAGTTGCTACAGGTGTGTGAATGAGTGAGAGATGGTGCTGAGCGGGTGAGTGAGTGAACGACCGATGGGGTGAGCGGGCGAGTAAGTGGTGGGCGAGTGAGCAGTGAGCGGGTGAGTGAGTGGCTTCGAGAGTGACAAAGGGTGAGCGGGTGAGTGAACACGCAGGCGATGGTCGAGTGAGTGAGCAGTGGGCGGCCGGGTGAGTGAGCGAGTGAGCAGTGAGTGGGCGGGCGGGCGAGCGAGCGGCTGAGCGGGTGGGCGAGTGAATGAGCAGCGGGCGGGGCGGGTGGTCGGGTGAGCGAGTGAGCGGGTGAGTGAGCGGCATGGAGAGTGATGAGGGGCGAGCGAGCGGACGCGTGCGTGCGTGCGTGCCCCTCACTCTCCGCCCCCCCCCTCTCTCCCGCAGGGCCTGCTGAAGAAGCACGAGGCGTTTGAGACGGACTTTGCCGTCCACCGCGACCGCGTCAACGACGTCTGCGCCAGCGGGGACCAGCTCATCCGCACGGTGGGGCCCGCGGCACGCGCGGTGGCGGTTGTGCGGTGGCGGTTGTGCTGTGGCGGTTGTGCGGTGGCGGTTGTGCGGTGGTGGTTGTGTGCACGCAGTGTTCCTCTGCGTGCTTGTTTACGATGCTGTCTCTGTGTGAGCGGGCGGTCGAGCGAGCGGTTGAGCGAGCACGTGGTTGTGTGTGCGGTCGAGCGAGCAAACGTGGGGTCGAGCGAGCGGTTGAGCGAGCACGTGGTTGTGTGTGCGGTCGAGCGAGCAAACGTGGGGTCGAGCGAGCGGTTGAGCGAGCACGTGGTTGTGTGTGCGGTGGAGCGAGCGGTCGAGCGGTTGTGCCGTTGGTTGCGCCACAGAACAACCACCACACGAAGGTGATTGGCGAGCGCATGCGGGGCCTGCGGGAGCGCGTGGACGGCCTGGCCTCGGCGGCCGCGACGCGCAAGGCCAAGCTGGAGGAGAACTCGGCCTTCCTGCAGTTCAACTGGAAGGCCGACGTCGTCGAGTCCTGGATCGGTGCGCGCCGCGGGGACGCCACGCTCGCGCACACACACGCACGTGCACACACGTGTGCACACGTTCATGCACGTGCGCACTCGCACACACATGCGCGCACACACACGTGCACACGCACGTGCATGAAAACGCACGCATGCACGCGCACACGTGCACACACAGACAAATACGCTCGTCCGTGTGTGCTGGGTCGCTACGAGTGACAAAGCAAGTGGCTGGGGCAGTGCCAGTGACTTAGTGAGTGGCTGGGTCGGTGCAAGCGACCGAGCGAGTGACCGGATCGGAGCGAGTGACTGAGCGATTGGGTGGATCGGTGTGAGTAACCGGATCGGTGCGAGTGACCGAACAAGTGGCTGGGTCGGTGGGAGCGAGCGAGCGACTGGATCGGTGCGAGTGGCTGAGCGAGCGACTGAGTGTTGTGCATGTGACTGAGCAAGTGACTGAGCGTGTGGCTGGGTCAGTGCGAGTGGCTGAGCGAGCGACTGAGTCTTGTGCTTGTGACTGAGCGAGTGACTGAGCGTGTGGCCGGGTCAGTGCGAGTGGCTGAGCGAGCGACTGAGTCTTGTGCGTGTGACTGAGCGAGTGACTGAGCGAGCGACTGAGTCTTGTGCGTGTGACTGAGCGAGCGACTGAGCAAGTGGCTGGGTCAGTGCGTGTGACTGAGCGAGTGAGCGACTGAGTCTTGTGCGTGTGACTGAGCGAGTGACTGAGCAAGTGGCTGGGTCAGTGAGTGTGACTGAGCGAGTGAGCGACTGAGTCTTGTGCGTGTGACTGAGCGAGTGACTGAGCGTGTGGCCGGGTCGGTGTGAGTGGCTGAGCGAGCGACTGAGTCTTGTGCGTGTGACTGAGCGAGTGACTGAGCGTGTGGCTGGGTCGGTGCGAGTGGCTGAGCGAGCGACTGAGTCTTGTGCGTGTGACTGAGCGAGTGACTGAGCGTGTGGCCGGGTCGGTGTGAGTGGCTGAGCGAGCGACTGAGTCTTGTGCATGTGACTGAGCAAGTGACTGAGTGTGTGGCTGGGTCAGTGCGAGTGGCTGAGCGAGCGACTGAGTCTTGTGCGTGTGACTGAGCAAGTGACTGAGCGTGTGGCTGGGTCAGTGCGAGTGGCTGAGCGAGCGACTGAGTCTTGTGCGTGTGACTGAGCGAGTGACTGAGCGAGCGACTGAGTCTTGTGCGTGTGACTGAGCGAGCGACTGAGCAAGTGGCTGGGTCAGTGCGTGTGACTGAGCGAGTGAGCGACTGAGTCTTGTGCGTGTGACTGAGCGAGTGACTGAGCAAGTGGCTGGGTCAGTGCGTGTGACTGAGCGAGTGAGCGACTGAGTCTTGTGCGTGTGACTGAGCGAGTGACTGAGCGTGTGGCCGGGTCGGTGTGAGTGGCTGAGCGAGCGACTGAGTCTTGTGCGTGTGACTGAGCGAGTGACTGAGCGTGTGGCTGGGTCGGTGCGAGTGGCTGAGCGAGCGACTGAGTCTTGTGCGTGTGACTGAGCGAGTGACTGAGCGTGTGGCCGGGTCGGTGTGAGTGGCTGAGCGAGCGACTGAGTCTTGTGCGTGTGACTGAGCGAGTGACTGAGCGTGTGGCTGGGTCGGTGCGAGTGGCTGAGCGAGCGACTGAGTCTTGTGCGTGTGACTGAGCGAGCGACTGAGCGTGTGGCTGGGTCGGTGCGTGTGACTGAGCGAGTGAGCGACTGAGTCTTGTGCGTGTGACTGAGCGAGCGACTGAGCAAGTGGCTGGGTCAGTGCGTGTGACTGAGCGAGTGAGCGACTGAGTCTTGTGCGTGTGACTGAGCGAGTGACTTGTGCGTGTGCGCCGTCTTGCAGACGAGAAGGAGAGCAGCCTGAAGACAGACGACTACGGCCGGGACCTCTCCTCCGTGCAGACGCTGCTCACCAAGCAGGTGCCATCCCCGACGACCCCCTCGACGACCCCCTCGACGACCCCCTCGACGACCCCCTCGACGACCCCCTCGACGACCCCCTCGACGACCCTCCCGACGACCCCCTCGACGACCCCCTCGACGACCCCCTCGACGACCCTCCCGACGACCCCCTCGACGACCTCCCGACGACCCCCTCGACGACCTCCCGACGACCCCCTCGACGACCTTCCGACGACCCCCTCGACGACCCTCCCGACGACCCCCTCGACGACCTCCCGACGACCCCCTCGACGACCTCCCGACGACCCCCCGACGACCCCCTCGACGACCCCCTCGACGACCCCCTCGACGACCTTCCGACGACCCCCTCGATGACCCCTTACCCCCCGACGACCCCTGACCCCCCCGACGACCGCCTGGGGGGGTTGAGAGTGCGGTGCTGTTTAAAGAGCCGCCCCCACTTTACACGCCCCCCCTGTGTGTTGATGCCCCTCGCGCTGCGCGGTAGACACTGCTTCAGCGCAGGAGACGGGTAAGCCCTGGAGCCCTCCAGCAGAGCCCTGCCGTGGAGCTCTGCTGTGAGGCCCCCGCGGTAAAGCCCTCCAGCCAGAGCCCTGTAGTGGAGCTCCGTGGTGGAGCCCTCGAGCAGAGCTCCACAGTAGAACTCTCCAGCAGAGCTTCTTGCGGAGTTCCAGAATAGTCGTACAGTCGGTGAAGCCTGTTTTGTTGTTGTGCGTGGTGTCCTCTGTGTAAGAGCCCACCCCCCCCCCCATGTCTGCGTGTGATCCCCCGTGTCTGTGTGTGCGCGCACGCGCTCACCCGTGTCTGCGTGCATCTCTGTGTGTGCTCACCCGTGTCTGTGCGCGACGATCCCCCGTGCCTGTGCACATCTGCGCGTGTCTGCGCGTGCCCTCACCCGTGCCCGCGCGTCCGCCGCCCGCAGGAGACGTTCGACGCGGGGCTCCACGCGTTCAACCAGGAGGGCATCGCCAACATCACGGCGCTCAAGGACACGCTGCTGGCGGCGCGCCACGTGCAGGCGCGCGCCATCGAGGCGCGCCACGCCGCCCTCATCACCCGCTGGAACTCGCTGCTCGCCGCCTCGCAGGCGCGCAAGCAGCGCCTGCTGGAGGCGCAGCTGCACTACCGCAAGGTGCGGTCCTGGGGCGGGGGGGGTGGGTGGTGGTGGTGATGGTGGTGGTGATGGTGGTGGTGGTGGGAGCGACAGTGTAGCGGTTAGCGCGACGCTGCGCTATGAAACCCGTGTGTGTATGTGTACGTGTGTGTGTGTACGGGTGTGTATGTGTGTGTGTGTGTACGTGTGTGTGTATGTGGGGAGCGACAGTGTAGCGGTTAGCGCTACGCTGCGCTATGAACCCGTGTGTGTATGTGTACGTGTGTGTGTACGGGTGTGTATGTGTACGTGTGTGTGTGTACGGGTGTGTATGTGTGTGTGTGTACGTGTGTGTGTGTACATGTGTGTGTATGTGGGGAGCGACAGTGTAGCGGTTAGCGCTACGCTGCGCTATGAACCCGTCAATCCGGGTTCGATTGCCGCTCACGGCCAACACCCAGTGACGATTATCTGAACAGGTCATGGGCCTCCCCTAGGTCAGCTCGGCCTCAAATGAATACCTGGTGTTGTGTGTGTAGTAAACGTCGCCACTGGGGAGACAAAGGCGGTCGGGCGTGGTGCTGGCCACCCACCCCCTCGTGTACCGTTCCGGCCTTCATAGGTGCTCGCTAACAGCACTTGCCCCTACGGTCTGTCAAGGCTATACGGGGGGTCTTTGTCTTTGGTGCTTGCTTAACAGCACTTGCCCCAACAGTGTAAAAGTCTTTGTCGGGGTGGGGGGGGGTCCTTTGTTTTTAGTGGTGGTGAAGGTTGTTGTGGTGGTTGTGATTGTGGTGGTTGTGATTGTGGTGACGATTGTGGTGCTTGTACGGCGGTGGTGGCGTGCGGTGGTTGCGGTGGCGATTGTAATCGTGGCGATGAGTTGTGGCGATGGTTATGATGATGATGATGACTATGGCGGCGGCGGTCGCGATTGTAATCGTGGTCGCGATTGTAATCGTGGTCGTGATTGTAATCGTGGTCGCGATTGTAATCGTGGTCGTGATTGTAATTGCGGTGGCGGTTGTGGTGCGGGGGGGCAGGTGGAGGACCTGTTCCTCACCTTCGCCAAGAAGGCGTCGGCGTTCAACAGCTGGTTCGAGAACGCCGAGGAGGACCTCACGGACCCCGTGCGCTGCAACTCGCTCGAGGAGATCCGCGCCTTGCGGGAGGCGCACGAAGCCTTCAGGTGAGCCGCGGGGGGGGGGCGGGGGGCATGGGTGTGGGGGGACACACGGGTGGGGGGGGGACTCACGGGTGGGGGGGGGGACACACTCTTACACGCACCCCCTGTACCACACACATACTCTTACACACACACACCCTCTCTACCACTCACACAGACTCACACACACACCCTCTCTACCACACACACACTCACACCCTCTCTACCACTCACACAGACTTACACACACTCACAACAACACAACAACAACCGCCATTCGCCACTAAGTGGCGGTGACGTCACCACGACGCTTGTGCCAGGCTATGTGCACCCTGAGGCCACGTGAAGTGTCGAACGCCCGCTGGCAGGAGGTCACGGGGCAGACCCAGGTGCCACGGGTCGACTGACTGAGATGACTGGCTGATGCACCACCTGTGCCCCCTACTGTGCCAACCTGCTGTGCTTTAGCCACCCGGCGCTCCGCTCGCTGTTGTGAGCGTCGCTCCTCCGCCCTCCGTTGTTGTTGGAGGGCGACTGCCTCCAACTGCCCAGTAGCATCCTTCACGAGCCTCCTCCACAGAGGCCGATCTTGACACCGCTGGTACCAGTCATCGGCAAGTCCACTCAGCTCCACGTCCTCCTGTACCACATCACTCCATCTTTTCTCTAGCCCGTGCCGCGCCCGCTTAGCCCCCTCAATCCGGCCAAACAAAAGCTGTTTCGGCATGCGGTGGCTGGGCATGCGGGCTACATGACCCAGCCATCACAGCCTTGCCTGCCGGAGGAGCTCACCGATGGGACCCTGCCCAGATCTTTCAAGGATTTGTGAGCTCCTCACACAATCTAGTCTGGTTAAACCCAGGATGGATCGTAGGCAGGTCAGCCTAAATGTTTCTAACCGGCGAAGATGTTCCATTAGGGGGGTCCACGTTTCGCAAGCGTAGAGAAGGGAGGGAATGACCGTGGCCGAGAAGACCTGAAGCTTAGTGCGGAGCGACAGACCAGGTAGCTTCCACACAGCGTTACGCAACCGATGAAAAGATATTGCCGCTCGACTGATTCGGAGTGAGACCTCTGCTGTTAAACTGGAGCCAGTCATAAGCACACTGCCCAGGTATGGGAAACTCTCCACTCTCTCCACAACTGCCCCATCACCGATTGGGAGTTGTGGGGGTGAAGTGCCCGATGGTACAAAATACCCAGGCAGGTGCTTAGTTTTGGTGGGGCTGATGGTAAGGCCCCACCTCTTAGTGGCACGCTCCAGTCTCAGCAGCAGCGTCTCCAACTCCTCCTCTGACTGAGCAGCTATTACCAAGTCATCAGCATACATAACGTGGTTGAGCAATAGGGAGCCATCCCTTGACCGCACCCGGGCATCGATTAGCCTCCCATTATATCTGTACCATATGGAGATTCCCGCGGTACAGCTATTGAAGGCTTCACGAACTACGTGGTCAAAATAGATGTTAAATAATGTGGGAGCCAGAGGACATCCCTGTCGCACCCCAAGGTGTACAGGGAATGGCTCTGACTCCCGGCCACGTAGTTTTACCCGGGCCCGCTCACCATCATGAAGGTCCTTAATGATCGTGAGCAGAGGGTCAGGTACTCCAAAAGTACGAAGAACGACCCAGAGCCCAGGCCTACTGATGGTATCATAGGCCTTGACCAGGTCAATAAAGCAGAGATGTAGGTCTTGTTGGAATTCCCTACACCTCTGCTGTAGCAGACGGACAGAAAATATGGCATCTGTGCAGGACCGCCCTTTCCTGAAACCGCATTGGGGCTCCGCAAGCCTCTCCTCAGCGTGCCTGGCAAGGCGATGCTGAATAATCCTTGCCAGGACCTTTCCCGGCACACTGAGGAGTGAGATGCCCCTGTAGTTGTTACAGTCTGTGCGGTCCCCCTTCTTAAAAAGGGGGACCACCAGGGCATCCTTCCAATCCTGCGGAACCCGTCCAGTGGTCCAGACTGTTGTTATGATGTCATATAGGGCAGTCTGTGCACAAACGCCACCCTCCCTCAGCATTTCCCTTGGGAGATCATCTCTGCCCGCTGCCTTTCCTGGTCTCAGACTCCGGATCGCCTTCAATACATCCTCAGCAGATGGCACCTCAGCCAGCCACTCACAGGGGGTGACTTCATCCAATATTTGAGGCACCGCAGCCTCAGCAGGGTCATCCTCACTTTGTGCCACGATGTTTTCCTGGCTGAGGGATTTTCCCTCCCCCAGGACCTCACAGAAATGCTCAGCAAATCTGCGAACCTGTTCCTGGGGGTCGGAAATTGGATCACCGTTTTTTCCCCTAATGATGGTAATAGGTGTGGCGCTGCAGGTTACTTTTTTGATGGAGTTAAATAGAGATTTGTGATAACGGGCCACTGAGGCAGACTCCATCTCCTCAGCAACCCGCGACCACCACCCATCCTTGCAGCGCCTCACGGCTCTCCGAACCTCCGAGCGAAGGCTGCGGTAAGCCTCCTCATTCTCTGACGTGGGATTCTGTAGCCGATGACAGTGGGCCTGTCGCTTTTTTTCTCAACCATCCTGAACAACTCCTCTGTCATCCAGGGTGTCTGGGGAGGTCTGGACCGCGTACCCAAAGCAGCCATTGCAGCTGCATGAGTCAGTCCTAAACCTCGCCATTTACCCTCGACATCAGGAGGAGTCGGGGACGATGCCAATCCCAGCCGCAAGCGATGATGAAATTCTCGCTTGCAACTTTCATCAGATAACTGAGACCAGGCCACTTTAGGTTGGAATGGGGTCCTGGGTGTACACCCACCACCGGAGTGGAAGAATGGCAGGCGCATCTTACAGATGACTAGTCGATGGTCAGAGGGCAGATCAGCTCCACGGTAGGTCCTGGTGTCAAGGACATGGGCTCGCATTCGCTGGTCCGTCACTATGTAGTCCAGCAGATGTTCTTGCTTGGACCCGGCATGCATCCATGATGTTGTGTGGATGCGCCGATGCCGGAACAGCGTGTTGGTAATTACAAGCCCATGGGCTGCACAAAAATCTAGCAGCCTCCTACCGTTGTTATTGAGCTGATCTGGCCCATGCCCTCCAATCACTCCAGACCAGGTGCCAGTATCATGACCAACTCGGGCATTGAAGTCACCCAACATGATGACTCTATCCCAAGGGGCCACTTTAGCCAGCACCTGTGACAGGTCATAGAAGGCATCTGACTCATCGGCTTTGCCTGCATCCCTCCACGGATGTTCATCTTCGGTGGGGGCATAAGTAACCACGACCACCATTCCTCGCCTCCGGTTGATGGGAAGGCGAGCCCAAAGTAGCCTGGGGCTTACAGCTTCCCACACCTCACCGCCACGCTCCCACGCCCCCTTCATACTTTTGTTCAAAAGAAGACCCACACCCTGTTGTTTGGCAGTCTGCTGCCCCGAGTAGAGGACTGTCCACCCCTCATGGTGGCAGGAGCCAGAGCCGGTCCACCGGACCTCCTGAATGCCGCATAGATCCAGGCGGTACCGGTCCAGCTCCCGACAGAGGAGTGGCAGCCTCTCCTCTGCAGTGAGCGTTCGAACATTCCACGTGGCCACCCGTAGTGGCTTTTCATTGTTTCTGGAGTAGCCCCGAGGGTAGGTATTCAATCTCCTGGCTCCGCCAATTGGGGTTTGGCCAGGAGACGTCATAGACGCCTGGGCCCCCGGGGCCTCCGGCACAAGCTTAGTTACATATTTCAGTTTAATTCGTGGTTTTGTGGTAATTAATTGAAGGTGGAGGGGTTACCAGCCCCTCGCACCCGTCCAGAGCCCCCGTTTAGCCCCTGTGGTGGACACATATGCCATGAGGGGAGGAGCCAATCAAAATTGGAACTCCCCCCACAGCGCTGTCCACGACAGAGTTGCCCGTCCGGCACCGCGAGGAGACTTACACACACAGACCCTCTCTACCACACACATACTCTTACACACACACACTCGCACCATCTCTACCACTCACACAGACTTACACACACACCCTCTCTACTACACACGTACTCTTAAACACACACATTCACGCCCTCTCTATCAATCACACAGACTTACACACCCTCTCTACCACACACACACTCGCACCCTCTCTACCACTCACACACACCCCCTCTACCACACACACACTCACACCCCCTCTACCACACACACACTCGCACCATCTCTACCACTCACACAGACTTACACACACACACCCTCTCTACCACACACATACTCTTAAACACACACACTCACACCCTCTCTACCACTCACACAGACTTACACACACACCCTCTCTACGACACACACACTCGCACCATCTCTACCACTCACACAGACTTACACACACACATACTCTTACACACACACTCACACACCCTCTCTACCACACACATGCTCTTACACACATACACTCAACCCTCTTTACCACTCACACAGACTTACACACACCCTCTCTACCACACACACACTCACACCCTCTCTACCACACACACACTCACACCCTCTCTACCACTCACACAGACTCACACACCCTCTCTACCACACACACACTCAAACCCTCTCTACCACACACACACTCACACCCTCTCTACCACTCACACAGACTTACACACACACTCTCTCTACCACACACACACTCACACCCCCTCTACCACACACACACACCCTCTCTACCACACACACACACCCTCTCTACCACACACACACTCACACCCCCTCAACCACTCAGACTTACACACACACACCCTCTCTACCACTCACACATAGACTCACACACACACACCCTTTCTACCACACACATACTCTTACACACACACCCTCTACCACACACACACACACTCACACCCTCTTTAGCACTCGCACACTCTTACACACTCACACCCTCTCTACCATGCACACACTCACATCACACCCTCTACCACTCGCACATAGACTCACACGCGCTTACACACACCCTGTCTACCACACACACACTCGCACATTCTTACACACACTCACTCACACCCTCTCTTTTCTCGCTCGTTGCCCTGACCCTTCCGCCTGCGACCCCGTGACCCCACGACCCCGCGACCCCACGACCCCGACTACCCCAGGGCGTCCCTGAGCCATGCGGAGGCAGACTTCCTGCAGCTGGGGGAGCTGGACCGGCAGATCAAGGGTCACCGCGTCTCCTCCAACCCGTACACCTGGTTCACCATGGAAGCCCTGGAGGAGACCTGGCGGAACCTGCAGAAGATCATGAAGGTCCGGGGCACCTCGCGCGCGTCCGACTGTCCGACTGCGTGCGACTGTGTCCGACTGTGTGCGACTGTGCGTGTTGGTGTGTGACTGTGCGACTGCTTGTGACGGTGTGCGGCTGTCCGTGTTGGTGTGTGACTGTGCGACTGTGCGTGTTGGTGTGTGACTGTGCGGCTGTCCGTGTTGGTGTGTGACGGTGTGCGACTGCGTGTGACGGTGTGTGACTGTGCGTGTTGGTGTTTGACTGTGCGACTGTGCGTGTTGGTGTGTGACTGTCCGTGTTGGTGTGTGACTGCGCGACTGTCCGTGTTGGTGTGTAACGGTGTGCGACTGCGTGTGACGGTGTGCGGCTGTCCGTGTTGGTGTGTGACTGTGCGACTGTGCGTGTTGGTGTGTGACTGTGCGACTGCGTGTGACGGTGTGTGACTATGAGACTGCGTGCGACTGTGCGTGTTGGTGTGTGACGGTGTGCGACTGCGTGTGACGGTGTGCGGCTGTCCGTGTTGGTGTGTGACTGTGCGACTGTGCGTGTTGGTGTGTGACTGTGCGACTGCGTGTGACGGTGTGTGACTGCGTGTTGGTGTGTGACGGTGTGCGACTGTCCGTGTTGGTGTGTGACTGTGCGACTGTATGTGTTGGTGTGTGACTGTGCGACTGTACGTGTTGGTGTGTGACGGTGTGCGACTGTGCGTGTTGGTGTGTGACTGTGCGTGTTGGTGTGTGACTGTGCGACTGTACGTGTTGGTGTGTGACTGTGCGACTGTACGTGTTGGTGTGTGACGGTGTGTGACTGTGCGTGTTGGTGTGTGACGGTGTGCGACTGTGCGTGTTGGTGTGTGACGGTGTGCCACTGTGCGTGTTGGTGTGTGCGTGCTGGTGTGTGACGGTGTGCGACTGTGTGTGACGGTGTGTGACTGTGCGACTGTGCGTGACGTGCTGACGAGCCCCCCCGCGGTGCGTTTCGCCCCCGGCGTGGTGCAGGAGCGCGAGCAGGAGCTGCAGAAGGAGCAGCGCCGCCAGGAGGAGAACGACAAACTCCGGCAGGAGTTCGCTCAGCACGCCAATGCCTTCCACCAGTGGCTCACCGAGACCAGGTCCAGCCTCACCCTCCCAGCCATGCGCTTGTTCGCTCACTGGCTCATTCACTCGCTCGCTCACTGGCTCACTCGCTCGCTCACTCGTTCGCCACGCCAACGCCTTCCATCAGTAGCTCACCAAGATCAGGTCCAACCCCCCCCCCCCCCCTCCAGCTATGCGCTCACTCGCTCGCTCACTCGCTCACTGGCTCACTCACTCGCTCGCTCACTCACTCACTGGTTCACTGGCTCACTCGTTCGCCACGCCAACGCCTTCCATCAGTAGCTCACCGAGACCAGGTCCAACCCCCCCCCTCCAGCTATGCGCTCACTCGCTCGCTCAATCGCTCACTGGCTCACTCACTCGCTCGCTCACTCACTCACTGGTTCACTGGCTCACTCACTCGCTCGCTGACTCGCTCACTGGCTCACTCACTTGCTCGCTCACTCGTTTGCCACGCCAACGCCTTCCATCAATAGCTCACCGAGACCAGGTCCAGCCTCACCCTCCCAGCTGCTCGCTCGCTCACCGACTCACTCGCTCGCTGGCTCACTCGCTGGCTCATTCGCTCACCACGCGCCAGCGCCTTCCACCAATGGCTCACCGAGACCAGGTCCAGCCTCATCCTCCCAGCCATGCGCTCGCTCATTCACTCGCTCGCTCCACACCACGCCCGGGCCAGCTGCTCGCTTGGCACGCACACAGGAGGAGCGGGGTGGGAGTAGGAGGAGGGGGAGGAGAATGGGGGAGTGGAGGAGGATGGGGGGGGGAGGACGAGGAGCAGGAGGAGCGTTGAACGTGCGCGTGGCGGCTGGACTAAATCGACGACGGTGAGAGAGCGGTGAATCCGCGGCGCGCGGGAAACCGAGGAGGGGAGGCGGAGGCCGAGCCGGCGTCGTGGAGCCAAGACAGGGGCGAGGTGGGGTGGGGGGGGGGGGGTGAGCGAACGCCCCAGGGGGGGGTGAGCGAACGCCATTGCCGCCGTGGTGGTGGATGCAGGCTAACGTCGCCCGTGTTGTTCCTTCTCTCTTCCCACGCCTCCCTCGCCTCATTCCATCTCCTCCTGTCCGATCCGATTGGTCTTCATCGTGATTTCTGGCGTGCCCCCCCCCCACACACCACCGCCCCCCCCCCCACTACGAATCCGTTGTCCGTGTTTTCTGCCTCCTCGTCGCGGCGTCTCTCCGCCGCCGACGAATCTGCGACGATGGCCGGGGCCCCCGGTGGACAGGACCTACCTCCTGGACGGGTTAATACCGCACGCTCGCACGCGCGGCCACGCAGCCCACACACGCTCGCGTGTGCCCACACGCGCGCACAGCCCACCCACGCGTGTACACACACACAGCCCACCCACGCGTACACACACACACAGCCCACCCACGCATGTACACACACACAGCCCACCCACGCGTACACACACACACAGCCCACCCACGCGTACACACACACACAGTCCACCCACGCGTACACACACACAGTCCACCCACGCGTACACACACACAGTCCACCCACGCGTACACACACACAGCCCACCCACGCGTACACACACACAGCCCACCCACGCGTACACACACACACAGTCCACCCACGCGTACACACACACAGTCCACCCACGCGTACACACACACAGTCCACCCACGCGTACACACACACAGTCCACCCACGCGTACACACACACTCCACTCACGCATACACACACACACAATCCACCCACGCGTACACACACACACAATCCACCCACGCGTGTACACACACACACAGTCCAAACACGCGTACACACACAGTCCACCCACGTGTACACACACACAGTCCACCCACGTGTACACACACACACACAGTCCACCCACGTGTACACACACACACAGTCCACCCACGTGTACACACACACACAGTCCACCCACGTGTACACACACACACACACAGTCCACCCACGTGTACACACAGTCCACCCACGCGTACACACACACACACAGTCCACCCACGTGTACACACACACAGTCCACCCACGTGTACACACACAGTCCACCCACGTGTACACACACACAGTCCACCCACGTGTACACACACACAGTCCACCCACGTGTACACACACACACAGTCCACCCACGTGTACACACACACACAGTCCACCCACGTGTACACACACACAGTCCACCCACGTGTACACACACACACACACAGTCCACCCACGCGTACACACACACACACACAGTCCACCCACGTGTACACACACACACACAGTCCACCCACGTGTACACACACACACAGTCCACCCACGTGTACACACACACAGTCCACCCACGTGTACACACACACACACACAGTCCACCCTCGTGTACACACACACACACAGTCCACCCACGTGTACACACACACACAGTCCACCCACGTGTACACACACACACGCGTGCGTGTCCACGGCAGCCACTCTGGGCAAGCCCCCCCCCCCCCTCGCCTCCCCGTGCCTCCCTCTCCGTTCCTCTTGAATTAGTTTCACGCTTCTCCGTTTTCTCGAGTTTATGTCCCCGAGTTTGTCTCTGTGCCGACGCTGCCGGTGCCGGCGCTGGCGGTGGTACTGTCGGTGTTCGTGTCTCACTCTGCTCTTGTCTCCCTCTTCCTCCTCCTCCTCCTCCTCGTCCCCCTCCTCCTCGCTGTGCTTGTCCCCGCCATCGCCCCCCCCCGCGCGCGCGCCACGCAGCATAGCGTACCGGCGCATCATTCGCGTCCTTAAATACGAAGTGGGCGACGATCTGGCCGGAAGGTTGCCGCCGCTGACCTCCCACCCCCACTACCCCCCCCCACTACCACCCCCACTACCGCCACCCCCACTACCACCACCCCCACTACCGCCACCACCGCCGCCGCTGACCCCCCCCCCACCACCACCCCTCCCCGCAGGCCGAGAGCCTCTGAGCGGCCTAGGCGCGCCCACACCACAACGCAAAGAGTTGCGAATCATTACCGGGCGGCGGCGGTAGTGGTGGTGGTGATGGTGGCGGTAGTAGTGGTGGTGGTGGTGGTGATGGTGGTGGCGGGGCCGTTGGACGGCGTGCCCCCCCCCCCTCCCCCCCCGTGTTTGCCGTGTGGTGGAGCCTGGCGGTGCATGAGTCCCACGGGGCCCTCCTCTAACCCCTTAACCCTCTGCCAAACTCGACCAGTAGTAGCTGCTGCTGCTGGTGCTGCATGGGGATGGAGAGTCCGTGGTGTCACTAACCGCGGTGTGCTAACCCCTGGGCTCGGCCGGCTGCCGCCAGTGTGGCTCGCTCGGTGGCGGTCGCGGGCGCTGTTGGTTGTGTCACACGCCACGTGACGAGTGTGGTGGACTAACCCCTTGGGTGACCAGAGCATGGCCAGGAGTGTGGTGTGCAGCGTGCCGTGCCGTGTGTCCCCGGTGTGTGTGTACCGTGTGTCCCAGGTGTGTGTGTGCCGTGTGACCCCAGCGTGCCGTGTGACCTCAGTGTGCCGTGTGACCCCAGCATGTGACCCCAGTGTGCCGTGTGACCCCAGTGTGTGACCCCAGCGTGCCGTGTGACCCCAGCGTGCCGTGTGTCCCCGGTGCATGTGCCGTGTGTGCCGTGTGACCCCAGTGTGCCGTGTGTGCCGTGTGACCCCAGTGTGCCGTGTGACCCCAGCGTGCCGTGTGACCCCAGCATGTGACCCCAGCGTGCCGTGTGACCCCAGCGAATGAGCCCAGCGTGCCGTGTGACCCCAGCGTGCCGTGTGACCCCAGCGTGTGACCCCAGTGTGCCGTGTGACCCCAGCGTGCCGTGTGACCCCAGCGTGTGACCCCAGCGTGCCGTGTGACCCCAGCGAGTGACCCCAGCGTGTCGTGTGACCCCAGCGTGTCGTGTGACCCCAGTGTGCCGTGTGACCCCAGTGTGCCGTGTGACCCCAGCGTGTGACCCCAGTGTGCCTTGTGACCCCAGCGTGTGACCCCAGTGTGCCGTGTGACCCCAGTGTGCCATGTGACCCCAGCGTGTGACCCCAGCGTGCCGTGTGACCCCAGCGTGTGACCCCAGCGTGCCGTGAGACCCCAGCGTGCCGTGTGACCCCCAGCGTGCCGTGTGACCCCAGCGGTCGTGTGACCCCCAGCGTGCCGTGTGACCCCGGCGTGTGACCCCAGCGTGCCGTGTGACCCCAGCGTGCCGTGTGACCCCCAGCGTGCTGTGTGACCCCAGCGGCCGTGTGACCCCCAGCGTGCCGTGTGACCCCGGCGTGTGACCCCAGCGTGCCGTGTGACCCCCAGCGTGCCGTGTGACCCCGGCGTGTGTGCTGCCACACTGACCGAGCGTGCCGTGTGCCCAGGTCGTGCATGGTGGAGGAGTCCGGCACGCTGGAGTCTCAGCTGGAGGCCACTAAGGTACGTACGTCCGTGTGTGGGTGTGTTGTTTGACGGTGATCTCTGTATGTGTAGTGTATAGTGTAGTGTACGTATGTTGAACTTGTTTCGCACCGTCAGTAGCCAACCGCGCTAATCGGAGGTGCGGGGGAAGGACAACAAACTTAAGCACAGAAACAGCAGTTCTAAAGAAAATTTTTTCAAAATAGTATGGTGGTGTCGTGTATAGCAGGGTAGTGTATAATCGTGTAGTGTATAGTGTAGTGTGTAGCGTCGTGTGTAGTTTATAGTAGTGTGGTATATACTAGTGCAGTGTATAGTACAGTGGCACCCCGGAGATGGAACTTAATTCGTTCCAGAAGGCCACTCGAACACCGATTTGTTCGAACGCCGAATTCATTTTCCCCATAAGAATTAATGCCAATGACATTAATTGGTTCCAGACACAAGAAATATCTCATTATAAAGCATTTTTACACGAAGTATACAGTAATTACACGCATAAAATCATACAAGAAACACAATAAATAAATGGAATAGATGAAATAAATGAACATTGGGCTTCACTTTTACCTGTAGTGAGGAGAGTTGATGGCTTGAGTGGAAGGTGGTGAGGAGGTGGTGGTGGTGTTATTGTTTGGAAGGGGAGTCCCCTTTGTCTGAGCAAGCGTCATGCACGCTGCTGGTCACACGCGTCTCAGCCGTGCAGGTTATTTCAAGTCGTGATTGCCGTTCGACCTCCGAATTTCGTTCGGTTTCCGGGGCAACAAAATGTTCAGAAATACTTCAATATCGTTCAAACACCGATTTGTTCGAGTTCTGGTGCGTTCAATCTCCGGGGTTCTACTGTAGTGTGGTATATAGTAGTGTAGTATATACTAGTGTAGTATATACTAGTGTAGTGTATAGTAGTGTAGTATATACTAGTGTAGTGTATAGTAGTGTAGTGTATAGTAGTGTAGTGTATAGTAGTGTAGTGTATAGTAGTGTAGTGTATAGTAGTGTAGTGTATAGTAGTGTGGTATATAGTAGTGTAGTATATACTAGTGTAGTGTATAGTAGTGTAGTGTATAGTAGTGGAGTGTATAGTAGTGTGGTATATAGTAGTGTAGTGTATAGTAGTGTGGTGTATACTAGTGTAGTGTATAGTAGTGTGGTGTATAGTAGTGTGGTATATAGTGTAGTGTAGTATATACTAGTGTAGTGTATAGTAGTGTAGTGTATAGTAGTGTGGTATATAGTAGTGTAGTGTAGTATATAGTAGTGTAGTGTATAGTAGTGTAGTGTATACTAGTGTAGTATATACTAGTGTAGTGTGGTGTATACTAGTGTGGTGTACACTAGTGTGGTATATAGTAGTGTGGTGTATACTAGTGTGGTATATAGTAGTGTGGTATATACTAGTGTAGTGTATAGTGTAGTGTAGTATATACTAGTGTAGTGTATAGTAGTGTGGTATATACTAGTGTAGTGTATAGTAGTGTAGTGTATACTAGTATAGGGTATAGTAGTGTGGTATATACTAGTATAGTGTATAGTAGTGTGGTATATACTAGTATAGTGTATAGTAGTGTGGTATATACTAGTATAGTGTATAGTAGTGTGGTATATACTAGTGTAGTGTATAGTAGTGTAGTGTATACTAGTATAGGGTATAGTAGTGTGGTATATACTAGTATAGTAGTGTAGTATATACTAGTGTAGTGTATAGTAGTGTAGTATATACTAGTGTAGTGTATAGTAGTGTAGTATATACTAGTGTAGTGTATAGTAGTGTAGTATATAGTAGTGTAGTGTATAGTAGTGTAGTGTATAGTAGTGTAGTGTATAGTAGTGTATAGTAGTGTAGTGTATAGTAGTGTAGTGTATAGTAGTGTAGTGTATAGTAGTGTGGTATATAGTAGTGTAGTATATACTAGTGTAGTGTATTGTAGTGTAGTGTATAGTAGTGGAGTGTATAGTAGTGTAGTGTATAGTAGTGTAGTGTATAGTAGTGTGGTGTATACTAGTGTAGTGTATAGTAGTGTGGTGTATAGTAGTGTGGTATATAGTGTAGTGTAGTATATACTAGTGTAGTGTATAGTAGTGTAGTGTATAGTAGTGTGGTATATAGTAGTGTAGTATATAGTAGTGTAGTGTATAGTAGTGTAGTGTATAGTAGTGTAGTATATACTAGTGTAGTATATACTAGTGTAGTGTATAGTAGTGTGGTGTATACTAGTGTGGTGTATACTAGTGTGGTATATAGTAGTGGTGTATACTAGTGTGGTATATAGTAGTGTGGTATATACTAGTGTAGTGTATAGTGTAGTGTAGTATATACTAGTGTAGTGTATAGTAGTGTGGTATATACTAGTGTAGTGTATAGTAGTGTGGTGTATACTAGTATAGGGTATAGTAGTGTGGTATATACTAGTATAGTGTATAGTAGTGTGGTATATACTAGTATAGTAGTGTAGTATATACTAGTGTAGTGTATAGTAGTGTGGTATATACTAGTATAGTGTATAGTAGTGTGGTATATACTAGTGTAGTGTATAGTAGTGTAGTGTATACTAGTATAGGGTATAGTAGTGTGATATATACTAGTATAGTAGTGTGGTATATACTAGTATAGTAGTGTGGTACATACTAGTATAGTAGTGTAGTATATACTAGTGTAGTGTATAGTAGTGTGGTATATACTAGTATAGTGTATAGTGTGGTATATACTAGTATAGTGTATAGTAGTGTGGTATAAGCTAGTGTAGTGTATAGTAGTGTAGTGTATACTAGTATAGGGTATAGTAGTGTGGTATATACTAGTATAGTGTATAGTAGTGTGGTACATACTAGTATAGTAGTGTAGTATATACTAGTGTAGTGTATAGTAGTGTGGTATATACTTGTGTAGTGTATAGTGGTGTATAATAGTGTAGTGTGTAGTGTATAGTGCAGTGTATAGTGCAGTGTATAGTGCAGTGTATAGTGTAGTGTATAGTGTAGTGTATAGTGTATCGTATAGTGCAGTCTATTGTGTAGTGTATAGTGTAGTGTATTGTGTAGTGTATTGTGCATTATGTATGTACGTGTGTTGAACTTCTTCCGCACCATACGTAGCCAACTGTGCTTATCGGAGGTGGTGGGGGGGGGGGGGGAAAGACAACAAACTAACACACAACAACAACAACAACAAACTAACACACAACAACAACAAACTAACACAACAACAACAAAACTAACAACAACAAGAAAGGCGTTTCTCACTGCTTGATTGGCGTGCATGACTGCTGCCCCGCACCCCCCCTGCCCCCCCCCCCCTCGCTGCCCCCCCCCTCTCCCGCTGCCCCCCGCGCCCGTGCAGCGCAAGCACCAGGAGATCCGCGCCATGAAGAGCCAGCTGAAGAAGATCGAAGACCTGGGCGCCGCCATGGAGGAGGCACTCATCCTGGACAACAAATACACGGAGCACAGCACTGTGGGGCTGGCGCAGCAGTGGGACCAGCTGGACCAGCTGGGCATGCGCATGCAGCACAACCTGGAGCAGCAGATACAGGCCCGGTGAGAGGGTCGCACCGCTCTCACCGCTCGCGCTCGGTCGCACCGCTCGCTCGCTCGGTCACTCGCGCCGCTCGCTAGCTCACACCGCACCGCTCTCCGCGATCGTTCACTCTGCTCGCACCGCTCGCCCGGCCCTCGCCGCTCGCTCCTCACAGCTCGCTCGCATCGCTCGGTCACACCGCTCGCTCGGTCCTCGCCGCTCGCTCCTCACAGCTCGCTCGCATCGCTCGGTCACACCGCTCGCTCGGTCCTCGCCGCTCGCTCGCTCGTTCCTCGCCGCTCGCTCGCTCGGTCCTCACCACTCGCTCGTTCCTCACCGCTCGCTCGCTCGTTCCTCGCCGCTCGCTCGCTTGGTCCTCACCACTCGCTCGTTCCTCACCGCTCGCTCGCTCGTTCCTCGCCGCTCGCTCGCTTGGTCCTCACCACTCGCTCGTTCCTCACCGCTCGTTCCTCACCGCTCGCATCGCTCGCTCCTCACTGCTCGTTCCTCACCGCTCGCTCCTCACAGCTTGCTCGCATCGCTCGGTCACACCGCTCGCTCCTCACAGCTCGCTCGCATCGGTCGGTCACACCGCTCGCTCGTTCCTCGCCGCTCGCTCGCTCGGTCCTCACCGCTCGCTCGTTCGTCACCGCTCGCATCGCTCGCTCCTCACCGCTCGCTCCTCACAGCTTGCTCGCTCCTCACAGCTTGCTCGCATTGGTCGGTCACACCGCTCGCTCGTTCCTCGCCGTTCGCTCACTCGGTCCTCACCGCTCGCTCGCTCGGTCCTCACCACTCGCTCCACACACTCGCTCCACGTGGACCCGCGCAGTAACCACACACACGCGCCACATACGCACACACACACACAACACGCACACACACAAAACACGCATACACACAACGCACGCGCTCGGAGCACTGGCCGTGGGGGTGACGCCGGTGTGCGCGTGTCTGCAGGAACACGACGGGCGTCACAGAGGAGGCCCTCAAGGACTTCAGCATGATGTTCAAGTGAGTCGCCCCCTCTCGCTCGCTTGCACACACTCACGTGTGTGTGTGTGAATCGTTCAGTAGGGGGTACAGCCGGGTGTGTGTCTACCGGTCATCTCAGTCGGCCAACCCGTGGCACCTGTAGGGGTCTGTCCCGAGACCTCCCTGCATACGCGGTTCCACTTGTGTGTTCCGACACGTGGCGTGTGTCCGACACTTGCACGCACGCACGCACGAGTAACCCCCGCCACCCCCCCCCCCCCATCGCCGCCCCCCCACAACCGCGACACGTCCGCCAGGCACTTTGACAAGGACCGCTCGGGCCGCCTCAACCACCAGGAGTTCAAGTCGTGCCTTCGCTCGCTGGGCTACGACTTGCCCATGGTGGAGGAGGGCGAACCCGACCCGGAGTTCCAGAACATCCTCAACATCGTCGACCCCAACCGGTAACGCCGCCGCCGCCGCCGCCGCCGCAGTCCCTCCCTCCCGCCCGTCGTCGTCGCGCCCCGGGGGCGGAGCCAGGATTTCAGGCCGGGGTGACAGTCAACAAATTTTAATTTCAAGAGTGATTTAGAGAGTCGGGCTGTTGAGCTAGACGCCGTCGGTTGGCGACACGCTCTGACGATGCAGTTGCACGGAGTCCGCCAGACCGAGTGTCGTACACTTATACGCAGAATGTCACCCCGGTCACACCCCCTCCCCTGGCTCCGCCCCTGGTCGCGCCGGTCCGGCCACCCCCACCCCCCCACCCACCTCACCCACCCCACCGCCCGCGTCATCATCATCATCACGTGGAGATTTCTAGCAGCAGCCAAATATAATCTCAACCCCCCTGATGTCGATTCTAAATACGGAGGGGGGAAAAAGCCCGAGGAGAGAGACACGCAGACTCCAAATATACAGCAGCAGGCGTCAGGGTCGGGGTCGAACCCACGACCTCCTGTAGACCAGGCGAGGTAGTTAACATCTCCTAGCGACCGTGATGATGATGATGAGAGAGACACGCAGGCTCCAAATATACAGCAGCAGGCGTCAGGGTCGGGGTCGAACCCACGACCTCCTGTACACCAGGCGAGGTAGTTAACATCTCCTAGCCACCGTGATGATGATTAGAAAGAGAGAGACACGCAGACTCCAAATATACAGCAGCAGGCATCAGGGTCGGGGTCGAACTCACGACCTCCTGTATACCTGGCGAGGTAGTTAACATCTCCTAGCCACCGTGATGATGAGGAGAGAGACACGCAGACTCCAAATATACAGCAGCAGGCGTCAGGGTCGGGGTCGAACCCACGACCTCCTGTAGGCCAGGCAAGGTAGTTAACATCTACTAGCCACCGTGATGATGATGAGAGAGACACGCAGACTCCAAATATACAGCAGCAGGCGTCAGGGTCAGGGTCGAACCCACGACCTCCTGTATACCAGGCGAGGTAGTTAACATCTCCTAGCCACCGTGATAATGATGAGAGGGAGACACGCAGACTCAAAATATACAGCAGCAGATGTCAGGGTCGGGATCGAACCCATGACCTCCTGTATACCGGTCTAGGTAGTTAACATCTCCTAGCCACATGCAAACTCCAAATATACAGCAGGCGTCAGGGTCGGGGTCGAACCCATGACCTCCTGTATACCAGGCGAGGTAGTTAACATCTCCTAGCCACATGCAAACTCCAAATATACAGCAGCAGGCGTCAGGGTCGGGATCAAACCCATGACCTCCTGTGTACCGGGCGAGGTAGTTAACATCTTCTAGCCACATGCAAACTCCAAATATAAAGCAGGCGTCAGGGTCGGGGTCGAACCCATGACCTCCTGTATACCGGGCGAGGTAGTTAACATCTAGCCACATGCAAACTCCAAATATAAAGCAGGTGTCAGGGTCGGGGTCGAACCCATGACCTCCTGTATACCAGGCGAGGTAGTTAACATTTTCTAGCCACATGCAAACTCCAAATATACAGCAGGCGTCAGGGTCGGGATCGAACCCATGACCTCCTGTGTACAGGCTAGGGCAGTGCGGGAACTGGGCACCTGTGCATTGAGTGGCAGCAGGAATCAGTTTGTGCTGAGGTCCGGTACACAGTGAGTCGGCACGTCAACGCGAGGGTGGCTGGGCGAGTGTGTGATCGGGTGAGCGTGTGGGCGAGTGAGCGAGTGGGCGAGTGTGTGACTACGCGAGAGAGCGAGCGGGTGAGCGAGCGAATGTGTGATTGGGAGAGCGAGTGGGTGTGTGACTACGCGAGAGAGCGTGCGGGTGAGCGAGCGGGTGAGTGATTGGGAGAGCGAGTGGGCGAGTGAGCGAGTGGGCGAGTGTGTGACTACGCGAGAGAGCGAGCGGGTGAGCGAGCGAGTGCGTGATTGGGAGAGCGAGTGGGCGAGTGAGCGAGTGGGTGAGTGTGTGACTACGCGAGAGAGCGAGCGGGTGAGCGAGCGAGTGCGTGATTGGGAGAGCGAGTGGGTGAGTGCGTGACTACGTGGGCGGGCGAGCGGGTGACTACGCGAGAGAGCGAGTGCGCGATCGGATGGGCGGGCGGGCGGGCAAGCGAGCGAGCGTGGCGTTTTTGTCGTTGCAGGGACGGGCAGGTGTCGCTGCAGGAGTACATGGCGTTCATGATCAGCCGCGAGACGGAGAACGTGAAGTCGTCGGACGAGGTGGAGAGCGCCTTCCGGGCTCTCAGCGCCGAGGGGAAGCCCTTCGTCACCAAGGAGGAGCTGTACCAGGTGCCCCAACGCACGCGCGCACGCACCACACGTGCACACGCCACACGTACACACGTACACACGTACACACGTACGTACGTACACGACACGCACATCACTATCTCCGTGCTCCCCTGCCGCACGCACACACGCATGCGTACACGTAAACACACCGCACGTACACACACCACAGCCGTCATTCACCGGTCAGTCGCGACAACGTCGCCCCCCCTCTATCACTGCCACCCCCACTTCCTGCCCTACAGTCTGTTCACGCTACATGGAGGTGTCGTGTGTGTGTGTGTGCGTGTATGTGGTGGTGGTGATGTGTGTGTATGTAAGTCATAATCTTGCTTTATACCCGAAGAATCCGATGAGCTACAAAGCTCTTTTTTCCAGCACGTATGAACGTGCATTGGACTTCCTCTCGCGCGCATCGTACGACGTAGGCGCTAATAGGTGGCAAGCGTGTGCGCGCGTGTTCGTGCGCATGTGTGCGCATGTGTGTGTGTGCTTACAGTGGGGAGCGGTGGTCTAGCGGTTAGCGCTACGCCGCGCTGCGAACCCGGCGTCCCGAGTTCGATTCCCGCCCACGGCCAACACCGGTGACGATTATCTGAACCGGTCCCGGGCATGCCCTAGGTCGACTCAGCCTCAAAATGAGTACCTGGTGTAGCGGTGCTTAGTAATTTCGCCGCTGGGGGACACAAAGGCTGCCGGGCGTGGTGCTGGCCACACCACCCCCTCGTGCACCAGGCGGTGCTCGCTTAACGGCTCTTGCCCCTGCAGCCTGTTGAGGCTACACGGTGGGGATCTTTGTTCTTGTGTGCTCACCCTCCGTATGTGTCTCCCCCCCCCCCCACCTGTGCGGGAGCAGAACCTCACGCGGGAGCAAGCCGACTACTGCATCTCGCACATGAAGCCGTACTGCGACGGCAAGGGTCGCGAGCTGCCCGGCGCCTTTGACTACATCGAGTTCACGCGCTCGCTCTTCCAAAACTAGCACGGCCACCCCGCCCCCATCCCCAATCCCTCCTTGCACTCGCTCACCCCACAGCGCGCTCACTCTCACTCACGCTCACCCCACAGCGCGCTCACTCACGCTCACCCCACAGCGCGCTCACTCACGCTCACCCCACAGCGCGCTCACTCACACTCACCCCACAGCGCGCTCACTCACGCTCACCCCACAGCGCGCTCACGCTCACTCACGCTCACCCCACAAGCGCGCTCACTCACGCTCACCCCACAGCGCGCTCACGCTCACTCACGCTCACCCCACAGCGCGCTCACTCACGCTCACCCCACAGCGCGCTCACGCTCACTCACGCTCACCCCATAGCGCGCTCACGCTCACCCCACAGCGCGCTCACGCTCACCCCACAGCGTGCTCACTCACGCTCACTCACGCTAACCCCACAGCGCACTCACGCACACTAACCCTTAGGAACATTCACACACACCCACTAACCCTGGGGAACACTCGCACACACAGAACACTCACTCGCATGGAACACACACACACACTAACCCCCACTCACACACACACACACTAACCCCCACTCACACACTAACCCCCACTCACACTCACGCACTAACCCCCACTCACACTAACCCCCAAACCCTCACACACACCAACCCCTGCAGCACGCTCGCTAACCACAGCTCAGCGGCGCGCATCTCTCACCGCACGCCGCTGCATCGCGCTTCTTGCAGTAGTTGTAGTAGTCTCCGTCGCACTGCGACGGCGTTAGCTCTGTTCGCCGTTAGCGCCGGGCTCACCCGGTCAACCCCCCCCCCCCCCACCGCCTGTCTCCCCCGCAATGAGACGAGAGCCTCTAATCGGTGAAATCGGTGCGTGGCCGGCGGTGTTGGCGGCGTCGTCGTCGTCCGGTGCAGGGCTGTGTAAATCGGCTGTGTAAATCGGCGGTGATTTTAGGGAAAATGCGGTGCGCGGTCGGTCGGTCGGGAGAGCGAGAGAGAGCGAGACGGCAAGTGAGCGTCGCAACTACGGTCTCCGTACGGTCTCCGTACTGTCTCCGTACTGTCTCCGTCCGGTCTCCGTACGGTCTCCGTACGGTCTCCGTACGGTCTCCGTCCGGTCTCTGTCCGGTCTCTGTCCGGTCTCTGTCCGGTCTCTGTCCGGTCTCTGTCCGGTCTCCGTACGGTCTCCGTCCGGTCTCCGTCCGGTCTCCGTACGGTCTCCGTACAGTCTCCGTCCGGTCCACGGGCGAGGGGATGGACCAAGTCTTTTTTTGAACGGCGGCGATGATGACGACGACAACGACGATTCTCGTCAGATGGAATTGGCACGTTGGCTCATGGCGTTGGCGGCGGCGGTGATGATGATGACGACGGCGGTGATTTTGCCGGCGGCGACGACGACGACAATTCTCGTCGGATGGAATTGGCACATTGACCGATGTGGTTGGCGGCGGCGGTGACGACGATGGGGGAAGGCGGCGGCTGCTGCCGCCGCCGCTACCCTGACGTCCGGCACGGTTGTTGGTTGAACTCCTTTTGCGCGCCACCGTGCCGTGGCCAAACCATCGCCAAATCGGAGGTGCGGTAAGTGGGGGGTGTGGGGGGGGGTGCGGAAGGACGACAACACTAAACACAACGACGAGCAGTTTTAAAGAAAGAGTTTTCACGACCTCCTGTCGAGGCCTCCGGCTCCGGTCGGCGAGTCGGTGGGCCCGGTGATTTCGGTCGGCTCGGTCTCGTGGGCGGGGGGGGGGGGGTTGACGGTGTTAGTCTCGCCGGCGCGCGTAGTTTTAGCACGTGTGTGTGTGTGTGCGCGTGTCTGTTCGTCCGTGTCCAAATAAATCCGCTTGCACACCCACCAGCACTCCGCCGCCGCGTCTTCTCTAAAAGCTGTACGATTTAAACTTGTTTAATAGTACCGGGTGAGGGCCCTACTCGGCGCTCTGTGTGCAGCTCTTTTATTTTTCTATTTGTGAGAAGCTAACCTGGCCGTCACAAACGATGCAACGACGAGAGAGAGAGACACGCAAGCTCTAAATATTACAGCAGCAGCAGGCATCGTCGGGATCGATAGCCACGACCTCCTGCATACCAGGCGAGGTAGTTAACATCTCCTAGCCACGGGGGGAGGGGGGAGGAGAGACACCGCAAACTCCAAATATAGAAAGTGATGAGAGGTGAAGTGATGAGAGATAGTGACGTGTGTTGGAGAGCTAAGAGGCCGTCCATAAATGACGTCACGCACCTGGGGGGGGGTTTGAGAAATGTGACGTCACATCAAAATGCGCAACTTTAAATAAATATAGACAACGCGTTCTACTTAAATACTTTTTTAAATAAATGTTTTCACCTACAACATCAGAGTGCAGCGCCACATTAAATACGCACTACAATGACAATAGTTTAAAGCGATTTGAAGCATGTTTTATATATTTTTGGGGGGTGGGGGGGCAGAGCTTTGTGACGTCATATTTGAGGGGTCTGACTTTGACGCCGTGTGACGTCATTTATGGACGGCCCCCAAGCCACAACATTGGCAATCTTGAGTACGACGTTTCGCCAGTAATGACAACCAGCTTCATCAGGCGACAGACAGATTTGTGGAGCGATACTCCTGTTTCATTCCTGAAACATCTACCCCCCCCCCTCCTCGATTTCAGGAACGTAACGGGAGGATTTCTCCACGAATTCGACGTTCTGGACAAGAGTTCCGCTCGTCCCTAAACATCGAATTCCTCCTCCACAGTAATAATGAAAGATTCTGAACTAATAGCTCAAGTTTTTTTTATTTTATTTTAACAGGTTAACGGCCCCCCACCCCCGGTTATCGCAAATGATGGCAGCACAACACAAAGTGGGCTCGTCATCATCACGTGGACATTATTGCAGCAGCCCAATACTATATAAACGTATTCTATGGGTCTTTCGGTAAAGCCACGTGTATCGAAAAATAGAAAAAGTAATATTAAAAAAAAAATTAAATACGCTTTAATGAAATGTACCCGTACTAGTAATGGAAGAACCCCCACGACTCCAGGAAGTGGGTCCCGAAGTTTGCCCACAACGTAAGGGGACCGTGGTCCAATTACAGCCAACGTCAGTTGAGCGTGGACAATTAAAGCCAAGCCGAAACCATTTAAAAAAATTTGATTTAAAGCTTTCGTGACTGCAGTAATTCATATTCTTAGTTCTTTCGGTAAAGTCACGTTGAAGGGAAACAACAAAATAATAATATATATTACCGAAAGAACTAAGAATATACATTTAAAAAATGTTGAAAAATAATAAAAAAAATATTTCTAACGATAGAATATAATATTGTCATCAGTATGACATAATTTCGATTTAAAGCTTTCGTGACTGCAATGATTCATCTTCTTTGGTTCTTTCGGTAAAGTCACGTAGAATGATAATAAAATAATAAATTGATATTATTTTATTTTATCAATTCTATGGAACCAAAGAAGTATGACATAAGTTTACCAAGTTTGCAGTCGAAACCACATTGGGAAGTGGGTTAAAATTGCGTTACAAGATTTGAGGATACAACAATAAAAAGCGTGCAATTAAATATCTCAACACAAGCAGTCGCCGTTCCCAGCTGAAGACGAGTTGCTTGTGTTGCGATCGAAACGTCGTGATATTTTAATTCTTATTTTACTTCTATCTACGTGGCTTTACGGAAAGACCCAAAGAATATGCATTCCTGCAGTCACGAAAGCTTTGAAGTCACAGATTTTACTATGAACGTGTTTTCTACAGACTCGTAGAGACCCACAGAGACCCATACTACAGACCCATAGAGACATACTCAGAGACCCATACAGACCCATACAGACCCATAGAGACACATAGAGACCCATACAGACCCATAGAGACCCATACTCAGAGACCCATACAGATCCATAGAGACCCACAGAGACCCATAGAGACCCATAGAGACACATACTCAGAGACCCATACAGACCCATAGAGACCCATCGAGACCCATACTCAGAGACTCATCGAGACCCATAGAGACCCACAAAGACCCATACTCATCGAGACCCATACTAAAACTAAACTTTTTATTTACCAGGTTAAGGGCCCCGACTGAGCTGCGTGTCGCGCTTCTTCAGAAGCGACTCCCCCCCCCCCCCTCCTGGCTATCGCAAACGATAGCGGCTCAACACAAAGTGGCTTATGGTCGTCGACGTCATCATCATCACGTGGACATTTACAGCAGCAGCCAAAGACTCTGAATGTGGAGGGGAGGACCCGGACAAAAATGCACGCCACCGCGGGGATGAACGCGCAGACTTCAAATCTACAGCAGCAGCAGCAGCAGGCGTCGTCAGGGTCGGGATCGAACCCACGACCTCCTGTATACCAGGCGAGGTAGTTAACATCTCCTAGCCACCGTGATGATGATGATGTGAGAGAGAGACGCAGACTCCAAATATACAGCAGCCGCAGGCATCGTCAGGGTCGGGATGGGGTCGCGGTGACGTCACCTCGCACGTTACCTGGTGACGTCGCCGCGTAAGTTATTTTACGCGGTGACGTCGCTTCGTAGCTACGTGACGTCACGGCGTGGATGTTTGCGCGGTGACGTCATCACGCGCGCTAACGATCCTCCCCACCCCCTCCTCACGTGCCCCGCCTCTCTCCACCCTCCCCCCCCCCTCATTACCACGTGACCGACCCCCCAACCCACCCTCCCCCAGCGTCACGTGGCCTCGCTTCAGTTTCAGTTTATTTTGGTATAACCCTGTGAGCCATTCGGCTCTTGAATCGGGTGCAACCACAACAAACAAAAAACACGAACAAGAAAAACATCTTAAAGTGACTATGTGACTGCGCAAACAGAAAATCCATGGACAAAAAAACAGCAAAAATATTCCTGAAAAAAAAGCACCGTACACCAACGCTGCGTGCAAAAAATCCCAGTGGGATGCAAGTCAAACAACAACAACAACCACAAGAAAACTTAGATTAAGGCCGTCAGTCTAACTCCGTACTACAACAAAAACAATCATGTCCAAACCAAAAAACGTTTTCGAAATCACCAAAAAATAAAGCCATAATTGCAACGTAACAGTGATCACAGGGACTGTGACCGAATTTTTACAATAAACTACATAAATAACATGTAACACCAAATCCTAGAGCCATAGCTGGCTGCATGAGTTACTCCACAACAACAGAAGCATCAGTCGGAGTGTCACATTTTTCAATGCACCTTTAAGATCAGCACGCTAAATCAAAATACAGATAATACTTTGCAGCGTCATCCGGAGCGAAAACATTTTATTTTATTTTACGCCAATGAATAGGCAGCTAGGGGTGTACAACTCCTCTAGAGCAGTTTTGAGTGAAAATCTCATTGGTAGTGATTCAAGTTGAAGTTTATTGGCAATAGCATTCCAGACCCTGGGGGCATCAATAGCAAAGGCCCTTCCTCCAGTTTTTGTACGCCAATAGGGAATGTGAAGCTGGTAAATGAGCGAAGACCTGAGGTCAAATTTGTTCTTTGAAACAGAGAGGAGATCCAGCAGGTAGTCTGCGGATTTTTTTGTAAGTACATCGTGAATAAATAAGATCTGGTGCACAAGCCGTCGAACATTAAGAGATGTTAAGTTTGACCCTATGTAGAGATCACAGTGGTGAGTCCTTTATGGGCAGTTCAATGCAAATCTTAAGGCCGAGTGGTAGATGGAATTAAGCTTCTTCAGTACAGTACTTGGGGCTGATTTATACACGATGTCACAGTAAATTTTGATTTAAAGCTTTCGTGACTGCAGTAATTCATATTCTTAGTTTTTTTCGGTAAAGTCACGTTGAAGAGAAACAACAAAATAACAAAATATATATAAAACAATACAAAATTCTCACGACGTTTCGACCATAACTCAAACGGTCATCATCAGGTGTGTCGGTTTGCATAAATGTATTTTTAAAACGGCACATTTATTTATTTAAAAAAAACGTTGGCGTCACGCGCAGCGATTGGCAGTTTGCCCAGGACTAGTCCATCTATTTTTTTTTTTGAAAAGAGGAGGGGGGAGACGAAATTTTTTATAATGTATGCTGTCTGAAAGCCACTGTAAGCGTGAACAATAAATCAAGAACTGAAATGATTTATCAAATCTTTCCAATGATTGCTAAGATAGAATCCATCTTCTCGGTTGAAATTGTCTCTGTGCTTGTATATGTGGATAGCCTCATGAACGAATCTCTCATGGAAGCCAGATGGCTTACAAAGAACCTCCGTCTTGGAAAAGTCAATGGCATGTGAGCCTACTGAATTAGAACAATGATCTGCTACGGCCGAGGTGTTGGTCCTACCGTGTTTAAGGTCTGCTTTATGTTCACGAATGCGGTCCGAGACATGGCGTTTGGTTTCTCCAATGTAACTACTACCACAGAGGCAACTTAGTTTGTAGACACCAGGGTATTGTATGTCCGTAAAAGATGTGATTCCGGACATACAATACCCTGGTGTCTACAAACTAAGTTGCCTCTGTGGTAGTAGTTACATTGGAGAAACCAAACGCCATGTCTCGGACCGCATTCGTGAACATAAAGCAGACCTTAAACACGGTAGGACCAACACCTCGGCCGTAGCAGATCATTGTTCTAATTCAGTAGGCTCACATGCCATTGACTTTTCCAAGACGGAGGTTCTTTGTAAGCCATCTGGCTTCCATGAGAGATTCGTTCATGAGGCTATCCACATATACAAGCACAGAGACAATTTCAACCGAGAAGATGGATTCTATCTTAGCAATCATTGGAAAGATTTGATAAATCATTTCAGTTCTTGATTTATTGTTCACGCTTACAGTGGCTTTCAGACAGCATACATTATAAAAAATTTCGTCTCCCCCCTCCTCTTTTCAAAAAAAAAAATAGATGGACTAGTCCTGGGCAAACTGCCAATCGCTGCGCGTGACGCCAACGGTTTTTTAATAAATAAATAAATGTGCCGTTTTAAAAATAAATTTATGCAAACCGACACACCTGATGATGACCGTTTGAGTTATGGTCGAAACGTCGTGAGAATTTTGTATTGTTTTATATATATTTTGTTATTTTGTTGTTTCTCTTCAATGTGACTTTACCGAAAAAACTAAGAATATGATGTCACAGTAGTCAAGTAGAGGCAGCATGGTAGCTTTTATCAATTCCAAACGGAACATTGGGGGGAAGCAGTGCTTGTGTCGATACAGAAAACCAATTTATATTTTTGCCTTTTTACCAATGTTTGTCTTATTCTTGGTTCTTTCGGTAAAGTCACGTAGAAGGGAAACAATACAATAAAAAATATAAAACAATAAAATTCTCACAATGTTTCGACTGCAACACAAGCAATCATCATCAGGTGTGAAAACCACAGCAAGAAATATTTTTTCACACCTGATGATTGCTTGTGTTGCAGTCGAGACGTCGTGAGAATTTTATTGTTTTATATTTTTATTATTTTATTACTTCCCTTCTACGTGACTTTACCAAAAGAACCAAGAATATGAATCCCTGCAGTCACGAAAGCTTGAAATATATTTTTTTGTCTTTTTACCAATACGCACGCAATTGGTTAACCAACTGCGTGCGTGATGACGTCATCCGAGGTGTCTGTCCATGCGTCGAATTCATCGGGGTCGTGACGTCATGACGCTCTCTTCCCCCCCTCCTCCTCACCCCCTCACCAACGTGAACCGTCCCCACCCCCGACACCGCTGACGCGTCACGTGGTCTCTGGAAAATAAAAAAGCGTGCGTCATTACGTCACCCGGTGGGGGGGGGGGGTGTCCGCGCGTCGAATTCATCGCGGTGACGTCACCGCTACAAAAACCTGTGACCGTGACGTCATGACGCTTTCTCTACTCCCGCCCCCTTCTGCACGTGATCCCCCCCCCACCCGGCGCGTGCCGCGGGCTCACGTGACAGCGAGGGGTGTTGGGGCGGGGGACCACGTGACTCGAACCCCCAGAAGGTGGGCATCGCAAGAGTTCTGCGATCATGGGTCTCGAGTCCCCTCGCTCCTCCGCGGGGCCCCCTCGCTCCTCCGCAGGGTCCCCTCGCTCCTCCGCGGGGCCCCCTCGCTCCTCCGCAGGGCCCCCTCGCTCCCCACTTCTCCTCCCCCTCCTCCTCGTCGCCTTGCTGCCGCTGCTGCTCCTCTGTCCGCCAGCCGGAGCTGCTGGGGTCCCGCGCGTCCCGAGACCCCTGGCGCTCAGGGTCCGTGGCTGGGCCCCCTCGCCTGGGGTCTCCTACAGCACCCACTACCTGGAGCAGAAGGTACAGCGGGGCGAGGGGGGGGGGTAGAGCTAGGGGGGGGGGGGGGGGTCCAGGGGTTCCGCAGGAGGGACACGGGGATATTTGTGGAGATTGTAACTAAGGGGGCGTCCATAAATGACGTCACGCGATTTTGACCCCCCCCCAAAAAAAATATAAAACATGCTTCAAATCGCTTTAAACTATTATCATTGTAGTGCGTATTTAATGTGGCGCTGCACTCTTATGTTGTAGGAGAAAACATGTATTAAAAAGTATTTTTAATTAAGTAGAACGTGTCTATATTTATAAAGTTGCGCATTTTGATGTGACGTCACATTTCTCAAACCCCCCCTCCCCCCCTCGTCACACATCGTCACAAATGTCTGACCCCCCCCCCCCCTCCATATTGTGTTTAAGTTTTGTTTGCACCTTGTACACTTGTATCGTCGTCGTGTTTGTTGTTGTGAACGTTGTGACCACCGTGCCCCTGACTGGATATCTGTGGGGAAAGAGCTTTATAGCTCATCGGATTCCTCCCTGCAGTATGAAAACATTCTGATTCTAGCACGGACCCCCACCGCCGCCAAACCCCCCAACGCGCCCCCCCCTTTCCCCTCTCCTCCAACCCCCCACACCCCTCCCCCCCATCTACCCCCTCCCTCCCCCCCATCTACCCCCTCCCTCCCCCCCATCTACCCCCACCCCTCCCCCCCATCTACCCCCACCCCTCCCCCCCATCTACCCCCACCCCTCCCCCCATCTACCCCCACCCCGCCCACCATCTACCCCCTCCCCCCCATCTACCCCCACCCTCCCCCATCCCGCCCCCCCATCTACCCCCACCCTCCCCGCCATCTACCCCCACCCCCCCACCCCATCTACTCCCACCCTCCCCCATCCCGCCCCCCCATCTACCCCCCCATCTACCCCCTCCCCCCCATCTACCCCCCCCACCTACCCCAGCCCTCCCTCATTTACCCCCCCACCTACCCTACCCCACCCCTCCCCTCCCCCTCACCTCCCCCCACCCCTCCCCCCCCATCAACCCTCACCTACCCCAACCTCTCCCCCCCACCTACCCGCCACCTCACCCCCCACCTACCCCCCCTTCCCCTCCCTTCCCCCCCCCCCAGATCGACCACTTTGGCTTTGCGGAGGACGGCAGCTTCAAGCAGCGCTACCTGCAGTCCGCACTGCACCACCGCGCGAGTGGACCGGTGCTCTTCTACACCGGCAACGAGGGAGACATCACCTGGTTCTGCAACAACACCGTGAGGCCGGGGGCCGGTGGTGGTTGTTGAGTCGGTGGTGATGGGGGATGGTGGTGGTGGAGGAGGTGATGGAGGAGGTGGTGGTGGAGGAGGTGGTGGTGGAGGAGGTGGTGGTGGAGGAGGTGGTGGTGGAGGTGGTGGTGGAGGTGGTGGGAGGTAGAGGTGGTGGTGGAGGAGGTGGTGGAGGAGGTAGTGGTGGAGGAAGTGGTGGAGGTTGTGGTTGTAGTGGTAGTAACTGTGAGAGGTAGAGGTGGTGGTGGAGGAGGTAATGGGAGGTGGAGGTGGTGGGAGGTTGAGGTGGTGGTGAAGGAGGTGGTGGAGGTTGTGGTTGTAGTGGTGGTAACTGTGAGAGGGGGTGGTGGTGGTGGTGGAGGTGGTGGTGGTAATCATGAGGTGGGAGGTGGAGGTGGTGGTGGAAGTGGGAGGGATGCAGGCAAGGCCAATGAGTCAGATGCCTTCTATGACCTCCTGTCACAGGTGCTGGCTAAAGTGGCCCCTCGGGATAGAGTCATCCTGTTGGGTGACTTCAATGCCCGAGTTGGTCATGATGCTGGCACCTGGTCTGGAGTGATTGGAAGGCATGGGCCAAATCAGCTCAATTACAACGGTAGGAGGCTGCTAGATTTTTGTGCAGCCCATGGGCTTGTAATTACCAACACGCTGTTCCGGCATCGGCGCATCCACACAACATCATGGATGCATGCCGGGTCCAAGCAAGAACATCTGCTGGACTACATAGTGACGGAACAGCGGATGCGGGTTCATGTTCTTGACACCAGGACCTATTGTGGAGCTGATCTGCCCTCTGACCATCGACTTGTCATCTGTAAGATGCACCTGCCATTATTCCACTCCGGTGGTGGGTGTACACCCAGGACCCCATTCCAACCTAAGGTGGCCTGGTCTCAGCTAGCTGATGGAAGTTGCAAGCAACAATTTCATCATCACTTGTGGCTGGGGTTGGCATCGTCCCCCACTCCTGATGTCGAGGGTAAATGAGTGAGGTTTAGGACTGTGACTCGTGCAGCTGCAATGGCTGCTTTGGGTATGCGGCCTCTGTGGAGGAGGCTCGTGAAGGACGCTGCTACTGGGCAGTTAGAGGCAGTCGCCCTCCAACAACAACGGAGGGCGGAGGAACGACGCTCACAACAACGAGCGGAGCGCCGGGTGGCTAAAGCACAGCAGGTTGGCGCAGTAGGGGACAAAGGTGGTGCATCAGCCAGTCATCTCAGTCAGTCGACTCGTGGCACTTGGGTCTGCCCCGTGACCTCATGCCAGCGGGCGTTCGACACTTCACGTGGCCTCAAGGTGCACATGGCCTGGCACATGCGTCGTGGTGACGTCACTGCCACTTAGTGGCGAATGGCGGTTGTTGTTGTTGGTGGAGATGGTGGTGGTGGAGATTGTGGTGGTGGAGATTGTAGTGGTAACCCCGAAGGGGTTGGTGGAGGGTGTTGGTAGTGGAGGAGGTGGTAGTGGAGGAGGTGGTGAGGGTGGTGGAGGTGGTGGGGGTGGTGGAGGTGGTCGAGGTGGTGGAAATGGTGGTATTAGAGGTTGGCACAATAGGGGGCAGAGGTGGTGCATCATCGGCCAGTCATCTCAGTCGGTAAACCCATGCCACCTGCAGGGTCTGTCCCGTGACCTCGTCGTGCTGGCGGGCGATAGCCTCAAAGTGTACCTAGCCTGGCGCGAGCATCGGGGCGACTTCACCGCGACTTGGTTGCGAATGGCGGCTGTTGTTGTCTGTGGTGGTAGTGGAGCGGTGGTCCAGCGGTTAGCGCCACGCTGCGCTTCGAACCCGGCAGAGGCCCGAGTTCAATTCCCGCTCACGGCCACCAACACATCGGTGTCGCCGCCGACGGCGTCGTCGCCAACGGCGTCGCCGCTGACGGTGTTGCCGGTTGCAGGGCTTCATGTGGGACGTGGCGGAGGAGCTGGGCGCTCTGCTCGTGTTCGCTGAGCACCGCTACTACGGGGAGTCGCTGCCATTCGGGGACAAAGCCTACTCGGTGCGGAGACACACGCACGGAGACACGCGCACGGAGACACGCGCACGGGGACACGTGCACGGGGACACGCGCACGGGGACACGCGCACGGGGACACACGCACGGAGACACGCGCACGGAGACACGCGCACAGAGACACACGCACGGGGACACGCACGGAGACACACGCACGGGGACACGCGCGGAGACACATGCGCAGGGACACGCGCACGGAGACACACGCACGGAGACACGCACGGGGACACGCACGGAGACACGCTGAGACACGTGCGGAGACAAGTGCGGAGACACACGCTGGGACAAACGCAGGGACACGTGGGGACTCGCTCCGAGCCAGATTCGGATGACTTCTGGTGATGCCAGAAGTCATCCGAATCGATGATGCAGCCGGTGGAGAACCAACGCCGTACCCTGCCGGGCCTGTCACGCTGGCTCAGGTGTGGGGAAGGGGGCATCATCGGTGGAGAGTGGCAGCTTGTTGTGTCATTGTTGCTGACTCCCTCCCCTCCCACCTACCTCCCCATCCCCTCCCCACCATCCCCTCTCCTCCCACCTACCTCCCCCTACCCTTCCCCCTCCCCTCCCCTCCCCACCGTCCCCTCCCCTTCCCTCCCCTCTCCTCCCATCCCCTCCCCCCACTCCCTTCCCCCCGCTCCCCTCCCCCCGCACCCTTCCCCCCCCTCTCCACTATCCCCCCCCCACTCCCCTCTCCTCCCCTCCCCACTGTCCCCTCCCCCCGTTCCCCTCCCCTCCGCTCCCCCCTCCCCTACCACCCCCTCCCGTTGGCTCCCCAGAGCCCGCAGACGCTGCAGTACCTCTCCTCGGCACAGGCCCTCGCTGACTTCGCTGTGCTCATCGAGCACATCAGAGGTACGTGTGGGGTGGGGGAACCACGTGTGGGCGTGTGTGTCTGTGTGTGTCTGTGTGTGTGTGTGCGTCTGTGTGTGTATGCGCGTCTGTCTGTGTGTGTGTGAGGAGCGGTAGTGTAGCGGGTTAGCGCTACACTGCGCTACGAACCTGGCGACCCGGGTTCGATTCCCGCTCACGGTCAACACCGTTGACGATTACCTGAACCGTTTCTGGGCCTCCCCTAGGTCGACTCAGCCTCAAATGAGCACCTAGTGTAGCGGTGTTTGGTAAACATCGCCACTGGGGAAACAAAGGCGGCCGGGCGTGGTGCTGGCCACCCACCCCCTCGTGTGCCACAGTGCCGGTAGCCTTCATAGGTGCTGCTACTCGCTAACAGCACTTGCCCCGACAGTCTGTACAGGCTACACGGGGGATCTTTGCTGTGGTGCCCAGTGTGTGTATATGTGTGTGTGTGCCCGTCCGTGTGTGTGTGTGTGTGTCCATGTGTGTGTGCCTATCCGTCCGTGTGTGTGTGCCTATCCGTCCGTGTGTGTGTATGTGTCCGTGTGTGTGCGTGTGTGTGCGTGTGTGTGTATGTGTCCGTGTGTGTGCGTGTGTGTGTGTGTATGTGTCCGTGTGTGTGCGTGTGTGTGTGTGTATGTGTCCGTGCGTGCGGTGCCCGCCTGTGTGTGTGTGTGCCCGTCCGTGCGTGCGGCACAGGCACCGTCCCTGGCGTGGGGGACAGCCCCGTGGTGGCCGTGGGGGGCTCCTATGGCGGCATGCTGGCCGCGTGGCTGCGCATGAAGTACCCCCAGAGCGTCGTCGGGTAACGCCCACACCCCCCACTCGCACCCCCACTCGCGCCCCCCCCCCCACCCCCCGCTCGCCTCCCCCCGCTAACCCCCCCCCCCCGCTAACCCCCCCCCGCTAACCCCCCCCCGCTAACCCCCTCCCCCTAACCCCCCCCCCCGTTCACGCCGCGCGTGGCAGGGCGCTGGCGGCGTCGGCGCCCATCTGGCAGTTCACGGGGCTGACGGAGTGCGGTGCGTACACGCGCATCGTGACGCGCACGTTCGAGACGCGAGGCGGCGCCGCCTGCCCCCGCAGCGTGCGGCGGTCCTGGGCCGCCATCGACCGCGTGGCCTCCACCGGTGAGAGGCCTCCACCCACCCACGACCCACCCACGGCCCAACCCCCCTACCCATGGCCATCCCACCCAGGGCCATCCCACCCATGGCCCAACCACGGCCCACCCACCCACCCACGGCCCAACCACCCACCCACGGCCCAACCACCCACCCACGGCCCAACCACCCATGGCCCACCCATGGCCCACCCACCCATGGCCCACCCACCCATGGCCCGCCCAACCACCCACCCACGGCCCACCCACCCACGGCCCACCCACCCACCCATGGCCCACCCATGGCCCACCCACCCATGGCCATCCCACCCACGGCCCACCCACCCATGCCCCACCCACCCACCCATGCCCCACCCCTACCACCCACCCACCCACAGCCCACCCCCTCACCCACCACCCAACGGGCCACCCCCTCACCACCCACCCCGCCTCCCCCCACCTGGCTATCAGAAGCCATCATTTGTGAAAAAGAAGCCCAGTGGGGCCTCACCTTGAGCGCCCTGAACCTTTGTCTGCGCGTGCCACCGCCGCCAGTGGACGGGCTGCGCTGGCTGGGCGCCACCTTCCGCCTGTGCGCCCCGCTGGGAGGGCCCGGCGACGTGCTGGCGCTCAAGGCGTGGCTGGCGGAGACGTGGGGCGACCTGGCCATGGTGGACTACCCCTACGCCGCCAGCTTCCTGCAGCCGCTGCCAGCCTTCCCCGTGCACGTAGGCTCGCCCTCGCCCTGCCCGCCACGCTCGCCAAAACCCGCTCGCCAAAACCCGCTCGCCAAAACCCGCTCAAGAGTCACCCGTTCGTTCGCCTGTTCACACGCTCGCTCGCTCGCCCACTCTCCTGGGCACTCACTCGTCCACTTGCGCTCACTCACTCACTCACCCCCCCCGCCCCACTCACCTTAGTCGCACCGGCTCTCTCATTCGCCTAGTCGTGCGCTCGCCCACCTGCTCACTCGCCTGCTCACACGGTTGCCTGCTCGCTCGCTCAGTCACTGACCCTCCTAGACTCTCGCTCGCCCGCTCCTCGCTCACTCACCTTGTCACGCACTCGCCCGCTCCTCGCTCACTCGCTCGTTTGCCAGGTATGCAGTCACGTGACCCCCGTGCCCCCCCCCCCTGCCCCCCCCAAGGCAGTGTGCAGTCACATGACCCCCGTGCCCCCCCTCCCCCCTGCCCCCCCCCCAGGCTGTGTGCAGTCACCTGCAGAAGCCGGAGGCCCCGGACGCGGCGCTGCTGCGGGCGGTGGTGCGGGCGGCCTCCGTCTACTACAACCACACGGGCACCAGCGCCTGCTTCAACACCTCGCAGAGCGCCACCGCCAGTCTGGGCATGCAGGGCTGGGATTACCAGGTACACCCCCCCCCCCACCACCACCACCCTCTTAGTGGGGGGGTGGGGTGATGGTGGGGGGGGTGGGGTGATGGTGGGGGGGAGGGTGATAGTAGGGGAAGAGGGGGGATAGTGAGGGGAGGCCAGGAGTGATAGTGAGGGGGGGGGGAGGTGATAGTTTAGGGGGGAGATTGATGGGGGGGAGGTGATAGTGGGGGGGTGATAGTGGGGGGAGGTTGATAGTGGGGAGGGGGGGCGAGGGTGATAGTGGGGGGAGGGTGATAGTGGGGAGGGGGGGCGAGGGTGATAGTGGGGGGGCGAGGGTGATAGGGGGGAGGGGTGATAGTGTGGGAGGGTGATAGTGGGGGGGGGGGGGTGAGGGTGATAGGGGGAGGGGTGATAGTGGGGGGGGGGTGATGCCCACGTGTGTGTAGGTTGTGCGTGCCTGAGTTTATGTGTGTGTGTGTGTACGTGTGTTTACACACGTACACACACACACGTGTACGTGTGTAGCGGTAATGTAGTGGTTAGCGCACTGCGCTATGAACCCGGCGACCCGATTTCGATTCCCGCTTACGGCCAACACCATTGACGATTATCTGAACCGGTCCCGGGCCTCCCCTAGGTCGACTCAGCCTAAAATGAGTACCTTGAGCGGTGTGTAAGCATCGCCACTAGGGAGACAAAGGCGGTCGGGCGTGGTGCTGGCCACCCACCCCCTCGTGTACCGTTCCGGCCTTCATAGGTGCTGCTCGCTAACAGCACTTGCCCCGACAGTCTGTTAAGGCTACACGGGGGATCTTTGTTTTTGTTTACATATATGTACAAGTCTACGTGTGTGTTTACGTGTGTTTACACGTGTACGTGTGTGCACGTGTGTTTACGTGTGTACATGTCTGTGTGTGTGTACTTGTGTACGTGTCTGTACGTGTGTTTACCGTGTGTGTACGTGTGTGTACGTGTGCACGTGTGTGTTTACGTGTGTACGTGTCTGTACGTGTGTGTATGTGTGTGTACGTGTCTGTACGTGTCTGTACGTGTCTGTGTGTGTGTACATGTGTTACGTGTCTGTACGTGTGTGTACGTGTCTGTACGTGTGTGTGTACGTGTCTGTACATGTCTGTACGTGTGTGTGTACGTGTCTGTATGTGTGTGTGTGTACATGTCTGTACATGTCTGTATGTGTGTGTTTACATGTGTGTGTACGTGTCTGTACGTGTGTGTACGTGTCTGTACGTGTGTGTTTACGTGTCTGTACGTGTGTGTGTGTACGTGTCTGTACGTGTGTGTGTGTGTACGTGTCTGTACGTGTGTGTGTGTGTACGTGTCTGTACGTGTGTACGTGTCTGTACGTGTCTGTACGTGTGTGTGTGTACGTGTCTGTACGTGTGTGTGTGTGTACGTGTCTGTACGTGTGTGTGTGTACGTGTCTGTACGTGTGTGTGTGTACGTGTCTGTACGTGTGTGTGTGTACGTGTCTGTACGTGTGTGTGTGTACGTGTCTGTACGTGTGTGTGTGTGTGTGTACGTGTCTGTACGTGTGTGTGTGTACGTGTCTGTACGTGTGTGTACGTGTCTGTACGTGTGTGTGTGTACGTGTCTGTACGTGTGTGTACGTGTCTGTACGTGTGTGTACGTGTCTGTACGTGTGTGTGTGTGTACGTGTCTGTACGTGTGTACGTGTCTGTACGTGTGTATGTGTCTCTACGTGTGTGTCTACGTGTGTGTTTACGTGTGTGTACGTGTGTGTACGTGTCTGTACGTATGTACGTGTGTGTATACGTGTGTGTGTGTGTACGTGTCTGTACGTGTCTGTACGTGTGTGCGTTTACGTGTGACGCATGTTTGCGTGTGCCCGCGCAGGCGTGCACGGAGATGGTGATGCCCGCGTGCGCCGACGGCAAGGTGGACATGTTCGAGGAGGCCCGGTGGGACGAGGCGGCCTTCGCCGAGGAGTGCCGGCGCACCTGGGGGGTGCTGCCCCGCCCCACCTGGGCCCCCACCCTCTACGGGGGCGCAACATCACGCAGCACACCAACATCGTCTTCAGGTGGCGGCACAGCGTCATCGCAATGGGGTCATTGAATAGGGGTCATCGTAATGGGGTCATTGAATAGGGGTCATTGAATAGGGGGTCATTGAATAGGGGTCATCGTAATGTGGTCATTGAACAGGGGTGATTGAATAGGGGGTCATTGAATAGGGGTCATTGAATAGGGGGTCATTGAATAGGGAGTCATTGAATAGGGGGTCATTGAATAGGGGTCATTGAATAGGGGGTCATTGAATGGGGGTCATTGAATGGGGGTCATTGAATAGGGGGTCGTTGAATAGGGGTCGTTGAATAGGGGTCATTGAATAGGGGTCATCGTAATGGGGTCATTGAATACGGGTCATTGAATAGGGGTCATTGAATAGGGGGTCGTTGAATAGGGGGTGATTGAATAGGGGGTGATTGAATAGGGGGTGATTGAATAGGGGGTGATTGAATAGCGGTCATTGAATAGGGGGTCATTGAATAGGGGGTCATTGAATAGGGGTCATTGAATAGGGGGTCGTTGAATACGGGGTCGTTGAATAGGGGGGTCGTTGAATAGGGGGTCATTGAATAGGGGTCATTGAATAGGGTCATTGAATAGGGGGTCATTGAATAGGGGGTCATTGAATAGGGGGTCATTGAATAGGGGGTCATTGAATAGGGGTCATCGTAATGGGGTCATTGAATAGGGGTCATTGAATAGGGGTCATTGAATAGGGGTCATCGTAATGGGGTCATTGAATAGGGGTCATTGAATAGGGGTCATCGTAATGGGGTCATTGAATAGGGGTCATTGAATAGGGGGTCGTTGAATAGGGGTCGTTGAATAGGGGGTCATTGAATAGGGGGTCATTGAATAGGGGTCATTGAATAGGGGTCATTGAATAGGGGGTCGTTGAATAGGGGGTCATTGAATAGGGGTCATTGAATAGGGGTCATTGAATAGGGGTCATTGAATACGGGTCATTGAATACGGGTCATTGAATGGGGGTCATTGAATAGGGGTCATTGAATAGGGGTCATTGAATAGGGGTCATTGAATAGGGGTAATTGAATACGGGTAATTGAATACGGGTCATTGAATAGGGGGTCATTGAATAGGGGGTCATTGAATAGGGGGTCATTGAATATGGGTCATTGAATATGGGTCATTGAATAGGGGGTCACTGAATAGGGGGTCATCGTAAGGGGGTCATCGTAACGGGGTCATCGTTGACTCGACTCGACCATTGCACAGCTTGGCAATGCTTACGACGGCGGTGACGGTGACGCCGGCGGTGGCGGTGACGACGATGTTGAACTTTCGGTGACTCGCTTTACCTTTCCCTGCACTCTGCACTCGTTGTGGGAACTTTCTCTGACTCCGTGCCCCCCCCCACACTCCTGGACATCTGTGAAAAAAAATATTCTGATTCTCTGCTACCCGTATCTCTGTCCCCCTCCCTCCCTCCCCTCCCTCCCTCCCTCCTCCCTCCCCTACCTACCTCCTCCCCTCCCTGCCTCCCCTCCCCTCCCTCCCTCCCTCCCTCCCTCCCTCCCCTCCCCTCCCTCCCTCCACCTCCCTCCCTCCCTCCCTCTCTCCCTACTCCCCTCCCTCCCTCCCTCCCTCCCCCCTCCCTCCCCTCCCTCCTACCTCCCTCCCCTCCCTCCCCTCCCTCCTCACTCCCTCACCTCCCTCCCCTCCCTCCCCCTCGCTGGTACCGGCGTGCGCCGGCGCCAGTAACGGCGGGCTGGACCCGTGGTCGGGCGGCGGGGTGACGCGCTCGCTGGGCCCTTCCCTGCCGGCGCTGCTCATCCCGGACGGCGCCCACCACGCCGACCTGCGCTCCAACTGCGCGCAGGACCCGGACTCGTTCCTGCACGCACGCCGCGCCGAGGTGGCGCTCATCCAGCAGTGGGTGAAGGAGGCGCGCGATCAGCGGCAGCCGTAGCTGCGGCCGTGGCAGCGGCAGCTGCAGCACCAGCGGCAGCTGCAGCACCAGTGGCAGCTGCAGCACCAGCTGCAGCACCAGCGGCAGCAACAGCTGCAGCAGCAGCTGCAGTAGAAGCTGCAGCAGCAGCTGTAGAAGCAGCAGCAGCAGCAGCAGCTGTAGAAGCAGCAGCAGCAGCAACTGTAGAAGCAGCAGCAGCAGCAGCTGTAGAAGCAGCAGCAGCAGCAACTGTAGAAGCAGCAGCAGCAGCTGTAGAAGCAGCAGCTGCTACAGCTACGGCTGCAGCTACAACCATATCCACCCCCCCTACTCACTCTGCAATCTTCAGGGGTGGTGGTGAGGGGTGGTGGTGGTGAGTAGGAGGTGAGAGGCTGGCCACTTAAGGTTCGGTGGTGGAGGGGGGTGGGGGTGAGTGGCCGGGTGAGGCTGGCCGTGTGTCACGATGCGGTGGTGAGGGCTCTCCGTGGCGAGGGGGGTAAGGGTGAGAGGTGAGGACGGGGGCGGGGGGTGCTGCGGGTGAGGAGAGGGTGAGGAGAGGGTGAGGAGAGGGTGAGGAGAGGGTGAGGAGAGGGTGAGGAGAGGGTGAGGAGAGGGTGAGGAGAGGGTGAGGCGTTGAGTCGCGGTGACCCGGCTTCACTTGCCGCCGTTTGTTGTGGTCGGAACAGACGGTGGCTAGGAGATGTTAACTACGTCGCCTGGTACACAGGAGGTCTGGGTTCGATACCGACCCTGATGACGCCTGCTGCTGCTGCTGTAGATTTGGAGTCTGCGTGTCTCTCTCATCATCATCACGGTGGCTAGGAGATGTTAACAACCTCGCCTGGTACGCAGGAGGTCGTGGGTTCAACACTGACCCTGACGACGCCTGCTGCTGTATATTTGGAGTCTGCGTCTCTCTCTCTCTCCCCGCCTCCGCATTGCGAATCGCCGCCGGAGTCAATTTGCCTGCCGCTCTCAATGTCCACGTGACGACGGCGGCGGTGCCATCCTGGTCCTGGGCATCCTCCCCTAGGTAGACTCGGCCTCGAATGAGCGCCTGAAGCCAGCGGTGTGTAGTTAAACATCACCGCTGGAGGGAGACAAAGGCGGCCGGGCGTGGTACTGGCCACCCCCCCGAACAGCACTTGCCCCCAACGGCCTGGTAAGGCTCTACACGGGATCTCCGTCTTTGTTAATGTCAACTGAGAGAAACTGCGATTGTTCTACTTAAAGCAATAAAGTTCGTGTGAATGTGACTCGCGTGGAGGCGGAGAGAGAGAGGTCGTGATTTGAGTTATGGAGTCCCTACACCCCCTCCCCACCAGTCATCATGGACAGGGTGGGCGAGAAGTCCCTACACCCCCCCCCCCCCACAGTCATCATGGGCAGGGTGGGCGAGAAGTCCCTACACCCCCCCATCCCCCCCACAGTCATCATGGACAGGGTGGGCGAGAAGTCCATACACCCCCTCCCCACCAGTCATCATGGACAGGGTGGGTGAGAAGTCCCTACACCCCCACCCCCCCCCCCACAGTCTTCATGGTCAGGGTGGGCGAGAAGTCCCGACACCCACCCCCCCCAGTCATCCCTACACCCCCCCCACAGTCATCATGGGCAGGGTGGGCGAGAAGGCCCTACTCCCCACCCCCCTCCCCAGTCATCATGGCAGGGTGGGCGAGAAGTCCCTACACCCCACCCCAGTCATCATGGGCAGGGTGGGCGAGAAGTCCCTACACCCCCCCCCCCCTCTCACGGTCATCATGGGCAGGGTGGGCGAGAAGTCCCTACACCCCACCCCACAGTCATCATGGGCAGGGTGGGCGAGAAGTCCCTACACCCCACCCCACAGTCATGGGCAGGGTGGGCGAGAAGTCGCTACACCCCCCCCCCCTCCCACGGTCATCATGGGCAGGCTGGACGAGAAGTCCCTACACCCCCCCCCCCCCTCTCACGGTCATCATGGGCAGGCTGGACGAGAAGTCCCTACACCCCCCCACCCCCCTCCCCAGTCATCATGGCAGGGTGGGCGAGAAGTCCCTACACCCCACCCCCCCGCCACAGTCTTCATGGGCAGGGTGGGCGAGAAGTCCCTACACCCCCCCCCCCCCCAGTCATCATGGGCAGGGTGGGCGAGAAGTCCCTACACCCCCCCCCCCCTCTCACGGTCATCATGGGCAGGCTGGACGAGAAGTCCCTACACCCCCCCCCCCCCCCCCCAGTCATGGGCAGGGTGGGCGAGAAGTCCCTACACCCCCTCCCCACCAGTCATCATGGACAGGGTGGGTGAGAAGTCTCTACACCCCCAACCCCCCCACAGTCTTCATGGTCAGGGTGGGCGAGAAGTCCCGACACCCCCCCCCCCAGTCATCCCTACACCCCCCCCACAGTCATCATGGGCAGGCTGGACGAGAAGTCCCTACACCCCCCCCCCCCCCCCCCCAGTCATGGGCAGGGTGGGCGAGAAGTCCCTACACCCCCCCCCCCCCCCAGTCATCATGGGCAGGGTGGGCGAGAAGTCCCTACACCCCCCCCCCCCTCTCACGGTCATCATGGGCAGGGTGGGCGAGAAGTCCCTACACCCCACCCCACAGTCATCATGGGCAGGGTGGGCGAGAAGCCCCCTACACCCCACCCCACAGTCATCATGGGCAGGGTGGGCGAGAAGTCGCTACACCCCCCCCCTCCCACGGTCATCATGGGCAGGGTGGGCGAGAAGTCCCTACACCCCCCCCCCCCCACAGTCATCATGGGCAGGCTGGACGAGAAGTCCCTACACCCCCCCCCCCCCCAGTCATGGGCAGGGTGGGCGAGAAGTCCCTACACCACGCCCCCCCCCCAGTCATCATGGGCAGGGTGGGCGAGAAGTCCCTACACCCCCCCCCCCCCCCCAGTCATCATGGGCAGGGTGGGCGAGAAGTCCCTACACCCCCCCCCCCCACAGTCATCATGGTCAGGGTGGGCGAGAAGTCCCTACACCCCCCCCCCCCCCCCCAGTCATCATGGGCAGGGTGGGCGAGAAGTCCCTACACCCCCCCCCCCACAGTCATCATGGGCAGGCTGGACGAGAAGCCACTATACCCCCCCCCCCCCACAGTCATCATGGGCAGGGTGGGCGAGAAGTCCCTACACCCCCCCCCCCCCCCAGTCATCATGGCCAGGGTGGGCGAGAAGTCCCTACACCCCCCCCCCCCCAGTCATCATGGGCAGGGTGGGCGAGAAGTCCCTACACCACCCCCCCCCCCCCCCCCCAGTCATCATGGACAGGGTGGGCGAGAAGTCCCTACACCCCCCCCCCTCCCACGGTCATCATGGCCAGGGTGGGCGAGAAGTCCCTACACCCCCCCCCCCCCAGTCATCATGGACAGGGTGGGCGAGAAGTTCCTACACCCCCCCCCCCCCCAGTCATGGCCAGGGTGGGCGAGAAGTCCCTACACCCCCCACCCCCCAGTCATCATGGGCAGGGTGGGCGAGAAGTCCCTACACCCCCCCCCCCCCCAGTCATCATGGACAGGGTGGTCGAGAAGTCCCTACACACCCCCCCCCAACAGTCATCATGGGCAGGGTGGGCGAGAAGTCCCTACACCCCCCACAGTCATCATGGTCAGGGTGGGCGAGAAGTCCCTACACCCCCCCCCCCCCCCCCCCAGTCATCATGGGCAGGGTGGGCGAGAAGTCCCTACACCCCCCCCCCCCACAGTCATCATGGGCAGGCTGGACGAGAAGCCACTATACCCCCCCCCCCCCACAGTCATCATGGGCAGGGTGGGCGAGAAGTCCCTACACCCCCCCCCCCCCCAGTCATCATGGCCAGGGTGGGCGAGAAGTCCCTACACCCCCCCCCCCCCAGTCATCATGGGCAGGGTGGGCGAGAAGTCCCTACACCACCCCCCCCCCCCCCCAGTCATCATGGACAGGGTGGGCGAGAAGTCCCTACACCCCCCCCCCTCCCACGGTCATCATGGCCAGGGTGGGCGAGAAGTCCCTACACCCCCCCCCCCAGTCATCATGGACAGGGTGGGCGAGAAGTTCCTACACCCCCCCCCCCCCCCCCCAGTCATGGCCAGGGTGGGCGAGAAGTCCCTACACCCCCCACCCCCCAGTCATCATGGGCAGGGTGGGCGAGAAGTCCCTACACCCCCCCCCCCCCAGTCATCATGGACAGGGTGGTCGAGAAGTCCCTACACACCCCCCCCCAACAGTCATCATGGGCAGGGTGGGCGAGAAGTCCCTACACCCCCCCCAGTCATTCCTACACATCCCCCCCCCCCAAAGTCATCATGGGCAGGGTGGGCGAGAAGTCCCTACACCCCCCCCCCCCCCACAGTCATCATGGGCAGGCTGGACGAGAAGTCCCTACACCCCCCCCAGTCATCATGGGCAGGGTGGGCGAGAAGTCCCTACACCCCCCCCAGTCATTCCTACACATCCCCCCCCCCAAAGTCATCATGGGCAGGGTGGGCGAGAAGTCCCTACACCCCCCCCCCCCACAGTCATCATGGGCAGGCTGGACGAGAAGTCCCTACACCCCCCCCCCCCCCCAGTCATGGGCAGGGTGGGCGAGAAGTCCCTACACCCCCCCCCCCCCACAGTCATCATGGGCAGGCTGTACGAGAAGTCCCTACACCCCCCCCCCCCCGGTCATGGGCAGGGTGGGCGAGAAGTCCCTACACCCCCCCCCCCACAGTCATCATGGGCAGGCTGGAAGAGAAGTCCCTACACCCCCCCCCCCCCCCACAGTCATCATGGGCAGGCTGGACGAGAAGTCCCTACACCCCCCCCCCCCAGTCATGGGCAGGGTGGGCGAGAAGTCCCTACACCCCCCCCCCCCCCACAGTCATCATGGGCAGGCTGTACGAGAAGTCCCTACACCCCCCCCCCCCGGTCATGGGCAGGGTGGGCGAGAAGTCCCTACACCCCCCCCCCCCCCCACAGTCATCAAGGGCAGGCTGGAAGAGAAGTCCCTACACCCCCCCCCCCCCCCCAGTCATGGGCAGGGTGGGCGAGAAGTCCCTACACCCCCCCCCCAGTCATGGGCAGGGTGGGCGAGAAGTCCGTACACCACCCCCCCCCCCCCCCCAGTCATCATGGGCAGGGTGGGCGAGAAGTCCCTACACAACCCCTCTCCCACGGTCATCATGGGCAGGGTGGGCGAGAAGTCCCTACACCCCCCCCCCCCCCCAGTCATCATGGGCAGGGTGGGCGAGAAGTCCCTACACCCCCCCCCCCCCCCACAGTCATCATGGGCAGGCTGGACGAGAAGCCACTATACCCCCCCCCCCCCCACAGTCATCATGGGCAGGTTGGGCGAGAAGTCCCTACACCCCCCCCGCCCTCCCACGGTCATCATGGGCAGGGTGGGCGAGAAGTCCCTACACCACCCCCCCCCCAAGTCATCATGGGCAGGATGGGCGAGAAGTCCCTACACCCCTCCCCCCCCCCAGTCATCATGGCCAGGGTGGGCGAGAAGTCCCTACACCCCCACCCCCCAGTCATCATGGACAGGGTGGGCGAGACGTCCCTACACCACCCCTCCAGTCATCATGGGCAGGGTGGGCGAGAAGTCCCTACACCCCCCCCCCCCCCAGTCATGGGCAGGGTGGGCGAGAAAGTCCCTACACCCCCCCCCCCCCCCACAGTCATCATGGGCAGGCTGTACGAGAAGTCCCTACACCCCCCCCCCCGGTCATGGGCAGGGTGGGCGAGAAGTCCCTACACCCCCCCCCCCCCCCCACAGTCATCATGGGCAGGCTGGAAGAGAAGTCCCTACACCCCCCCCCCCCCCACAGTCATCATGGGCAGGCTGGACGAGAAGTCCCAACACCCCCCCCCCCCAGTCATGGGCAGGGTGGGCGAGAAGTCCCTACACCCCCCCCCCCCCCACAGTCATCATGGGCAGGCTGTACGAGAAGTCCCTACACCCCCCCCCCGGTCATGGGCAGGGTGGGCGAGAAGTCCCTACACCCCCCCCCCCACAGTCATCATGGGCAGGCTGGAAGAGAAGTCCCTACACCCCCCCCCCCCCAGTCATAGGCAGGGTGGGCGAGAAGTCCCTACACCCCCCCCCCCCCCAGTCATGGGCAGGGTGGGCGAGAAGTCCGTACACCACCCCCCCCCCCCCAGTCATCATGGGCAGGGTGGGCGAGAAGTCCCTACACCCCCCCCCTCCCACGGTCATCATGGGCAGGGTGGGCGAGAAGTCCCTACACCCCCCCCCCCCCCAGTCATCATGGGCAGGGTGGGCGAGAAGTCCCTACACCCCCCCCCCACAGTCATCATGGGCAGGCTGGACGAGAAGCCACTATACCCCCCCCCCCACAGTCATCATGGGCAGGTTGGGCGAGAAGTCCCTACACCCCCCCCCCTCCCACGGTCATCATGGGCAGGGTGGGCGAGAAGTCCCTACACCACCCCCCCCCCCAAGTCATCATGGGCAGGATGGGCGAGAAGTCCCTACACCCCTCCCCCCCCCAGTCATCATGGCCAGGGTGGGCGAGAAGTCCCTACACCCCCACCCCCCAGTCATCATGGACAGGGTGGGCGAGACGTCCCTACACCACCCCTCCAGTCATCATGGGCAGGGTGGGCGAGAAGACCCTACACCCCCTCCCCCAGTCATCATGGGCAGGGTGGGCGAGAAGTCCCTACACCCCCCCCCCTCTCACGGTCATCATGGACAGGGTGGGCGAGAAGTCCCTACACCACCCCCCCCCCCCAGTCATCATGGGCAGGGTGGGCGAGAAGTCCCTACACCCCCACCCCCCCCAGTCATCATGGCCAGGGTGGGCGAGAAGTCCCTACACCCCCCCCCTCCCACGGTCATCATGGGCAGGGTGGGCGAAAAGTCCCTACACCCCCCCCCCCCACAGTCATCATGGGCAGGGTGGGCGAGAAGTTCCTACACCCCCCCCCCAGTCTTCATGGACAGGGTGGGCGAGAAGTCCCTACACCCCCCCCCCCCCCCAGTCATCATGGCCAGGGTGGGCGAGAAGTTCCTACACCCCCCCCCCCCCCCAGTCATCATGGACAGGGTGGGCGAGAAGTTCCTACACCCCCCCCCCCCCCAGTCATCATGGCCAGGGTGGGCGAGAAGTTCCTACACCCACCCCCCCCCCTAGTCATCATGGCCAGGGTGGGCGAGAAGTCCCTACACCCCCCACCCCCCAGTCATCATGGGCAGGGTGGGCGAGAAGTCCCTACACCCCCCCCCCCCCCCCCAGTCATCGTGGACAGGGTGGGCGAGAAGTCCCTACACCCCCCCCCCCAGTCATCATGGGCAGGGTGGGCGAGAAGTCCTACACCCCCCCCAGTCATCCCTACACCTCCCCCCCCCCCCAAAGTCATCATGGGCAGGGTGGGCGAGAAGTCCCTACACCCCCCCCCCCCCCAGTCATCATGGGCAGGGTGGGCGAGAAGTCCCTACACCCCCCCCCCCAAAGTCATCATGGCCAGGGTGGGCGAGAAGTCCCTACACCCCCCCCCCCCCCCCCCAGTCATCATGGGCAGGGTGGGCGAGAAGTTCCTACACCCCCCCCCCCCCAGTCATCATGGCCAGGGTGGGCGAGAAGTCCCTACACCCCCCCCCAGTCATCCCTACACCTCCCCCCCCCAAAGTCATCATGGGCAGGGTGGGCGAGAAGTCCCTACACCCCCCCCCCCCAGTCATCATGGGCAGGGTGGGCGAGAAGTTCCTACACCTCCCCCCCCAAAGTCATCATGGGCAGGGGTGGGCGAGAAGTCCCTACACCCCCCCCCCCCGTCATCATGGACAGGGTGGGCGAGAAGTCCCTACACCCCCCCCCCCCAGTCATCATGGGCAGGGTGGGCGAGAAGTCCCTACACCCCCCCCCCCCCAGTCATCATGGACAGGGTGGGCGAGAAGTCCCTACACCCCACCCCCCCAGTCATCATGGGCAGGGTGGGCGAGAAGTCCCTACACAACCCCCCCCCAGTCATCATGGGCAGGGTGGGCGAGAAGTCCCTACACCCCCCCCCCCCCCCCCCAGTCATCATGGGCAGGGTGGGCGAGAAGTCCCTACACCCCCCCCCCCCCAGTCATCATGGGCAGGGTGGGCGAGAAGTCCCTACACCCCCCCCCCCCCAGTCATCATGGGCAGGGTGGGCGAGAAGTCCCTACACCCCCCCCTCTCACGGTCATCATGGACAGGGTGGGCGAGAAGTCCCTACACCACACCCCCCCAAGTCATCATGGGCAAGATGGGCGAGAAGTCCCTACACCCCCCCCCCCTCCCACGGTCATCATGGGCAGGGTGGGCGAGAAGTCCCTAAACCCCCCCCCCCCCACAGTCATCATGGGCAGGGTGGGCGAGAAGTCCCTACACCCCCCCCCCACAGTCATCATGGGCAGGGTGGGCGAGAAGTCCCTACACCCCCCCCCCCCAGTCATCATGGACAGGGTGGGCGAGAAGTCCCTACACCCCCCCCCCCAGTCATCATGGGCAGGGTGGGCGAGAAGTCCCTACACCCCCCTAGTCATCCCTACACCTCCCCCCCCCCCCCAAAGTCATCATGGGCAGGGTGGGCGAGAAGTCCCTACACCCCCCCCCCCCAGTCATCATGGGCAGGGTGGGCGAGAAGTCCCTACACCCCCCCCCCCCAAAGTCATCATGGCCAGGGTGGGCGAGAAGTCCCTACACCCCCCCCCCCCCACTCATCATGGGCAGGGTGGGCGAGAAGTCCCTACACCCCCCCCCCACAGTCATCATGGGCAGGCTGGACGAGAAGCCACTATACCCCCCCCCCCCCCCCACAGTCATCATGGGCAGGGTGGGCGAGAAGTCCCTACACCACCCCCCCCCCCAAGTCATCATGGGCAGGATGGGCGAGAAGTCCCTACACCCCTCCCCCCCCCCAGTCATCATGGCCAGGGTGGGCGAGAAGTCCCTACACCCCCACCCCCCAGTCATCATGGACAGGGTGGGCGAGACGTCCCTACACCACCCCTCCAGTCATCATGGGCAGGGTGGGCGAGAAGACCCTACACCCCCTCCCCCAGTCATCATGGGCAGGGTGGGCGAGAAGTCCCTACACCCCCCCCCCTCTCACGGTCATCATGGACAGGGTGGGCGAGAAGTCCCTACACCACCCCCCCCCCCCAGTCATCATGGGCAGGGTGGGCGAGAAGTCCCTACACCCCCACCCCCCCCAGTCATCATGGCCAGGGTGGGCGAGAAGTCCCTACACCCCCCCCCTCCCACGGTCATCATGGGCAGGGTGGGCGAAAAGTCCCTACACCCCCCCCCCCACAGTCATCATGGGCAGGGTGGGCGAGAAGTTCCTACACCCCCCCCCCAGTCTTCATGGACAGGGTGGGCGAGAAGTCCCTACACCCCCCCCCCCCCCCAGTCATCATGGCCAGGGTGGGCGAGAAGTTCCTACACCCCCCCCCCCCCCAGTCATCATGGACAGGGTGGGCGAGAAGTTCCTACACCCCCCCCCCCCCCAGTCATCATGGCCAGGGTGGGCGAGAAGTTCCTACACCCCACCCCCCCCCCTAGTCATCATGGCCAGGGTGGGCGAGAAGTCCCTACACCCCCCACCCCCCAGTCATCATGGGCAGGGTGGGCGAGAAGTCCCTACACCCCCCCCCCCCCCCCAGTCATCGTGGACAGGGTGGGCGAGAAGTCCCTACACCCCCCCCCCAGTCATCATGGGCAGGGTGGGCGAGAAGTCCCTACACCCCCCCCAGTCATCCCTACACCTCCCCCCCCCCAAAGTCATCATGGGCAGGGTGGGCGAGAAGTCCCTACACCCCCCCCCCCCCCCAGTCATCATGGGCAGGGTGGGCGAGAAGTCCCTACACCCCCCCCCAAAGTCATCATGGCCAGGGTGGGCGAGAAGTCCCTACACCCCCCCCCCCCCCCCCCCCCCAGTCATCATGGGCAGGGTGGGCGAGAAGTTCCTACACCCCCCCCCCCCAGTCATCATGGCCAGGGTGGGCGAGAAGTCCCTACACCCCCCCCCCAGTCATCCCTACACCTCCCCCCCCCAAAGTCATCATGGGCAGGGTGGGCGAGAAGTCCCTACACCCCCCCCCCCCCAGTCATCATGGGCAGGGTGGGCGAGAAGTTCCTACACCTCCCCCCCCAAAGTCATCATGGGCAGGGTGGGCGAGAAGTCCCTACACCCCCCCCCCCCGTCATCATGGACAGGGTGGGCGAGAAGTCCCTACACCCCCCCCCCCCAGTCATCATGGGCAGGGTGGGCGAGAAGTCCCTACACCCCCCCCCCCCAGTCATCATGGACAGGGTGGGCGAGAAGTCCCTACACCCCACCCCCCAGTCATCATGGGCAGGGTGGGCGAGAAGTCCCTACACATCCCCCCCCAGTCATCATGGGCAGGGTGGGCGAGAAGTCCCTACACCCCCCCCCCCCCCCCCCCCAGTCATCATGGCAGGGTGGGCGAGAAGTCCCTACACCCCCCCCCCCCCCAGTCATCATGGGCAGGGTGGGCGAGAAGTCCCTACACCCCCCCCCCCCCAGTCATCATGGGCAGGGTGGGCGAGAAGTCCCTACACCCCCCCCTCTCACGGTCATCATGGACAGGGTGGGCGAGAAGTCCCTACACCACACCCCCCCAAGTCATCATGGGCAAGATGGGCGAGAAGTCCCTACACCCCCCCCCCCTCCCACGGTCATCATGGGCAGGGTGGGCGAGAAGTCCCTAAACCCCCCCCCCCCCACAGTCATCATGGGCAGGGTGGGCGAGAAGTCCCTACACCCCCCCCCCCAACAGTCATCATGGGCAGGGTGGGCGAGAAGTCCCTACACCCCCCCCCCCCCAGTCATCATGGACAGGGTGGGCGAGAAGTCCCTACACCCCCCCCCAGTCATCATGGGCAGGGTGGGCGAGAAGTCCCTACACCCCCCCTAGTCATCCCTACACCTCCCCCCCCCCCCCAAAGTCATCATGGGCAGGGTGGGCGAGAAGTCCCTACACCCCCCCCCCCAGTCATCATGGGCAGGGTGGGCGAGAAGTCCCTACACCCCCCCCCCCAAAGTCATCATGGCCAGGGTGGGCGAGAAGTCCCTACACCCCCCCCCCCCACTCATCATGGGCAGGGTGGGCGAGAAGTTCCTACACCCCCCCCCCCCCCCAGTCATCATGGCCAGGGTGGGCGAGAAGTCCCTACACCCCCCCCCCCCACAGTCATCATGGGCAGGGTGGGCGAGAAGTCCCTACACCCCCCCCCCCCCACAGTCATCATGGGCAGGCTGGACGAGAAGTCCCTACACCCCCCCCCCCCCAGTCATGGGCAGGGTGGGCGAGAAGTCCCTACACCCCCCCCCCCAGTCATCATGGGCAGGGTGGGCGAGAAGTCCCTACACCCCCCCCCCGGTCATGGGCAGGGTGGGCGAGAAGTCCCTACACCCCCCCCCCCACAGTCATCATGGGCAGGCTGGAAGAGAAGTCCCTACACCCCCCCCCCCCCAGTCATAGGCAGGGTGGGCGAGAAGTCCCTACACCCCCCCCCCCCCCCAGTCATGGGCAGGGTGGGCGAGAAGTCCGTACACCACCCCCCCCCCCCCCAGTCATCATGGGCAGGGTGGGCGAGAAGTCCCTACACCCCCCCCTCCCACGGTCATCATGGGCAGGGTGGGCGAGAAGTCCCTACACCCCCCCCCCCCCCCAGTCATCATGGGCAGGGTGGGCGAGAAGTCCCTACACCCCCCCCCACAGTCATCATGGGCAGGCTGGACGAGAAGCCACTATACCCCCCCCCCCACAGTCATCATGGGCAGGTTGGGCGAGAAGTCCCTACACCCCCCCCCCCTCCCACGGTCATCATGGGCAGGGTGGGCGAGAAGTCCCTACACCACCCCCCCCCCCAAGTCATCATGGGCAGGATGGGCGAGAAGTCCCTACACCCCTCCCCCCCCCCAGTCATCATGGCCAGGGTGGGCGAGAAGTCCCTACACCCCCACCCCCCAGTCATCATGGACAGGGTGGGCGAGACGTCCCTACACCACCCCTCCAGTCATCATGGGCAGGGTGGGCGAGAAGACCCTACACCCCCTCCCCCAGTCATCATGGGCAGGGTGGGCGAGAAGTCCCTACACCCCCCCCCCTCTCACGGTCATCATGGACAGGGTGGGCGAGAAGTCCCTACACCACCCCCCCCCCCAGTCATCATGGTCAGGGTGGGCGAGAAGTCCCTACACCCCCACCCCCCCCAGTCATCATGGCCAGGGTGGGCGAGAAGTCCCTACACCCCCCCCCTCCCACGGTCATCATGGGCAGGGTGGGCGAAAAGTCCCTACACCCCCCCCCCCACAGTCATCATGGGCAGGGTGGGCGAGAAGTTCCTACACCCCCCCCCCAGTCTTCATGGACAGGGTGGGCGAGAAGTCCCTACACCCCCCCCCCCCCCAGTCATCATGGCCAGGGTGGGCGAGAAGTTCCTACACCCCCCCCCCCCCAGTCATCATGGACAGGGTGGGCGAGAAGTTCCTACACCCCCCCCCCCCCCAGTCATCATGGCCAGGGTGGGCGAGAAGTTCCTACACCCACCCCCCCCCCTAGTCATCATGGCCAGGGTGGGCGAGAAGTCCCTACACCCCCCACCCCCCAGTCATCATGGGCAGGGTGGGCGAGAAGTCCCTACACCCCCCCCCCCCCCCCAGTCATCGTGGACAGGGTGGGCGAGAAGTCCCCTACACCCCCCCCCCAGTCATCATGGGCAGGGTGGGCGAGAAGTCCCTACACCCCCCCCAGTCATCCCTACACCTCCCCCCCCCCAAAGTCATCATGGGCAGGGTGGGCGAGAAGTCCCTACACCCCCCCCCCCCCAGTCATCATGGGCAGGGTGGGCGAGAAGTCCCTACACCCCCCCCCCCAAAGTCATCATGGCCAGGGTGGGCGAGAAGTCCCTACACCCCCCCCCCCCCCCCCCCCCAGTCATCATGGGCAGGGTGGGCGAGAAGTTCCTACACCCCCCCCCCCCAGTCATCATGGCCAGGGTGGGCGAGAAGTCCCTACACCCCCCCCCAGTCATCCCTACACCTCCCCCCCCCAAAGTCATCATGGGCAGGGTGGGCGAGAAGTCCCTACACCCCCCCCCCCAGTCATCATGGGCAGGGTGGGCGAGAAGTTCCTACACCTCCCCCCCCCAAAGTCATCATGGGCAGGGTGGGCGAGAAGTCCCTACACCCCCCCCCCCGTCATCATGGGACAGGGTGGGCGAGAAGTCCCTACACCCCCCCCCCCCAGTCATCATGGGGCAGGGTGGGCGAGAAGTCCCTACACCCCCCCCCCCCCAGTCATCATGGACAGGGTGGGCGAGAAGTCCCTACACCCCACCCCCCCAGTCATCATGGGCAGGGTGGGCGAGAAGTCCCTACACAACCCCCCCCCAGTCATCATGGGCAGGGTGGGCGAGAAGTCCCTACACCCCCCCCCCCCCCCCCAGTCATCATGGGCAGGGTGGGCGAGAAGTCCCTACACCCCCCCCCCCCCCAGTCATCATGGGCAGGGTGGGCGAGAAGTCCCTACACCCCCCCCCCCCCAGTCATCATGGGCAGGGTGGGCGAGAAGTCCCTACACCCCCCCCTCTCACGGTCATCATGGACAGGGTGGGCGAGAAGTCCCTACACCACACCCCCCCAAGTCATCATGGGCAAGATGGGCGAGAAGTCCCTACACCCCCCCCCCCTCCCACGGTCATCATGGGCAGGGTGGGCGAGAAGTCCCTAAACCCCCCCCCCCCCCACAGTCATCATGGGCAGGGTGGGCGAGAAGTCCCTACACCCCCCCCCCCCACAGTCATCATGGGCAGGGTGGGCGAGAAGTCCCTACACCCCCCCCCCCCCAGTCATCATGGACAGGGTGGGCGAGAAGTCCCTACACCCCCCCCCAGTCATCATGGGCAGGGTGGGCGAGAAGTCCCTACACCCCCCCTAGTCATCCCTACACCTCCCCCCCCCCCCCAAAGTCATCATGGGCAGGGTGGGCGAGAAGTCCCTACACCCCCCCCCCCAGTCATCATGGGCAGGGTGGGCGAGAAGTCCCTACACCCCCCCCCCCCAAAGTCATCATGGCCAGGGTGGGCGAGAAGTCCCTACACCCCCCCCCCCCCCAAACATCATGGGCAGGGTGGGCGAGAAGTTCCTACACCCCCCCCCCCCCCCCAGTCATCATGGCCAGGGTGGGCGAGAAGTCCCTACACCCCCCCCCCCCCACAGTCATCATGGGCAGGGTGGGCGAGAAGTCCCTACACCCCCCCCCCCCCCCACAGTCATCATGGGCAGGCTGGACGAGAAGTCCCTACACCCCCCCCCCCCAGTCATGGGCAGGGTGGGCGAGAGAAGTCCTACACCCCCCCCCCACAGTCATCATGGGCAGGCTGTACGAGAAGTCCCTACACCCCCCCCCCCGGTCATGGGCAGGGTGGGCGAGAAGTCCCTACACCCCCCCCCCCACAGTCATCATGGGCAGGCTGGAAGAGAAGTCCCTACACCCCCCCCCCCCCAGTCATAGGCAGGGTGGGCGAGAAGTCCCTACACCCCCCCCCCCCACAGTCATCATGGGCAGGCTGTACGAGAAGTCCCTACACCCCCCCCCCGGTCATGGGCAGGGTGGGCGAGAAGTCCCTACACCCCCCCCCCACAGTCATCATGGGCAGGCTGGAAGAGAAGTCCCTACACCCCCCCCCCCCCAGTCATAGGCAGGGTGGGCGAGAAGTCCCTACACCCCCCCCCCCCCCAGTCATGGGCAGGGTGGGCGAGAAGTCCGTACACCACCCCCCCCCCCCCCCACCCCCCCAGTCATCATGGGCAGGGTGGGCGAGA
>NC_133740.1:7340491-7401300 GCF_048934315.1 Petromyzon marinus | reverse complement strand
GGGGGGTGTAAAGGCTTCTCGCCCACCCTGCCATGATGACTGTGAGGGGGGGGGGGGTGTAGGGACTTCTCGCCCCCCCTGCCCTTAATGACTGTGGGGGGGGGGTGTAGGGACTTCTCGCCCACCCTGCCCGTGTTGGGGGGGGGGGGGTGTAGGGACTTCTCGCCCCCCCTGCCCTTAATGACTGTGGGGGGGGGGGTGTAGGGACTTCTCGCCCACCCTGCCCATGATGACTGGGGGGGGGGGGGGTGTAGGGACTTCTCGCCCACCCTGCCCATGATGACCGTGGGAGGGGGGGGGGTGTAGGGACTTCTCGTCCACCCTGTCCATGATGACTGGGGGGTGGGGGGTGTAAAGGCTTCTCGCCCACCCTGCCATGATGACTGTGAGGGGGGGGGGGGTGTAGGGACTTCTCGCCCCCCCTGCCCTTAATGACTGTGGGGGGGGGTGTAGGGACTTCTCGCCCACCCTGCCCATGTTTGGGGGGGGGGGGTGTAGGGACTTCTCGCTCACCCTGCCCATGATGACCGTGGGAAGGGGGGGGGGTGTAGGGACTTCTCGCCCACCCTGCCCATGATGACTGTGGGGGGGGGGGGGGGGTGGTGTAGGGACTTCTCGCCCACCCTGCCCATGACCGAGGGAGGGGGGGTGCAGGGACTTCTCGCCCACCCTGCCCATGATGACTGGGGGAGGGCGGGGGGGTGTAGGGACTTCTCGCCCACCCTGCCCATGATGACTGTGGGGGGGGGGGGGGTGGGGACCTCGCGCCCATGATGACTGGGGGGGGGGGGGTGGTGTAGGGACTTCTCGCCCACCCTGCCATGATGACTTGGGGGGGGGGTGTAGGGACTTCTCGCCCACCCTGCCCATGATGACTGGGGAGGGGGGTGTAGGGACTTCTCGCCCACCCTGCCCATTATGACCGTGGAGGGGGGGGTGTAGGGACTTCTCGCCCACCCTGCCAATGATGACTGGGGGGGGGGGGGGTGTAGGGACTTCTCGCCCACCCTGCCCATGATGACTGGGGGGTGGGGGTGTAGGGACTTCTCGCCCACTCTGCAAATGATGACTGTGGGGGGGGGGGGTGTAGGGACTTCTCGCCCACCCTGCCCATGATGACCGTGGGAGGGGGGGGGGTGTAGGGACTTCTCGCCCACCCTGCCCATGATGACTGGGGGGGGGGGGTGTAGGGACTTCTCGCCCACCCTGCCCATGATGACTGTGGGGGGGGTGTAGGGACTTCTCGCCCACCCTGCCCATGATGACTGGGGGGGGGGGGGGGGGGTGTAGGGACTTCTCGCCCACCCTGCCCATGCCTGGGGGGGGGGGTGTATGGACTTCTCGCCCACCCTGCCCATGATGACTGGGGGGGGGGGGGGTGTAGGGACTTCTCGCCCACCCTGCCCATGATGACTGGGGGAGGGCGGGGGGGTGTAGGGACTTCTCGCCCACCCTGCCCATGATGACTGTGGGGGGGGGGGGGGTGGGGACCTCGCGCCCATGATGACTGGGGAGGGGGGTGTAGGGACTTCTCGCCCACCCTGCCCATTATGACCGTGGGAGGGGGGGGTGTAGGGACTTCTCGCCCACCCTGCCCATGATGACTGGGGGGGGGGGGGGTGTAGGGACTTCTCGCCCACCCTGCCCATGATGACTGGGGGGGGGGGTGTAGGGACTTCTCGCCCACTCTGCCCATGATGACTGTGGGGGGGGGGTGTAGGGACTTCTCGCCCACCCTGCCCATGATGACCGTGGGAGGGGGGGGGGTGTAGGGACTTCTCGCCCACCCTGCCCATGATGACTGGGGGGGGGGGGGTGTAGGGACTTCTCGCCTACCCTGCCCATGATGACTGTGGGGGGGGTGTAGGGACTTCTCGCCCACCCTGCCCATGATGACTGGGGGGGGGGGGGGGGTGTAGGGACTTCTCGCCCACCCTGCCCATGATGACCGTGGGAGGGGGGGGGTGTAGGGACTTCTCGCCCCCCCTGCCCTTAATGACTGTGGGGGGGGGTGTAGGGACTTCTCGCCCCCCCTGCCCTTAATGACTGTGGGGGGGGGGTGTAGGGACTTCTCGCCCACCCTGCCCATGACTGGGGGGGGGGGGGGTGGTGTAGGGACTTCTCGCCCACCCTGCCCATGATGACTGGGGGGGTGGGGGGTGTAGGGACTTCTCGCCCACCCTGCCCATGACCGAGGGAGGGGGGGTGCAGGGACTTCTCGCCCACCATGCCCATGCCTGGGGGGGGGGGGGGGTGTATGGACTTCTCGCCCACCCTGCCCATGATGACTGTGGGGGGGGGGGGGGGGGTGGGGACCTCGCGCCCATGATGACTGGGGGGGGGGGGGTGGTGTAGGGACTTCTCGCCCACCCTGCCCATGATGACTTGGGGGGGGGTGTAGGGACTTCTCGCCCACCCTGCCCATGATGACTGGGGGGGGGGGGGTGTAGGGACTTCTCGCCCACCCTGCCCATTATGACCGTGGGAGGGGGGGGTGTAGGGACTTCTCGCCCACCCTGCCCATGATGACCGTGGGAGGGGGGGGGGGGTGTAGGGACTTCTCGCCCACCCTGCCCATGATGACTGGGGGGGGGGTGTAGGGACTTCTCGCCCACCCTGCCCATGATGACTGGGGGGGGAGGCGGGGGGGTGTAGGGACTTCTCGCCCACCCTGCCCATGATGACCGTGGGAGGGGGGGGGTGTAGGGACTTCTCGCCCCCCTGCCCTTAATGACTGTGGGGGGGGGGGGGTGTAGGGACTTCTCGCCCACCCTGCCCATGACCGAGGGAGGGGGGGTGCAGGGACTTCTCGCCCACCATGCCCATGCCTGGGGGGGGGGGGGGGGGTGTATGGACTTCTCGCCCACCCTGCCCATGATGACCGTGGGAGGGGGGGGGGGTGTAGGGACTTCTCGTCCACCCTGTCCATGATGACTGGGGGGTGGGGGGGTGTAAAGGCTTCTCGCCCACCCTGCCATGATGACTGTGAGGGGGGGGGGTGTAGGGACTTCTCGCCCCCCTGCCCTTAATGACTGTGGGGGGGGGGTGTAGGGACTTCTCGCCCACCCTGCCCGTGTTTGGGGGGGGGGGGTGTAGGGACTTCTCGCCCCCCCTGCCCTTAATGACTGTGGGGGGGGTGTAGGGACTTCTCGCCCACCCTGCCCATGATGACCGTGGGAGGGGGGGGGTGTAGGGACTTCTCGCCCCCCCTGCCCTTAATGACTGTGGGGGGGGGTGTAGGGACTTCTCGCCCCCCTGCCCTTAATGACTGTGGGGGGGGGGTGTAGGGACTTCTCGCCCACCCTGCCCATGACCGAGGGAGGGGGGGTGCAGGGACTTCTCGCCCACCATGCCCATGCCTGGGGGGGGGGGGGGGGTGTATGGACTTCTCGCCCACCCTGCCCATGATGACCGTGGGAGGGGGGGGGGTGTAGGGACTTCTCGTCCACCCTGTCCATGATGACTGGGGGGTGGGGGGTGTAAAGGCTTCTCGCCCACCCTGCCATGATGACTGTGAGGGGGGGGGGTGTAGGGACTTCTCGCCCCCCCTGCCCTTAATGACAGTGGGGGGGGGTGTAGGGACTTCTCGCCCACCCTGCCCGTGTTTGGGGGGGGGGTGTAGGGACTTCTCGCCCCCCCTGCCCTTAATGACTGTGGGGGGGGGTGTAGGGACTTCTCGCCCACCCTGCCCATGTTTGGGGGGGGGGGTGTAGGGACTTCTCGCCCACCCTGCCCATGATGACTGGGGGGGGGGGGGTGTAGGGACTTCTCGCCCACCCTGCCCATGATGACCGTGGGAGGGGGGGGGGGTGTAGGGACTTCTCGTCCACCCTGTCCATGATGACTGGGGGGTGTAAAGGCTTCTCGCCCACCCTGCCATGATGACTGTGAGGGGGGGGGTGTAGGGACTTCTCGCCCCCCCTGCCCTTAATGACTGTGGGGGGGGTGTAGGGACTTCTCGCCCACCCTGCCCATGTTTGGGGGGGGGGTGTAGGGACTTCTCGCTCACCCTGCCCATGATGACCGTGGGAAGGGGGGGGGGGGTGTAGGGACTTCTCGCCCACCCTGCCCATGATGACTGTGGGGGGGGGGGGTGGTGTAGGGACTTCTCGCCCACCCTGCCCATGACCGAGGGAGGGGGGGTGCAGGGACTTCTCGCCCACCCTGCCCATGCCTGGGGGGGGGGGGTGTATGGACTTCTCGCCCACCCTGCCCATGATGACTGGGGGGGGGGGGTGTAGGGACTTCTCGCCCACCCTGCCCATGATGACCGTGGGAGGGGGGGGGGTGTAGGGACTTCTCGCCCACCCTGCCCATGATGACTGGGGGAGGGCGGGGGGGGTGTAGGGACTTCTCGCCCACCCTGCCCATGATGACTGTGGGGGGGGGGGGGTGGGGACCTCGCGCCCATGATGACTGGGGGGGGGGGGGGTGGTGTAGGGACTTCTCGCCCACCCTGCCCATGATGACTTGGGGGGGGGGGTGTAGGGACTTCTCGCCCACCCTGCCCATGATGACTGGGGAGGGGGGTGTAGGGACTTCTCGCCCACCCTGCCCATTATGACCGTGGGAGGGGGGGGTGTAGGGACTTCTCGCCCACCCTGCCCATGATGACTGGGGGGGGGGGTGTAGGGACTTCTCGCCCACCCTGCCCATGATGACTGGGAAGGGGGGGTGTAGGGACTTCTCGCCCACTCTGCCCATGATGACTGTGGGGGGGGGGGGTGTAGGGACTTCTCGCCCACCCTGCCCATGATGACCGTGGGAGGGGGGGGGGTGTAGGGACTTCTCGCCCACCCTGCCCATGATGACTGGGGGGGGGGGGGGGTGTAGGGACTTCTCGCCCACCCTGCCCATGATGACTGTGGGGGGGTGTAGGGACTTCTCGCCCACCCTGCCCATGATGACTGGGGGGGGGGGGGGGGTGTGTAGGGACTTCTCGCCCACCCTGCCCATGATGACCGTGGGAGGGGGGGGGGGGTGTAGGGACTTCTCGCCCACCCTGCCCATGATGACTGGGGGGGGGGGTGTAGGGACTTCTCGCCCACCCTGCCCATGATGACTGGGGGAGGGCGGGGGGGTGTAGGGACTTCTCGCCCACCCTGCCCATGATGACTGGGGGAGGGCGGGGGGGTGTAGGGACTTCTCGCCCACCCTGCCCATGATGACTTGGGGGGGGGGGGTGGTGTAGGGACTTCTCGCCCACCCTGCCCATGATGACTGGGGGGGGGTGTGTAGGGACTTCTCGCCCACCCTGCCCATGATGACTGGGGGGGGGGGGGGGGTGTAGGGACTTCTCGCCCACCCTGCCCATGATGACTGGGGGGGGGGGGGGGGGTGTAGGGACTTCTCGCCCACCCTGCCCATGATGACTGGGGGGGGGGGGGTGTGTAGGGACTTCTCGCCCACCCTGCCCATGATGACCGTGGGAGGGGGGGGGGGGGGTGTAGGGACTTCTCGCCCACCCTGCCCATGATGACTGGGGGGGAGGCGGGGGGGTGTAGGGACTTCTCGCCCACCCTGCCCATGATGACCGTGGGAGGGGGGGGGTGTAGGGACTTCTCGCCCCCCCTGCCCTTAATGACTGTGGGGGGGTGTAGGGACTTCTCGCCCCCCCTGCCCTTAATGACTGTGGGGGGGGGGGTGTAGGACTTCTCGCCCACCCTGCCCATGACTGGGGGGGGGGGGGGTGTAGGGACTTCTCGCCCACCCTGCCCATGATGACTGGGGGGGTGGGGGGTGTAGGGTCTTCTCGCCCACCCTGCCCATGATGACTTGGGGGGGGGGTGTAGGGACTTCTCGCCCACCCTGCCCATGATGACTGGGGGGGGGGGGGGGGGTGTAGGGGACTTCTCGCCCACCCTGCCCATGATGACTGGGGGGGGGGGGGGTGTAGGGACTTCTCGCCCACCCTGCCCATTATGACCGTGGGAGGAGGGGGTGTAGGGACTTCTCGCCCACCCTGCACATGATGACCGTGGGAGGGGGGGGGGGGTGTAGGGACTTCTCGCCCACCCTGCCCATGATGACTGGGGGGGGGGGTGTAGGGACTTCTCGCCCACCCTGCCCATGATGACTGGGGGAGGGCGGGGGGGTGTAGGGACTTCTCGCCCACCCTGCCCATGATGACTGGGGGGGGGGGGGGTGTAGGGACTTCTCGCCCACCCTGCCCATGATGACTGGGGGAGGGCGGGGGGGTGTAGGGACTTCTCGCCCACCCTGCCCATGATGACTTGGGGGGGGGGGGTGGTGTAGGGACTTCTCGCCCACCCTGCCCATGATGACTGGGGGGGGGTGTGTAGGGACTTCTCGCCCACCCTGCCCATGATGACTGGGGGGGGGGGGGGGTGTAGGGACTTCTCGCCCACCCTGCCCATTATGACCGTGGGAGGGGGGGGTGTAGGGACTTCTCGCCCACCCTGCCCATGATGACTGGGGGGGGGGGGTGTAGGGACTTCTCGCCCACCCTGCCGATTATGACCGTGGGAGGGGGGGGTGTAGGGACTTCTCGCCCACCCTGCCCATGATGACTTGGGGGGGGGGTGGTGTAGGGACTTCTCGCCCACCCTGCCCATGATGACTTGGGGGGGGGGGTGTAGGGACTTCTCGCCCCCCCTGCCCATGACTGGGGGGGGGGGGGGGGGGTGTAGGGACTTCTCGCCCACCCTGCCCATGATGACTGGGGGGGTGGGGGGTGTAGGGACTTCTCGCCCACCCTGCCCATGACCGAGGGAGGGGGGGTGCAGGGACTTCTCGCCCACCATGCCCATGCCTGGGGGGGGGGGGGGTGTATGGACTTCTCGCCCACCCTGCCCATGATGACCGTGGGAGGGGGGGGGGTGTAGGGACTTCTCGCCCACCCTGCCCATGATGACTGGGGGAGGGCGGGGGGGTGTAGGGACTTCTCGCCCACCCTGCCCATGATGACTTGGGGGGGGGGGGGTGGTGTAGGGACTTCTCGCCCACCCTGCCCATGATGACTTGGGGGGGGGGTGTAGGGACTTCTCGCCCACCCTGCCCATGATGGCTTGGGGGGGGGTGTAGGGACTTCTCGCCCACCCTGCCCTTAATGACTGTGGGGGGGGTGTAGGGACTTCTCGCCCACCCTGCCCTTAATGACTGTGGGGGGGGGGTGTAGGGACTTCTCGCCCCCCCTGCCCTTAATGACTGTGGGGGGGGGGGTGTAGGGACTTCTCGCCCACCCTGCCCATGACTGGGGGGGGGGGGGGGTGTAGGGACTTCTCGCCCACCCTGCCCATGATGACTGGGAGGGTGGGGGTGTAGGGACTTCTCGCCCACCCTGCCCATGACTGGGGGGGGGGGGGGGTGTAGGGACTTCTCGCCCACCCTGCCCATGATGACTGGGAGGGTGGGGGGTGTAGGGACTTCTCGCCCACCCTGCCCATGACCGAGGGAGGGGGGGGGTGCAGGGACTTCTCGCCCACCATGCCCATGCCTGCGGGGGGGGGTGTATGGACTTCTCGCCCACCCTGCCCATGATGACTGTGGGGGGGGGGGGGGGTGGGGACCTCGCGCCCATGATGACTGGGGGGGGGGGGGGGTGGTGTAGGGACTTCTCGCCCACCCTGCCCATGATGACTGTCGGGGGGGGGGGGGTGGGGACCTCGCGCCCATGATGACTGGGGAGGGGGGTGGTGTAGGGACTTCTCGCCCACCCTGCCCATGATGACTTGGGGGGGGGGGTGTAGGGACTTCTCGCCCACCCTGCCCATGATGACTGGGGGGGGGGGGGGGTGTAGCGACTTCTCGCCCACCCTGCCCATGATGACTGGGGGGGGGGGGGTGTAGGGACTTCTCGCCCACCCTGCCCATGATGACCGTGGGAGGGGGGGTGTAGGGACTTCTCGCCCACCCTGCCCATGACCGAGGGAGGGGGGGGTGTAGGGACTTCTCGCCCACCCTGCCCATGACCGAGGGAGGGGGGGGTGTAGGGACTTCTCGCCCACCCTGCCCATGATGACTGTGGGGGGGGGGGGGGGTGTAGGGACTTCTCGCCCACCCTGCCCATGATGACTGGGGGGGGGGGGGTGTAGCGACTTCTCGCCCACCCTGCCCATGATGACTGGGGGGGGGGGGGTGTAGGGACTTCTCGCCCACCCTGCCCATGATGACCGTGGGAGGGGGGGTGTAGGGACTTCTCGCCCACCCTGCCCATGATGACTGTGGGGGGGGGGGGGGCGGGTATGGACTTCTCGCCCACCCTGCCCATGATGACCGTGGGAGGGGGGGGGGTGTAGGGACTTCTCGCCCACCCTGCCCATGATGACTGTGGGGGGGGGGGGGGCGGGTATGGACTTCTCGCCCACCCTGCCCATGATGACCGTGGGAGGGGGGGTGTAGAGACTTCTCGCCCACCCTGCCCATGATGACTGGGGGGGGGGGGGGTGTATGGACTTCTCGCCCACCCTGCCCATGATGACTGTGGGGGGGGTGGGGGTGTAGGGACTTCTCGCCCACCCTGCCCATGATGACTGTGGGGGGGGGGGGGGGTGGGGGTGTAGGGACTTCTCGCCCACCCTGCCCATGATGACTGGTGGGGAGGGGTGTAGGGACTCCATAACTCAAATGACCCCTCTCTCTCTCTCCGCCTCCACGCGAGTCACATTCACACGAACTTTATTGCTTTAAGTAGAACAATCGCAGTTTCTCCCAGTTGACATTAACAAAGACGAAGATCCCGTGTAGAGCCTTACCAGGCCGTTGGGAGCAAGTGCTGTTCGGGGGGGGGGTGGCCAGTACCACGCCCGGCCGCCTTTGTCTCCCTCCAGCGGTGATGTTTAACTACACACCGCTGGCTTCAGGCGCTCATTCGAGGCCGAGTCTACCTAGGGGGAGGATGCCCAGGACCAGGTTGGCACCGCCGCCGTCGTCACGTGGACATTGAGAGCGGCAGGCAAATTGACTCCGGCGGCGATTCGCAATGCGGAGGCGGGGAGAGAGAGACGCAGACTCCAAATATACAACAGCAGCAGTAGGCGTTGTCAGGGTCAGGGTTGAACCCACGACCTCCTGCGTACCAGGCGAGGTTGTTAACATCTCCTAGCCACCGTGATGATGATGAGAGAGACACGCAGACTCGAAATCTACAGCAGCAGCAGGCGTCATCAGGGTCGGTATCGAACCCAGACCTCCTGTGTACCAGGCGAGGTAGTTAACATATCCTAGCCACCGTCTGTTCCGACCACAACAAACGGCGGCAAGTGAAGCCGGGTCACCGGTTCCGCGCGATGATCACCGCGACTCAACGCCTCACCCTCTCCTCAGCCTCTCCTCACCCTCTCCTCACCCTCTCCTCACCCTCTCCTCACCCTCTCCTCACCCTCTCCTCACCCTCTCCTCACCCTCTCCTCACCCGCAGCACCCCCCGCCCCCGTCCTCACCTCTCACCCTTACCCCCCTCGCCACGAAGAGCCCTCACCACCGCATCGTGACACACGGCCAGCCTCACCCGGACACTCACCCCCACCCCCCTCCACCGTCGAACCTTAAGTGGCCAGCCTCTCACCTCCTACTCACCACCACCACCCCTCACCACGCCCCTGAAGATTGCAGAGTGAGTAGGGGGGGGGGATATGGTTGTAGCTGCAGCCGTAGCAGCTGCTGCTGCTGTTTCTACAGCTGCTGCTGCTGCTGTTTCTACAGCTGCTGCTGCTTCTACAGCTGCTGCTGCTGCTTCTACAGCTGCTGCTGCTGCTTCTACAGCTGCTGCTTCTACAGCTGCTGCTTCTACAGCTGCTGCTTCTATAGCTGCTGCTTCTACAGCTGCTGCTTCTACAGCTGCTGCTGCTTCTACAGCTGCTGCTGCTGCTTCTACAGCTGCTGCTTCTACAACTGCTGCTGCTTCTACAGCTGCTGCTGCTGCTTCTACAGTTGCTGCTGCAGCTGCAGCTGCCGCTGGTGCTGCAGCTGCCGCTGGTGCTGCAGCTGCCGCTGGTGCTGCAGCTGCCGCTGGTGCTGCAGCTGCCGCTGGTGCTGCAGCTGCCGCTGGTGCTGCAGCTGCCGCTGCCACGGCCGCAGCTAGGGCTGCCGCTGATCGCGCGCCTCCTTCACCCACTGCTGGATGAGCGCCACCTCGGCGCGGCGTGCGTGCAGGAACGAGTCCGGGTCCTGCGCGCAGTTGGAGCGCAGGTCGGCGTGGTGGGCGCCGTCCGGGATGAGCAGCGCCGGCAGGGAAGGGCTCAGCGAGCGCGTCACCCCGCCGCCCGACCACGGGTCCAGCCCGCCGTTACTGGCGCCGGCGCACGCCGGTACCAGCGAGGGGGAGGGAGGGGAGGGAGGTGAGGGAGTGAGGGAGGGGAGGGGAGGGAGGGAGGGAGGGGAGGGAGGGAGGGAGGGAGGGAGGGAGGGAGGGAGGGAGGGAGGGAGGGGAGGCAGGGGAGGGGAGGGAGGGGAGGGAGGGGAGGAAGGGAGGCAGGGAGGGGAGTAGGGAGGGAGGTAGGGAGGGAGGTAGGGAGGGAGGGGAGGGGAGGCAGGGAGGGGAGGGAGGGAGGTAGGTAGGGGAGGGGAGGGAGGGAGGGGATGTGAGGGGAGGGAGGGGAGGGATGTGAGGGGAGGGAGGGAGGGGGACAGAGATACGGGCAGCAGAGAATCAGAATCTTTTTTTTCACAGATGTCCAGGAGTGTGGGGGGGGGGGGCACGGAGTCAGAAAAAGTTCCCACAACGAGTGCAGAGTGCAGGGAAAGGTAAACGATGACCCCGTTACGATGACCCCGTTACGATGACCCCCTATTCAGTGACCCCCTATTCAGTGACCCCCCATTCAGTGACCCCCTATTCAGTGACCCCCTATTCAGTGACCCCCAATTCAGTGACCCCCTATTCAATGACCCCTATTCAATGACCCCCTATTCAACGACCCCCTATTCAATGACCCCTATTCAATGACTCCCTATTCAATGACCCCTATTCAATGACCCCTATTCAGTGACCCCCCTATTCAACGACCCCTATTCAATGACCCCTATTCAATGACCCCCTATTCAATGACTCCCTATTCAATGACCCCCTATTCAATGACCCCCTATTCAATGACCCCCTATTCAATCACCCCCTATTCAATCACCCCTGTTCAATGACCACATTACGATGACCCCTATTCAATGACCCCCTATTCAATGACCCCTATTCAATGACCCCATTACGATGACCCCTATTCAATGACCCCATTACGATGACGCTGTGCCGCCACCTGAAGACGATGTTGGTGTGCTGCGTGATGTTGCGCCCCCCGTAGAGGGTGGGGGCCCAGGTGGGGCGGGGCAGCACCCCCCAGGTGCGCCGGCACTCCTCGGCGAAGGCCGCCTCGTCCCACCGGGCCTCCTCGAACATGTCCACCTTGCCGTCGGCGCACGCGGGCATCACCATCTCCGTGCACGCCTGCGCGGGCACACGCAAACACGCGTCACACGTACACACACACACGTACAGACACGTACAGACACGTACACACGTACAGACACGTACACACACACACGTACACACACGTACAGACACGTACAGACACGTGCAGACACGTACACACGTACAGACACGTACACACGTACAGACACGTACACACACACACACGTACAGACACGTACACACACGTAAACACACACGTAGAGACACACACACGTACAGACACGTACACATACGTACAGACACGTACACACACGTACAGATACGTACAGATACGTACACACATGTACAGACACGTACACACACACACGTACAGACACGTACACACACACACGTACAGACACGTACACACACACACATACAGACACGTACACACACACACGTACAGACACGTACACACACACACGTACAGACACGTACACACACACACGTACAGACACGTACACACACACACGTACAGACACGTAAACACACACGTACAGACACGTACACAAGTACACACACACGTACACACGTAAACACACGTGCACACACGTACACGTGTAAACACACGTAAACACACACGTAGACTCGTACATATATGTAAACAAAGACAAAGATCCCCCGTGTAGCCTTAACAGACTGTCGGGGCAAGTGCTGTTAGCGAGCACCTATGAAGGCCGAACGGTACACGAGGGGGTGGGTGGCCAGCACCACGCCCGACCGCCTTTGTCTCCCTAGTGGCGATGCTTACACACCGCTCCAGGTACTCATTTGAGGCTGAGTCGACCTAGGGGAGGCCCGGGACCGGTTCAGATAATCGTCACTGGTGTTGGCCGTGAGCGGGAATCGAAATCGGGTCGCCGGGTTCATAGCGCAGTGCGCTAACCACTACATTACCGCTACACACACACACATAAACTCAGGCACGCACAACCTACACACACGTGGGCATCACCCCCCCCCCCACTATCACCCATCCCCCTATCACCCTCGCCCCCCCCCCCCACTATCACCCTTGCCCTCCCACTATCACCCCTTCCCCTATCACCCCTCCCCCCTAACACCCTCGCCCCCCCCCACTATCACCCTCGCCCCCCTCCCCACTATCACCCTCCCCCCACTATCACCCTCGCCCCCCCTCCCCACTATCACCCTCCCCCCACTATCACCCTCGCCCCCCCTCCCCACTATCAACCTCCCCCCACTATCACCCCCCCACTATCACCTCCCCCCGATCAATCTCCCCCCTAAACTATCACCTCCCCCCCCCCCTCACTATCACTCCCGCCCTCCCCTCACTATCCCCCCTCTTCCCCTACTATCACCCACCCCCCCACCATCACCCCACCCCCCCACTAAGAGGGTGGTGGTGGTGGGGGGGGGGGTGTACCTGGTAATCCCAGCCCTGCATGCCCAGACTGGCGGTGGCGCTCTGCGAGGTGTTGAAGCAGGCGCTGGTGCCCGTGTGGTTGTAGTAGACGGAGGCCGCCCGCACCACCGCCCGCAGCAGCGCCGCATCCGTGGCCTCCGGCTTCTGCAGGTGACTGCACACAGCCTGGGGGGGGGGGGGGGGGCAGGGGGGGGGCACGGGGGTCATGTGACTGCACACAGCCTGGGGGGGGGGGCAGGGGGGAGGGGGGGCACGGGGGTCACGTGACTGCATACCTGGCAAATGAGCGAGTGAGCGAGGAGCGGGCGAGTGCGTGACAAGGTGAGCGAGCGAGGAGCGGGCGAGCGAGAGTCTAGGAGGGTCAGTGACTGAGCGAGCGAGCGGGCAACCGTGTGAGCAGGCGAGTGAGCAGGTGGGCGAGCGCACGACTAGGCGAATGAGAGAGCCGGTGCGACTAAGGTGAGTGGGGCGGGGGGGGGTGAGTGAGTGAGCGCAAGTGGACGAGTGAGTGCCCAGGAGAGTGGGCGAGCGAGCGAGCGTGTGAACAGGCGAACGAACGGGTGACTCTTGAGCGGGTTTTGGCGAGCGGGTTTTGGCGAGCGGGTTTTGGCGAGCGTGGCGGGCAGGGCGAGGGCGAGCCTACGTGCACGGGGAAGGCTGGCAGCGGCTGCAGGAAGCTGGCGGCGTAGGGGTAGTCCACCATGGCCAGGTCGCCCCACGTCTCCGCCAGCCACGCCTTGAGCGCCAGCACGTCGCCGGGCCCTCCCAGCGGGGCGCACAGGCGGAAGGTGGCGCCCAGCCAGCGCAGCCCGTCCACTGGCGGCGGTGGCACGCGCAGACAAAGGTTCAGGCGCCTCGCCGCGCGTGGCGCTCAAGGTGAGGTCCCACTGGGCTTCTTTTTCACAAATGATGGCTTCTGATAGCCAGGCGGGGGGAGGCGGGGTGGGTGGTGAGGGGGTGGCCCGTTGGGTGGTGGGTGAGGGGGTGGGCTGTGGGTGGGTGGGGCGTGGGTGGGTGGGCCGTGGGTGGGATGGCCATGGGCGGGTGGGCCATGGGTGGGCCATGGGTGGGCCATGGATGGGTGGGCCGTGGGTGGGTGGGCCGTGGGTGGGTGGGTGGGCCATGGGTGGGTGGGCCGTGGGTGGGTGGGCCGTGGGTGGGTGGGCCGTGGGTGGGTGGTTGGGCGGGCCATGGGTGGGTGGGCCATGGGTGGGTGGGCCGTGGGTAGGTGGGCCATGGGTGGGTGGGCCATGGGTGGGTGGGCCATGGGTGGGTGGGCCGTGGGTGGGTGGGTGGGCCGTGGGTGGGTGGGTGGGCCATGGGTGGGTGGGCCATGGGTGGGTGGGCCGTGGGTGGGTGGGCCGTGGGTGGGTGGTTGGGCCGTGGGTGGGATGGCCATGGGTAGGGGGGTTGGGCCGTGGGTGGGTCGTGGGTGGGTGGAGGCCTCTCACCGGTGGAGGCCACGCGGTCGATGGCGGCCCAGGACCGCCGCACGCTGCGGGGGCAGGCGGCGCCGCCTCGCGTCTCGAACGTGCGCGTCACGATGCGCGTGTACGCACCGCACTCCGTCAGCCCCGTGAACTGCCAGATGATGGGGCGCCGACGCCGCCAGCGCCCTGCCACGCGCGGCGGTGAACGGGGGGGGGGGGTTAGGGGGAGGGGTTAGCGGGGGGGGGTTAGCGGGGGGGGGTTAGCGGGGGGGGGGGTTAGCGGGGGGAGGCGAGCGGGGGTGGGGGGGGGGGCGCGAGTGGGGGTGCGAGTGGGGGTGTGGGCGTTACCCGACGACGCTCTGGGGGTACTTCATGCGCAGCCACGCGGCCAGCATGCCGCCATAGGAGCCCCCCACGGCCACCACGGGGCTGTCCCCCACGCCAGGGACGGTGCCTGTGCCGCACGCACGGACGGGCACACACACACACAGGCGGGCACCGCACGCACGGACACATACACACACACACACGCACACACACGGACACATACACACACACACACGCACACACACGGACACATACACACACACGCACACACACGCACACACACGGACACATACACACACACGGACGGATAGGCACACACACACGGACGGATAGGCACACACACATGGACACACACACACACACACGGACGGGCACACACACACATATACACACACTGGGCACCACAGCAAAGATCCCCCGTGTAGCCTGTACAGACTGTCGGGGCAAGTGCTGTTAGCGAGTAGCAGCACCTATGAAGGCTACCGGCACTGTGGCACACGAGGGGGTGGGTGGCCAGCACCACGCCCGGCCGCCTTTGTTTCCCCAGTGGCGATGTTTACCAAACACCGCTACACTAGGTGCTCATTTGAGGCTGAGTCGACCTAGGGGAGGCCCAGAAACGGTTCAGGTAATCGTCAACGGTGTTGACCGTGAGCGGGAATCGAACCCGGGTCGCCAGGTTCGTAGCGCAGTGTAGCGCTAACCCGCTACACTACCGCTCCTCACACACACACAGACAGACGCGCATACACACACAGACGCACACACACACACAGACACACACAGACACACACGCCCACACGTGGTTCCCCCCACCCCACACGTACCTCTGATGTGCTCGATGAGCACAGCGAAGTCAGCGAGGGCCTGTGCCGAGGAGAGGTACTGCAGCGTCTGCGGGCTCTGGGGAGCCAACGGGAGGGGGTGGAGGGGAGGGGGGAGCGGAGGGGAGGGGAACGGGGGGAGGGGACAGTGGGGAGGGGGAGGAGGGGAGTGGGGGGGGGATAGTGGAGAGGGGGGGGAAGGGTGCGGGGGGAGGGGAGCGGGGGGGAAGGGAGTGGGGGGAGGGGATGGGAGGAGAGGGGAGGGAAGGGGAGGGGACGGTGGGGAGGGGAGGGGAGGGGAAGGGTAGGGGGAGGTTAGGGTGGGAGGAGAGGGGATGGTGGGGAGGGGATGGGGAGGTAGGTGGGAGGGGAGGGAGTCAGCAACAATGACACAACAAGCTGCCACTCTCCACCGATGATGCCCCCTTCCCCACACCTGAGCCAGCGTGACAGGCCCGGCAGGGTACGGCGTTGGTTCTCCACCGGCTGCATCATCGATTCGGATGACTTCTGGCATCACCAGAAGTCATCCGAATCTGGCTCGGAGCGAGTCCCCACGTGTCCCTGCGTTTGTCCCAGCGTGTGTCTCCGCACTTGTCTCCGCACGTGTCTCAGCGTGTCTCCGTGCGTGTCCCCGTGCGTGTCTCCGTGCGTGTGTCTCCGTGCGCGTGTCCCTGCGCATGTGTCTCCGCGCGTGTCCCCGTGCGTGTGTCTCCGTGCGTGTCCCCGTGCGTGTGTCTCTGTGCGCGTGTCTCCGTGCGCGTGTCTCCGGTGCGTGTGTCCCCGTGCGCGTGTCCCCGTGCACGTGTCCCCGTGCGCGTGTCTCCGTGCGCGTGTCTCCGTGCGTGTGTCTCCGCACCGAGTAGGCTTTGTCCCCGAATGGCAGCGACTCCCCGTAGTAGCGGTGCTCAGCGAACACGAGCAGAGCGCCCAGCTCCTCCGCCCACGTCCCACATGAAGCCCTGCAACCGGCAACACCGTCAGCGGCGACGCCGTTGGCGACGACGCCGTCGGCGGCGACACCGATGTGTTGGTGGCCGTGAGCGGGAATTGAACTCGGGCCTCTGCCGGGTTCGACGGCAGCGTGGCGCTAACCGCTGGACCACCGCTCCACTACCACCACAGACAACAACAGCCGCCATTCGCAACCAAGTCGCGGTGAAGTCGCCCCGATGCACGTACCCCAAATGCTGGTACACTTTGGGCTCCGCCCCAGCACGACGAGGTCACGGGACAGACCCTGCAGGTTGCATGGGTTTACCGACTGAGATGACTGGCCGATGATGCACCACCTCTGCCCCCTATTGTGCCAACCTCTAATACCACCATTTCCACCACCTCGACCACCTCCACCACCCCCACCACCTCCACCACCCTCACCACCTCCTCCACTACCACCTCCTCCACTACCAACACCCTCCACCAACCCCTTCGGGGTTACCACTACAATCTCCACCACCACAATCTCCACCACCACCATCTCCACCAACAACAACCGCCATTCGCCACTAAGTGGCACTGACGTCACCACGACGCATGTGCCAGGCCATGTGCACCTTGAGGCCACGTGAAGTGTCGAACGCCCGCTGGCATGTCACGGGGCAGACCCAAGTGCCACGAGTCGACTGAGATGACTGGCTGATGCACCACCTTTGTCCCCTACTGCGCCAACCTGCTGTGCTTTAGCCACCCGGCGCTCCGCTCGTTGTTGTGAGCGTCGCTCCTCCGCCCTCCGTTGTTGTTGGAGGGCGACTGCCTCTAACTGCCCAGTAGCAGCGTCCTTCACGAGCCTCCTCCACAGAGGCCGCATACCCAAAGCAGCCATTGCAGCTGCACGAGTCACAGTCCTAAACCTCACTCATTTACCCTCGACATCAGGAGTGGGGGACGATGCCAACCCCAGCCACAAGTGATGATGAAATTGTTGCTTGCAACTTCCATCAGCTAGCTGAGACCAGGCCACCTTAGGTTGGAATGGGGTCCTGGGTGTACACCCACCACCGGAGTGGAATAATGGCAGGTGCATCTTACAGATGACAAGTCGATGGTCAGAGGGCAGATCAGCTCCACAATAGGTCCTGGTGTCAAGAACATGAACCCGCATCCGCTGTTCCGTCACTATGTAGTCCAGCAGATGTTCTTGCTTGGACCCGGCATGCATCCATGATGTTGTGTGGATGCGCCGATGCCGGAACAGCGTGTTGGTAATTACAAGCCCATGGGCTGCACAAAAATCTAGCAGCCTCCTACCGTTGTAATTGAGCTGATTTGGCCCATGCCTTCCAATCACTCCAGACCAGGTGCCAGCATCATGACCAACTCGGGCATTGAAGTCACCCAACAGGATGACTCTATCCCGAGGGGCCACTTTAGCCAGCACCTGTGACAGGAGGTCATAGAAGGCATCTGACTCATTGGCCTTGCCTGCATCCCTCCCACTTCCACCACCACCTCCACCTCCCACCTCATGATTACCACCTCCACCACCACCCCCTCTCACAGTTACCACCACTACAACCACAACCTCCACCACCTCCTTCACCACCACCTCAACCTCCCACCACCTCCACCTCCCATTACCTCCTCCACCACCACCTCTACCTCTCACAGTTACTACCACTACAACCACAACCTCCACCACTTCCTCCACCACTACCTCCTCCACCACCTCCTCCACCACCACCTCTACCTCCCACCACCTCCACCACCACCTCCACCACCACCTCCTCCACCACCACCTCCTCCACCACCTCCTCCACCACCACCTCCTCCATCACCTCCTCCACCACCACCATCCCCCATCACCACCGACTCAACAACCACCACCGGCCCCCGGCCTCACGGTGTTGTTGCAGAACCAGGTGATGTCTCCCTCGTTGCCGGTGTAGAAGAGGACCGGTCCACTCGCGCGGTGGTGCAGTGCGGACTGCAGGTAGCGCTGCTTGAAGCTGCCGTCCTCCGCAAAGCCAAAGTGGTCGATCTGGGGGGGGGGGAAGGGAGGGGAAGGGGGGGTACATGGGGGGTGAGGTGGTGGGTAGGTGGGGGGGAGAGGTGGGGGTAGGTGAGGGTTGATGGGGGGGAGGGGTGGGGGGAGGTGAGGGGGAGGGGAGGGGTGGGGTAGGGTAGGTGGGGGGGTAAATGAGGGAGGGCTGGGGTAGGTGGGGGGGGGGGTAGATGGGGGGGGTAGATGGGGGGGCGGGATGGGGGAGGGTGGGGGTAGATGGGGGGGAGGGGGTAGATGGCGGGGAGGGTGGGGGTAGATGGGGGGGCGGGATGGGGGAGGGTGGGGGTAGATGGGGGGGAGGGTGAGGGTAGATGGCGGGGAGGGGTGGGGGTAGATGGGGGGGAGGGGTGGGGGTAGATGGGGGGAGGGTGGGGGTAGATGGGGGGGAGGGGGTAGATGGTGGGCGGGGTGGGGGTAGATGGGGGGAGGGGTGGGGGTAGATGAGGGGGAGGGGTGGGGGTAGATGGGGGGGTAGATGGGGGGGAGGGAGGGGGTAGATGGGGGAGGGGTGGGGGTAGATGGGGGGGGGAGGTGGTAGATGGGGGGGAGGGGTGGGGGTAGATGGGGGGAGGGGTGTGGGGGGTTGGAGGAGAGGGGAAAGGGTGGGGGCGCGTTGGGGCGTTTGGCGGCGGTGGGGGTCCGTGCTAGAATCAGAATGTTTTCATACTGCAGGGAGGAATCCGATGAGCTATAAAGCTCTTTCCCCACAGATATCCAGTCAGGGGCACGGCGGTCACAACGTTCACAACAACAAACACGACGACGATACAAGTGTACAAGGTGCAAACAAAACTTAAAACACAATATGGGGGGGGGGGGGTCAGACATTTGTGACGATGTGTGACGAGGGGGGGAGGGGGGTTTGAGAAATGTGACGTCACATCAAAATGCGCAACTTTATAAATATAGACACGTTCTACTTAATTAAAAAGACTTTTTAATACATGTTTTCTCCCTACAACATCAGAGTGCAGCGCCACATTAAATACGCACTACTACAATGACAATAGTTTAAAGCGATTTGAAGCATGTTTTATATTTTTGGGGGGGGGGGGCAAAATCGCGTGACGTCATTTATGAACGCCCCTTTAGTTACAACCTCCACAAATATCCCCGTGTCCCTCCTGCGGAACCCCTGGACCCCCCCCCCCCCCTAGCTCTACCCCCCCCCTCGCCCCGCTGTACCTTCTGCTCCAGGTAGTGGGTGCTGTAGGAGACCCCAGGCGAGGGGGGCCCAGCCACGGACCCTGAGCGCCAGGGGTCTCAGGACGCGCGGGACCCCAGCAGCTCCGGCTGGCGGACAGAGGAGCAGCAGCGGCAAGGCGACGAGGAGGAGGGGGAGGAGAAGTGGGGAGCGAGGGGGCCCTGCGGAGGAGCGAGGGGACCCCGGGGAGGAGCGAGGGGGCCCCGCGGACGAGCGAGGGGACTCGAGACCCATGATCGCAGAACTCTTGCGATGCCCACCTTCTGGGGGTTCGAGTCACGTGGTCCCCCGCCCCAACACCCCTCGCTGTCACGTGAGCCCGCGGCACGCGCCGGGTGGGGGGGGGATCACGTGCTGAAGGGGGCGGGAGTAGAGAGAGCGTCATGACGTCACGGTCACAGGTTTGTAGCGGTGACGTCACCGCGATGAATTCGACGCGCGGACACCCCCCCCCCACCGGGTGACGTAATGACGCACGCTTTTTTTTATTTCCAGAGACCACGTGACGCGTCGGGGGTGAGGAGGAGGGGGGGAAGAGAGCGTCATGACGTCACGACCCCCGATGAATTCGACGCATGGACAGACACCTCGTATGACGTCATCACGCACGCAGTTGGTTAACCAATTGCGTGCGTATTGGTAAAAAGACAAAAAAAAAATATTTAAAGCTTTCGTGACTGCAGGGATTCATATTCTTGGTTCTTTCGGTAAAGTCACGTAGAAGGGAAGTAATAAAATAATAAAAATATAAAGCAATAAAATTCTCACGACGTTTCGACTGCAACACAAGCAATCATCATCAGGTGTGAAAAAAGATTTCTTGCTGTGGTTTTCACACCTGATGATGATTGCTTGTGTTGCAGTCGAAACATTGTGATAATTTTATTGTTTTATATTTTTTATTGTATTGTTTCCCTTCTACGTGACTTTACCGAAAGAACCAAGAATAAGACAAACATTGGTAAAAAGACAAAAATTGGTAAAAAGGCAAAAATATAAATTGGTTTTCTGTATCGCCACAAGCACTGCTTCCCCCCAATGTTCTGTTTGGAATTGATAAAAGCTACCATACTGCCTCTACTTGACTACTGTGACATCGTGTATAAATCAGCCCCAAGTACTGTACTGAAGAAGCTTAATTCCATCTACCACTCGGCCTTAAGATTTGCATTGAACTGCCCATAAAGGACTCACCACAGTGATCTATACATAGGGTCAAACTTAACATCTCCTAATGTTCGACGGCTTGTGCACCAGATCTTATTTATTCACGATGTACTTACAAAAAAATCCGCAGACTACCTGCTGCATCTCTCTGTTTCAAAGAACAAATTTGACCTCAGGTCTTCGCTCATTTACCAGCTTCACATTCCCTATTGCCGTACAAAAACTGGAGGAAGGGCCTTTGCTATTGATGCCCCCAGGATCTGGAATGCTATTGCCAATAAACTTCAACTTGAATAACTACCAATGAGATTTTCACTCAAAACTGCTCTAGAGGAGTTGTACACCCCTAGCTGCCTATTCATTGGCATAAAATAAAATAAAATGTTTTCGCTCCGGATGACGCTGCAAAGTATTATCTGTATTTTGATTTAGCGTGCTGATCTTAAAGGTGCATTGAAAAATTTGACACTCCGACTGATGCTTCTGTTGTTGTGGAGTAACTCATGCAGCCAGCTATGGCTCTAGGATTTGGTGTTACATGTTATTTATGTAGTTGTTTGTAAAAATTCGGTCACAGTCCCTGTGATCACTGTTACGTTGCAATTATGGCTTTATTTTTTGGTGATTTCGAAAACGTTTTTTGGTTTGGACATGATTTTTTTGTTGTAGTACGGAGTTAGACTGACGGCCTTAATCTAAGTTTTCTTGTGGTTGTTGTTGTTGTTTGACTTGCATCCCACTGGGATTTTTTGCACGCAGCGTTGGTGTACGGTGCTTTTTTTTCAGGAATATTTTTGCTGTTTTTTTGTCCATGGATTTTCTGTTTGCGCAGTCACATAGTCACTTTAAGATGTTTTTCTTGTTCGTGTTTTTTTGTTTGTTGTGGTTGCACCCGATTCAAGAGCCGAATGGCTCACAGGGTTATACCAAAATAAACTGAAACTGAAGCGAGGCCACGTGACGCTGGGGGAGGGTGGGTTGGGGGTCGGTCACGTGGTAATGAGGGGGGGGGAGGGTGGAGAGAGGCGGGGCACGTGAGGAGGGGGTGGGGAGGATCGTTAGCGCGCGTGATGACGTCACCGCGCAAACATCCACGCCGTGACGTCACGTAGCTACGAAGCGACGTCACCGCGTAAAATAACTTACGCGGCGACGTCACCAGGTAACGTGCGCGGTGACGTCACCGCGACCCCATCCCGACCCTGACGATGCCTGCGGCTGCTGTAGATTTGGAGTCTGCGTCTCTCTCTCACATCATCATCATGGTGGCTAGGAGATGTTAACTACCTCGCCTGGTATACAGGAGGTCGTGGGTTCGATCCCGACCCTGACGACGCCTGCTGCTGCTGCTGCTGTAGATTTGAAGTCTGCGCGTTCATCCCCGCGGTGGCGTGCATTTTTGTCCGGGTCCTCCCCTCCACATTCAGAGTCTTTGGCTGCTGCTGTAAATGTCCACGTGATGATGATGACGTCGACGACCATAAGTCACTTTGTGTTGAACCGCTATCGTTTGCGATAGCCAGGAGGGGGAGTGGGGTAGTCGCTTCTGAAGAAGCGCGACACGCAGCTCAGTCGGGGCCCTTAACCTGGTAAATAAGTTTAGTTTTAGTATGGGTCTCGATGAGTATGGGTCTTTGTGGGTCTCTATGGGTCTCGATGGAGTCTCTGAGTATGGGTCTCGATGGGTCTCTATGGGTCTGTATGGGTCTCTGAGTATGTGTCTCTATGGGTCTCTGTGGGTCTCTATGGATCTGTATGGGTCTCTGAGTATGGGTCTCTATGGGTCTGTATGGGTCTCTATGTGTCTCTATGGGTCTGTATGGGTCTCTGAGTATGTCTCTATGGGTCTGTAGTATGGGTCTCTGTGGGTCTCTACGAGTCTGTAGAAAACACGTTCATAGTAAAATCTGTGACTTCAAAGCTTTCGTGACTGCAGGAATGCATATTCTTTGGGTCTTTCCGTAAAGCCACGTAGATAGAAGTAAAATAAGAATTAAAATATCACGACGTTTCGATCGCAACACAAGCAACTCGTCTTCAGCTGGGAACGGCGACTGCTTGTGTTGAGATATTTAATTGCACGCTTTTTATTGTTGTATCCTAAAATCTTGTAACGCAATTTTAACCACTTCCCAATGTGGTTTCGACTGCAAACTTGGTAAACTTATGTCATACTTCTTTGGTTCTTTCGGTAAAGTCACGTAGAATGATAATAAAATAATAAATTGATAAAATAAAATAATATCAATTTATTATTTTATTATCATTCTACGTGACTTTACCGAAAGAACCAAAGAAGATGAATCATTGCAGTCACGAAAGCTTTAAATCGAAATTATGTCATACTGATGACAATATTATATTCTATCGTTAGAAATATTTTTTTATTATTTTTCAACATTTTTTAAATGTATATTCTTAGTTCTTTCGGTAATACATATATTATTATTTTGTTGTTTCCCTTCAACGTGACTTTACCGAAAGAACTAAGAATATGAATTACTGCAGTCACGAAAGCTTTAAATCAAAAATTTTTAAATGGTTTCGGCTTGGCTTTAATTGTCCACGCTCAACTGACGTTGGCTGTAATTGGACCACGGTCCCCTTACGTTGTGGGCAAACTTCGGGACCCACTTCCTGGAGTCGTGGGGGTTCTTCCATTACTAGTACGGGTACATTTCATTAAAGCGTGTTTACATTTATTTTTTAAATATTACTTTTTTATTTTTCGATACACGTGGCTTTACCGAAAGACCCATAGAATACGTTTATATAGTATTTGGCTGCTGCAATGTCCACGTGATGATGACGAGCCCACTTTGTGTTGTGCTGCCATCATTTGCGATAGCCGGGGGTGGGGGGGGGCCCTTAACCTGGTAAAATAAAATAAAAACTTGAGCTATTATTTCAGAATCTTTCATTATTACTGTGGAGGAGGAATTCGATGTTTAGGGACGAGTGGAACTCTTGTCCAGAACGTCGAATTCGTGGGGAAATCCTCCCGTTACGTTCCTGAAATCGAGGAGGGGGGGGGGGGGGTAGATGTTTCAGGAATGAAACAGGAGTATTGCTCCACAAATCTGTCTGTCGCCTGATGAAGCTGGTTGTCATTACTGGCGAAACGTCGTACTCAAGATTGCCAATGTTGTGGCTTGGGGGCCGTCCATAAATGACGTCACACGGCGTCACAAAAAGTCAGACCCCTCAAATATGACGTCACAAAGCTCTGCCCCCCCCCCCCCCCCCAAATAAAACATGCTTCAAATCGCTTTAAACTATTGTCATTGTAGTGCGTATTTAATGTGGCGCTGCACTCTGATGTTGTAGGTGAAAACATTTATTTAAAAAAGTAATTAAGTAGAACGCGTTGTCTATATTTATTTAAAGTTGCGCATTTTGATGTGACGTCACGTTTCTCAAACCCCCCCCAGGTGCGTGACGTCATTTATGGACGGCCCCTTAGCTCTCCAACACACGTCACTATCTCTCATCACTTCACCTCTCATCTATATTTGGAGTTGCGGTGTCTCTCTCTGTCCTCCCCCCCCCCCCCCCCCGTGGCTAGGAGATGTTAACTACCTCGCCTGGTATGCAGGAGGTCGTGGCTATCGATCCCGACGATGCCTGCTGCTGTATATTTAGAGCTTGCGTGTCTCTCTCTCTCGTCGTTGCATCGTTGTGACGGCCAGGTTAGCTTCTCAAAAATAGAAAAATAAAAGAGCTGCACACAGAGCGCCGAGTAGGGCCCTCACCCGGTACTATTAAACAAGTTTAAATCGTACAGCTTATAGAGAAGACGCGGCGGCGGAGTGCTGGTGGGTGTGCAAGCGGATTTATTTGGACACGGACGAACAGACACGCGCACACACATACACACGTGCTAAAACTACGCGCGCCGGCGAGACTAACACCGTCAACCCCCCCCCCCGCCCACGAGACCGAGCCGACCGAAATCACCGGGCCTACCCGACTCGCCGACCGGAGCCGGAGGCCTCGACAGGAGGTCGTGAAAACTCTTTCTTTAAAACTGCTCGTCGTTGTGTTTAGTGTTGTCGTCCTTTCGCACCCCCCCCCACACCCCCCCCACTTACCGCACCTCCGATTTGGCGACGGTTTGGCCACGGCACGGTGGCGCGCAAAAGGAGTTCAACCAACAACCGTGCCGGACGTCAGGGTAGCGGCGGCAGCCGCCGCCTTCCCCCATCGTCGTCACCGCCGCCGCCAACCACATCGGTCAATGTGCCAATTCCATCCGACGAGAATTGTCGTCGTCGTCGCCGCCGGCAAAATCACCGCCGTCGTCATCATCATCACCGCCGCCGCCAACGCCATGAGCCAACGTGCCAATTCCATCCGACGAGAATCGTCGTTGTCGTCGTCATCATCGCCGCCGTTCAAAAAAAGACTTGGTCCATCCCCTCGCCCGTGGACCGGACGGAGACTGTACGGAGACCGTACGGAGACCGGACAGAGACCGGACAGAGACCGGACAGAGACCGGACAGAGACCGGACAGAGACCGGACAGAGACCGGACAGAGACCGTACGGAGACCGTACGGAGACCGTACGGAGACCGGACGGAGACAGTACGGAGACAGTACGGAGACCGTACGGAGACCGTAGTTGCGACGCTCACTTGCCGTCTCGCTCTCTCTCGCTCTCCCGACCGACCGACCGCGCACCGCATTTTCCTAAAATCACCGCCGATTTACACAGCCGATTTACACAGCCCTGCACCGGACGACGACGACGACGCCGCCAACACCGCCGGCCACGCACCGATTTCACCGATTAGAGGCTCTCGTCTCATTGCGGGGGAGACAGGCGGTGGGGGGGGGGGGGGGTTGACCGGGTGAGCCCGGCGCTAACGGCGACTAACGCCGTCGCAGTGCGACGGAGACTACTACAACTACTGCAAGAAGCGCGATGCAGCGGCGTGCGGTGAGAGATGCGCGCCGCTGAGCTGTGGTTAGCGAGCGTGCTGCAGGGGTTGGTGTGTGTGAGGGTTTGGGGGTTAGTGTGAGTGGGGGTTAGTGCGTGAGTGTGAGTGGGGGTTAGTGTGTGAGTGGGGGTTAGTGTGTGTGTGTGTGAGTGGGGGTTAGTGTGTGTGTGTGTTCCATGCGAGTGAGTGTTCTGTGTGTGCGAGTGTTCCCCAGGGTTAGTGGGTGTGTGTGAATGTTCCTAAGGGTTAGTGTGCGTGAGCGCGCTGTGGGGTTAGCGTGAGTGAGCGTGAGCGCGCTGTGGGGTGAGCGTGAGTGAGCGCGCTGTGGGGTGAGCGTGAGTGAGCGCGCTGTGGGGTGAGCGTGAGTGAGCGCGCTGTGGGGTGAGCGTGAGCGCGCTTGTGGGGTGAGCGTGAGTGAGCGTGATTGAGCGCGCTGTGGGGTGAGCGTGAGTGAGCGCGCTGTGGGGTGAGCGTGAGTGAGCGCGCTGCGCTGTGGGGTGAGCGTGAGTGAGCGTGAGCGCGCTGTGGGGTGAGCGTGAGTGAGTGCGCTGTGGGGTGAGCGTGAGTGAGCGTGAGCGCGCTGTGGGGTGAGCGTGAGTGAGCGCGCTGTGGGGTGAGCGTGAGTGAGCGTGAGCGCGCTGTGGGGTGAGCGAGTGCAAGGAGGGATTGGGGATGGGGGCGGGGTGGCCGTGCTAGTTTTGGAAGAGCGAGCGCGTGAACTCGATGTAGTCAAAGGCGCCGGGCAGCTCGCGACCCTTGCCGTCGCAGTACGGCTTCATGTGCGAGATGCAGTAGTCGGCTTGCTCCCGCGTGAGGTTCTGCTCCCGCACAGGTGGGGGGGGGGGGGGGGGAGACACATACGGAGGGTGAGCACACAAGAACAAAGATCCCCACAGTGTAGCCTCAACAGGCTGCAGGGGCAAGAGCCGTTAAGCGAGCACCGCCTGGTGCACGAGGGGGTGGTGTGGCCAGCACCACGCCCGGCAGCCTTTGTGTCCCCCAGCGGCGAAATTACTAAGCACCGCTACACCAGGTACTCATTTTGAGGCTGAGTCGACCTAGGGCATGCCCGGGACCGGTTCAGATAATCGTCACCGGTGTTGGCCGTGGGCGGGAATCGAACTCGGGACGCCGGGTTCGCAGCGCGGCGTAGCGCTAACCGCTAGACCACCGCTCCCCACTGTAAGCACACACACACATGCGCACACATGCGCACGAACACGACGTCGTACGATGCGCGCGAGAGGAAGTCCAATGCACGTTCATACGTGCTGGAAAAAAGAGCTTTGTAGCTCATCGGATTCTTCGGGTATAAAGCAAGATTATGACTTACATACACACACATCACCACCACCACATACACGCACACACACACACACACGACACCTCCATGTAGCGTGAACAGACTGTAGGGCAGGAAGTGGGGGTGGCAGTGATAGAGGGGGGGCGACGTTGTCGCGACTGACCGGTGAATGACGGCTGTGGTGTGTGTACGTGCGGTGTGTTTACGTGTACGCGTGCGTGCGTGCGTGCGGCAGGGGAGCACGGAGATAGTGATGTGCGTGTCGTGTACGTACGTACGTGTGTACGTGTGGCGTGTGCACGTGTGGTGCGTGCGCGCGTGCGTTGGGGCACCTGGTACAGCTCCTCCTTGGTGACGAAGGGCTTCCCCTCGGCGCTGAGAGCCCGGAAGGCGCTCTCCACCTCGTCCGACGACTTCACGTTCTCCGTCTCGCGGCTGATCATGAACGCCATGTACTCCTGCAGCGACACCTGCCCGTCCCTGCAACGACAAAAACGCAACGCTCGCTCGCTTGCCCGCCCGCCCGCCCATCCGATCGCGCACTCGCTCTCCCAATCACGCACTCGCTCGCTCACCCGCTCGCTCACCCGCTCGCTCACCCACGTAGTCACGCACTCGCCCACTCGCTCTCCCAATCACGCACTCGCTCGCTCACCCGCTCGCTCTCTAGCATAGTCACAGACTCACCCACTCGCTCACTCGCCCACTCGCTCTCCCAATCACGCACCCGCTCGCTCATCCGCTCGCTCTCTCGCGTAGTCACACACTCACCCACTCGCTCTCCCAATCACGCACTTGCTCGCTCACCCGCTCGCTCTCTCGCGTAGTCACACACTCACCCACTCGCTCACTCGCCCACTCGCTCTCCCAATCACGCACCCGTCGTTCACCCACTCGCTCTCTCGCGTAGTCACACACTCACCCACTCGCTCACTCGCCCACTCGCTCTCCCAATCACTCACCCGCTCGCTCACCCGCACGCTCTCTCGCGTAGTCACACACCCACTCGCTCTCCCAATCACACATTCGCTCGCTCACCCGCTCGCTCTCTCGCGTAGTCACACACTCACCCACTCGCTCACTCGCCCACACGCTCACCCGATCACACACTAGCCCAGCCACCCTCGCGTTGACGTGCCGACTCACTGTGTATCAGAGCTCAGCACAAACCGATTCCTGCTGCCACTCAATGCACAGGTGCCCAGTTCCCGCACTGCTCTAGCCCGGTATACAGGAGGGCATGGGTTCGACCCCGACCCTGACGCCTGCTGCTGTATATTTGGAGTTTGCGTGTCTCTCTCATCATCATCACGGTGGCTAGGAGATGTTAACTACCTTGCCTGGTCCACAGCAGGTCGTGGGTTCGATCCCGACCCTGACGACGCCTGCTGCTGCTGCTGTATATTTGGAGTTTTCGGTGTCTCTCTCTCTCTCTCATCATCATCACGGTGGCTAGGAGATGTTAACTACCTCGCCTGGTCTACAGGAGGTCGTGGGTTTGACCCCGACCCTGACGCCTGCTGCTGTATATTTGGAGTCTGCGTGTCTCTCTCCTCGGGCTTTTTACCCCCTCCGCATTTAGAATCGACATCAGGGGGGTTCAGATTATATTTGGCTGCTGCTAGAAATCTCCACGTGATGATGATGATGACACGGACGGTGGGGTGGGTGAGGTGGGTGGGGGGGTGGGTGGGTGGGCCGGCGCGACCAGGGGCGGAGCCAGGGGGGGGGTGTGACCGGGGTGACATTCTGCGTATAAGTGTACGACACTCGGTCTGGCGGACTCCGTGCAACTGCATCGTCAGAGCGTGTCGCCAACCGACGGCGTCTAGCTCAACAGCCCGACTCTCTAAATCATTCTTGAAATTAAAATCCTGGCTCCGCCCCCGGGGCGCGACGACGACGGGCGGGAGGGAGGGACTGCGGCGGCGGCGTTACCGGTTGGGGTCGACGATGTTGAGGATGTTCTGGAACTCCGGGTCGGGTTCGCCCTCCTCCACCATGGGCAGGTCGTAGCCCAGCGAGCGAAGGCACGACTTGAACTCCTGGTGGTTGAGGCGGCCCGAGCGGTCCTTGTCAAAGTGCCTGGCGGACGTGTCGCGGTTGTGGGGGGGCGGCGATGGGGGGGGGGGGTGGCGGGGGTTACTCGTGCGTGCAAGTGTCGGACACACGCCACGTGTCGGAACACACAAGTGGAACCGCGTATGCAGGAGGTCTCGGGACAGACCCCTACAGGTGCCACGGGTTGGCCGACTGAGATGACCGGTAGACGCACACACGGCTGTACCCCCAACTGAACGATTCACACACACACACACGTGAGTGCGTGCGTGCGAGCGAGCGAGAGGGGGCGACTCACTTGAACATCATGCTGAAGTCCTTGAGGGCCTCCTCTGTGACGCCCGTCGTGTTCCTGCAGACACGCGCACACCGGCGTCACCCCCACGGCCAGTGCTCCGAGCGCGTGCATTGTGTGTATGCGTGTTGTGTGTGTGTGCGTGTTGTGTGTGTGTGTGTGCGTATGTGGCGCGTGTGTGTGTGGTTACTGCGCGGGTCCACGTGGAGCGAGTGTGTGGAGCGAGTGGTGAGGACCGAGTGAGCGAGCGGCGAGGAACGAGCGAGCGGTGTGACCGACCACTGCGAGCAAGCTGTGAGGAGCGAGCGGTGAGGAGCGAGCGATGTGAGAGGTGACGAAGGAGCGAGCGGTGAGGACCGAGCGAGCGAGCGGCGAGGAACGAGCGAGCGGTGTGACCGACCGATGCGAGCAAGCTGTGAGGAGCGAGCGGTGAGGAACGAGCGAGTGGTGAGGACCGAGCGGCGAGGAACGAGCGAGCGAGTGGCGAGGAATGAGCGAGCGGTGTGACCGAGCGATGCGAGCAAACTGTGAGGAGCGAGCGGTGAGGAGCGAGCGATGCGAGCGGTGACGAACGAGCGAGCGGTGAGGACCGAGCGAGCGAGGAACGAGCGAGCGGTGTGACCGACCGATGCGAGCAAGCTGTGAGGAGCGAGCGGTGAGGAGCGAGCGGTGAGGAGCGAGCGATGCGAGCGGTGAGGAACGAGCGGTGAGGAACGAGCGAGTGTGAGGACCGAGCGAGCGAGCGAGCGGCGAGGAACGAGCGAGCGAGCGGCGAGGACCGAGCGAGTGGTGAGGACCGAGCGAGCGAGCGGCGAGGAACGAGCGAGCGAGCGGCGAGGACCGAGCGAGCGGTGTGACCGAGCGATGCGAGCGAGCTGTGAGGAGCGAGCGGCGAGGACCGAGCGAGCGGTGTGACCGAGCGATGCGAGCGAGCTGTGAGGAGCGAGCGGCGAGGACCGGGCGAGCGGTGCGAGCAGAGTGAACGATCGCGGAGAGCGGTGCGGTGTGAGCTAGCGAGCGGTGCGAGTGACCGAGCGAGCGTGGAGCGAGCGAGCGAGCGAGCGGTGCGACCGAGCGCGAGCGGTGAGAGCGGTGCGACCCTCTCACCGGGCCTGTATCTGCTGCTCCAGGTTGTGCTGCATGCGCATGCCCAGCTGGTCCAGCTGGTCCACTGCTGCGCCAGCCCCACAGTGCTGTGCTCCGTGTATTTGTTGTCCAGGATGAGTGCCTCCTCCATGGCAGCGCCCAGGTCTTCGATCTTCTTCAGCTGGCTCTTCATGGCGCGGATCTCCTGGTGCTTGCGCTGCACGGGCGCGGGGGGCAGCGGGAGAGGGGGGGGGCAGCGAGGGGGGGGGGGGGCAGGGGGGTGCGGGGCAGCAGTCATGCACGCCAATCAAGCAGTGAGAAACGCCTTTCTTGTTGTTGTTAGTTTTGTTGTTGTTGTGTTAGTTTGTTGTTGTTGTGTGTTAGTTTGTTGTTGTTGTTGTTGTGTGTTAGTTTGTTGTCTTTCCCCCCCCCCCCACCACCTCCGATAAGCACAGTTGGCTACGTATGGTGCGGAAGAAGTTCAACACACGTACATACATAATGCACAATACACTACACAATACACTACACTATACACTACACAATAGACTGCACTATACGATACACTATACACTACACTATACACTGCACTATACACTGAACTATACACTGCACTATACACTGCAATATACACTACACACTACACTATTATACACTACACTATACACTACACAAGTATATACCACACTACTATACACTACACTAGTATATACTACACTACTATACTAGTATGTACCACACTACTATACACTATACTAGTATATACCACACTACTATACCCTATACTAGTATACACTACACTACTATACACTACACTAGTATATACCACACTACTATACACTACACTAGTATATACCACACTACTATACACTACACTAGTATATACCACACTACTATACACTACACTAGTATATACCACACTACTATACACTATACTAGTATATACCACACTACTATACTAGTATATACCACACTACTATACACTATACTAGTATATACCACACTACTATACACTATACTAGTATATACCACACTACTATACACTACACTAGTATATACTACACTACTATACTAGTATATACCACACTACTATACACTATACTAGTGTAGAGGTGTTAACTACGCGCTGTTGCGTAACCTGCGTTGCCACCAGGGCAGTGCAGCATTACCCCGGGGTACAACGGTTGGGGTCAGTCGAGGTGAAACGGATCGTGGCCAGGGTTTGGTGCGAACCAATCAGACGGTTCCACGTGGGAATGTATGATTGGTTCTACCTGGCCACGAAGGGGTATAAGACGGGTGACCCAACGGACCTCGGGGAGTTCTCTCCCTGCACGAAGATAGAAGACTGGGCTGAAGCCTAGCTAGGACCCTGGACCAGCCTTTCAGCCCTTCTAAGGGCTAAGGCTCGGCATATCCAGTGGTCAGGACCCACCGGGCCAGCGGTGGGTCAGATAGCCTCCCCTAGGTCCTAGCCGGAGGACTAGGATAGCGGTAGACGTGTGAGTCCCGCCAAGTCCGGAGGTTGTACCTCCTTAGGTATCAAGGAGGTTAGCGGTAGACGTGTGAGTCCCGCCAGGTCCGGAGGCTGTACCTCCCTAGGGTATCGGGTGAGGGGACCGAATATCCCTCTGTGTGTGTTAAGCGTTGTATAAGGAAATAATACAATAAACAGAGTGTGCCTCCTAAAGAAGTCTGCTCGTCCTTACAACACTACACTACTATACCCTATACTAGTATACACTACACTACTATACACTACACTATACACTACACTAGTATATACCACACTACTATACACTACACTAGTATATACTACACTACACTATACACTACACTAGTATATACCACACTACTATATACCACACTAGTATACACCACACTACTATATACCACACTAGTATATACCACACTAGTATACACCACACTACTATACACTACACTACTATATACTACACTAGTATATACTACACTAGTATATACTACACTAGTATATACTACACTAGTATATACTACACTAGTATATACTACACTAGTATATACTACACTACTATACACTACACTACTATACACTACACTACTATATACTACACTACTATATACTACACTACTATATACCACACTACTATACACTACACTACTATATACTACACTACACTATATACCACACTAGTATACACCACACTACTATACACTACACTACTATACACTACACTACTATATACCACACTACTATACACTACACTACTATATACTACACTACTATACACTACACTACTATATACTACACTAGTATATACTACACTATATACCACACTACTATACACCACACTAGTATACACCACACTACTATACACCACACTACTATACACTACACTACTATATACCACACTACTATACACTACACTACTATATACTACACTAGTATATACTACACTACACTATATACCACACTAGTATACACTACACTACTATACACTACACTACTATATACTACACTAGTATATACTACACTACTATATACCACACTAGTATATACTACACTACTATACACTACACTACTATATACTACACTAGTATATACTACACTACTATACACCACACTACAGTAGAACCCCGGAGATAGAACGCACCAGAACTCGAACAAATCGGTGTTTGAACGATATTTTAGTATTTCTGAACATTTTGTTGCCCCGGAAACCGAACGAAATTCGGAGGTCGAACGGCAATCACGACTTGAAATAACCTGCATGGCTGAGACGCGTGTGACCAGCAGCGTGCATGACGCTTGCTCAGACAAAGGGGACTCCCCTTCCAAACAATAACACCACCACCACCTCCTCACCACCTTCCACTCAAGCCATCAACTCTCCTCACTACAGGTAAAAGTGAAGCCCAATGTTCATTTATTTCATCTATTCCATTTATTTATTGTGTTTCTTGTATGATTTTATGCGTGTAATTACTGTATACTTCGTGTAAAAATGCTTTATAATGAGATATTTCTTGTGTCTGGAACCAATTAATGTCATTGGCATTAATTCTTATGGGGAAAATGAATTCGGCGTTCGAACAAATCGGTGTTCGAGTGGCCTTCTGGAACGAATTAAGTTCCATCTCCGGGGTGCCACTGTACTATACACTGCACTAGTATATACCACACTACTATAAACTACACACGACGCTACACACTACACTATACACTACATGATTATACACTACCCTGCTATACATGACACCACCATACTATTTTGAAAAAAAATTCTTTAGAACTGCTGTTTCTGTGCTTAAGTTTGTTGTCCTTCCCCCGCACCTCCGATTAGCGCGGTTGGCTACTGACGGTGCGAAACAAGTTCAACATACGTACACTACACTATACACTACACATACAGAGATCACCGTCAAACAACACCCACACACGGACGTACGTACCTTAGTGGCCTCCAGCTGAGACTCCAGCGTGCCGGACTCCTCCACCATGCACGACCTGGGCACACGGCACGCTGGGTCAGTGTGGCAGCACACACGCCGGGGTCACACGGCACGCTGGGGGTCACACGGCACGCTGGGGGTCACACGGCACGCTGGGGTCACACGCCGGGGTCACACGGCACGCTGGGGGTCACACGGCCGCTGGGGTCACACGGCACGCTGGGGGTCACACGGCACGCTGGGGTCACACGGCACGCTGGGGTCACACGCCGGGGTCACACGGCACGCTGGGGGTCACACGACCGCTGGGGTCACACGGCACGCTGGGGGTCACACGGCACGCTGGGGTCTCACGGCACGCTGGGGTCACACGCTGGGGTCACACGGCACACTGGGGTCACACGGCACACTGGGGTCACACGCTGGGGTCACAAGGCACACTGGGGTCACACGCTGGGGTCACACGGCACACTGGGGTCACACGGCACACTGGGGTCACACGACACGCTGGGGTCACACGGCACGCTGGGGTCACACGCTGGGGTCACATGGCACGCTGGGGTCACACGGCACACTGGGGTCACACGCTGGGGTCACACGGCACGCTGGGGTCACACGGCACGCTGGGGTCATTCGCTGGGGTCACACGGCACGCTGGGGTCACATGCTGGGGTCACACGGCACGCTGGGGTCACACGGCACACTGGGGTCACACGGCACACACGGCACACTGGGGTCACACGGCACACACGGCACATGCACCGGGGACACACGGCACGCTGGGGTCACACGGCACGCTGGGGTCACACACTGGGGTCACACGGCACACTGGGGTCACATGCTGGGGTCACACGGCACACTGAGGTCACACGGCACGCTGGGGTCACACGGCACACACACACCGGGGACACACGGTACACACACACCGGGGACACACGGCACGGCACGCTGCACACCACACTCCTGGCCATGCTCTGGTCACCCAAGGGGTTAGTCCACCACACTCGTCACGTGGCGTGTGACACAACCAACAGCGCCCGCGACCGCCACCGAGCGAGCCACACTGGCGGCAGCCGGCCGAGCCCAGGGGTTAGCACACCGCGGTTAGTGACACCACGGACTCTCCATCCCCATGCAGCACCAGCAGCAGCAGCTACTACTGGTCGAGTTTGGCGGAGGGTTAAGGGGTTAGAGGAGGGCCCCGTGGGACTCATGCACCGCCAGGCTCCACCACACGGCAAACACGGGGGGGGAGGGGGGGGGGGCACGCCGTCCAACGGCCCCGCCACCACCATCACTACTACCGCCACCATCACCACCACCACTACCGCCGCCGCCCGGTAATGATTCGCAACTCTTTGCGTTGTGGTGTGGGCGCGCCTAGGCCGCTCAGAGGCTCTCGGCCTGCGGGGACGGGTGGTGGTGGGGGGGGTCAGCGGCGGCGGTGATGGCGGTAGTGGGGGTGGTGGTAGTGGGGGTGGCGGTAGTGGGGGTGGTAGTGGGGGTGGGAGGTCAGCGGCGGCAACCTTCCGGCCAGATCGTCGCCCACTTCGTATTTAAGGACGCGAATGATGCGCCGGTACGCTATGCTGCGTGGCGCGCGCGCGGGGGGGGGCGATGGCGGGGACGAGCACAGCGAGGAGGAGGGGGACGAGGAGGAGGAGGAGGAGGAAGAGGGAGACAAGAGCAGAGTGAGACACGAACACCGACAGTACCACCACCAGCGCCGGCACCGGCAGCGTCGGCACAGAGACAAACTCGGGGACATAAACTCGAGAAAACGGAGAAGCGTGAAGCTAATTCAAGAGGAACGGAGAGGGAGGCACGGGGAGGCGAGGGGAGGGGGGGCTTGCCCAGAGTGGCTGCCGTGGACACGCACGCGTGTGTGTGTGTGTACACGTGGGTGGACTGTGTGTGTGTACACGTGGGTGGACTGTGTGTGTGTGTGTACACGTGGGTGGACTGTGTGTGTGTGTACACGTGGGTGGACTGTGTGTGTGTACACGTGGGTGGACTGTGTGTGTGTGTGTACACGTGGGTGGACTGTGTGTGTGTGTACGCGTGGGTGGACTGTGTGTGTGTGTACGCGTGGGTGGACTGTGTGTGTACACGTGGGTGGACTGTGTGTGTGTGTACGCGTGGGTGGACTGTGTGTGTACACGTGGGTGGACTGTGTGTGTGTGTGTACGCGTGGGTGGACTGTGTGTGTGTGTGTACATGTGGGTGGACTGTGTGTGTACACGTGGGTGGACTGTGTGTGTGTACACGTGGGTGGACTGTGTGTGTGTGTGTGTACACGTGGGTGGACTGTGTGTGTGTGTACGCGTGGGTGGACTGTGTGTGTGTGTACGCGTGGGTGGACTGTGTGTGTACACGTGGGTGGACTGTGTGTGTGTGTACGCGTGGGTGGACTGTGTGTGTACACGTGGGTGGACTGTGTGTGTGTGTGTACGCGTGGGTGGACTGTGTGTGTGTGTGTACATGTGGGTGGACTGTGTGTGTACACGTGGGTGGACTGTGTGTGTGTACACGTGGGTGGACTGTGTGTGTGTGTGTGTACACGTGGGTGGACTGTGTGTGTGTGTGTACACGTGGGTGGACTGTGTGTGTGTGTACGCGTGGGTGGACTGTGTGTGTACACGTGGGTGGACTGTGTGTGTGTGTACGCGTGGGTGGACTGTGTGTGTACACGTGGGTGGACTGTGTGTGTGTGTGTACGCGTGGGTGGACTGTGTGTGTGTGTGTACACGTGGGTGGACTGTGTGTGTGTACACGTGGGTGGACTGTGTGTGTGTGTGTGTACACGTGGGTGGACTGTGTGTGTGTGTGTACACGTGGGTGGACTGTGTGTGTGTACGCGTGGGTGGACTGTGTGTGTGTGTACACGCGTGGGTGGATTGTGTGTGTGTGTACGCGTGGGTGGATTGTGTGTGTGTGTACACGTGGGTGGATTGTGTGTGTGTACACGCGTGGGTGGATTGTGTGTGTGTACACGTGGGTGCACTGTGTGTGTGTACACGTTGGTGGACTGTGTGTGTGTGTACGCGTGGGTGGACTGTGTGTGTGTACGCGTGTTTGGGCTGTGTGTGTGTGTACACGCGTGGGTGGATTGTGTGTGTGTGTGTACGCGTGGGTGGATTGTGTGTGTGTGTATGCGTGAGTGGAGTTTGTGTGTGCGCGTGGGTGGGCTGTGCGCGCGTGTGGGCACACGCGTGCGTGTGTACACGCGTGTGTGGGCACACGTGTGTGGGCTGCGTGGCCGCGCGTGCGAGCGTGCGGTATTAACCCGTCCAGGAGGTAGGTCCTGTCCACCGGGGGCCCCGGCCATCGTCGCAGATTCGTCGGCGGCGGAGAGACGCCGCGACGAGGAGGCAGAAAACACGGACAACGGATTCGTAGTGGGGGGGGGGGGGCGGTGGTGTGTGGGGGGGGGCACGCCAGAAATCACGATGAAGACCAATCGGATCGGACAGGAAATGGAATGAGGCGAGGGAGGCGTGGGAAGAGAGAAGGAACAACACGGGCGACGTTAGCCTGCATCCACCACCACCACCACGGCGGCAACGCCGTTCGCTCACCCCCCCTTGGGGCGTTCGCTCACCCCCTCCCCCACCACACCTCGCCCCTGTCTTGGCTCCACGACGCCGGCTCGGCCTCCGCCTCCCCTCCTCGGTTTCCCGCACGCCACGGATTCACCGCTCTCTCACCGTCGTCGATTTAGTCCAGCCGCCACGCGCACGTTCAACGCTCCTCCTGCTCCTCGTCCTCCCCCCCCCATCCTCCTCCACTCCCCCATTCTCCTCCCCCTCCTCCTACTCCCACCCCGCTCCTCCTGTGTGCGTGCCAAGCGAGCAGCTGGCCCGGGCGTGGTGTGGAGCGAGCGAGTGAATGAGCGAGCGCATGGCTGGGAGGATGAGGCTGGACCTGGTCTCGGTGAGCCATTGGTGGAAGGCGCTGGCGCGTGGTGAGCGAATGAGCCAGCGAGCGAGTGAGTCGGTGAGCGAGCGAGCAGCTGGGAGGGTGAGGCTGGACCTGGTCTCGGTGAGCTATTGATGGAAGGCGTTGGCGTGGCAAACGAGTGAGCGAGCAAGTGAGTGAGCCAGTGAGCGAGTCAGCGAGCGAGTGAGTGAGCCAGTGAACCAGTGAGTGAGTGAGCGAGCGAGTGAGTGAGCCAGTGAGCGATTGAGCGAGCGAGTGAGCGCATAGCTGGAGGGGGGGGGTTGGACCTGGTCTCGGTGAGCTACTGATGGAAGGCGTTGGCGTGGCGAACGAGTGAGCCAGTGAACCAGTGAGTGAGTGAGCGAGCGAGTGAGTGAGCCAGTGAGCGAGTGAGCGAGCGAGTGAGCGCATAGCTGGAGGGGGGGGGGGGTTGGACCTGATCTTGGTGAGCTACTGATGGAAGGCGTTGGCGTGGCGAACGAGTGAGCGAGCGAGTGAGCCAGTGAGCGAGCGAGTGAATGATCCAGTGAGCGAACGAGCGCATGGCTGGGAGGGTGAGGCTGGACCTGGTCTCGGTGAGCCACTGGTGGAAGGCGTTGGCGTGCTGAGCGAACTCCTGCCGGAGTTTGTCGTTCTCCTCCTGGCGGCGCTGCTCCTTCTGCAGCTCCTGCTCGCGCTCCTGCACCACGCCGGGGGCGAAACGCACCGCGGGGGGGCTCGTCAGCACGTCACGCACAGTCGCACAGTCACACACCGTCACACACAGTCGCACACCGTCACACACCAGCACGCACACACCAACACGCACAGTGGCACACCGTCACACACCAACACGCACAGTCGCACACCGTCACACACCAACACGCACAGTCGCACACCGTCACACACCAACACGCACAGTCACACACCGTCACACACCAACACGTACAGTCGCACAGTCACACACCAACACGCACAGTCACACACCAACACGCACAGTCGCACACCGTCACACACCAACACGTACAGTCGCAGTCACACACCAACACGTACAGTCGCACAGTCACACACCAACACGGACAGTCGCACACCGTCACACACCAACACGCAGTCACACACCGTCACACGCAGTCGCACAGTCACACACCAACACGCACAGTCGCACAGTCACACACCAACACGGACAGCCGCACACCGTCACACGCAGTCGCACACCGTCACACACCAACACGCACAGTCGCACGCAGTCTCATAGTCACACACCGTCACACGCAGTCGCACAGTCACACACCAACACGCACAGTCGCACAGTCACACACCAACACAGACAGCCGCACACCGTCACACGCAGTCGCACACCGTTACACACCAACACGGACAGTCGCGCAGTCACACACCAACACGGACAGTCACACACCAACACGCACAGTCGCACAGTCACACACCAACACGCACAGTCACACACCGTCACACGCAGTCGCACACCGTCACACACCAACACGGACAGCTGCACAGTCACACACCAACACGCACAATCGCACAGTCACACACCAACATGGACAGCCGCACACCGTCACACGCAGTCGCACAGTCACACACCAACACGCACAGTCGCACGCAGTCGGACACAGTCGCACGCAGTCGGACAGTCGGACGCGCGCGAGGTGCCCCGGACCTTCATGATCTTCTGCAGGTTCCGCCAGGTCTCCTCCAGGGCTTCCATGGTGAACCAGGTGTACGGGTTGGAGGAGACGCGGTGACCCTTGATCTGCCGGTCCAGCTCCCCCAGCTGCAGGAAGTCTGCCTCCGCATGGCTCAGGGACGCCCTGGGGTAGTCGGGGTCGTGGGGTCGCGGGGTCGTGGGGTCACGGGGTCACAGGCAGAAGGGTCAGGGCAACGAGCGAGGAAAGAGAGGGTGTGAGTGTGTGTGTAAGAATGTGCGAGTGTGTGTGGTAGACAGGGTGTGTGTAAGCGCGTGTGAGTCTATGTGCGAGTGGTAGAGGGTGTGATGTGAGTGTGTGCATGGTAGAGAGGGTGTGAGTGTGTAAGAGCGTGTGAGTGCTAAAGAGGGTGTGAGTGTGTGTGTGTGGTAGAGGGTGTGTGTGTAAGAGTATGTGTGTGGTAGAAAGGGTGTGTGTGTGTGAGTCTGAGTGGTTGAGGGGGTGTGAGTGTGTGTGTGGTAGAGAGGGTGTGTGTGTGTGGTAGAGAGGGTGTGTGTGTGTGAGTCTGTGTGAGTGGTAGAGAGGGTGTTAGTGTGTGTGTGGTAGAGAGGGTGTGTGTAAGTCTGTGTGAGTGGTAAAGAGGGTGTGAGTGTATGTGTGTGGTAGAGAGGGTGTGTGTGTAAGTCTGTGTGAGTGGTAGAGATGGTGTGAGTGTGTGTGTAGTAGAGAGGGTGTGTGTAAGTCTGTGTGAGTGGTAGAGATGGTGCGAGTGTGTGTGTGGTAGAGAGGGTGTGTGTGTAAGTCTGTGTGAGTGGTAGAGAGGATGTGAGTGTGTGTGGTAGAGAGGTTGTGTGTAAGTCTGTGTGAGTGGTAGAGAGGGTGTGAGTGTGTGTGTGTGGTAGAGAGGGTGTGTGTGTGTAAGAGTATGTGTGTGGTACAGGGGGTGCGTGTAAGAGTGTGTCCCCCCCCCCCACCCGTGTGTCCCCCCACACCCATGCCCCCCGCCCCCCCCCCCCCCCCCGCGGCTCACCTGAAGGCTTCGTGCGCCTCCCGCAAGGCGCGGATCTCCTCGAGCGAGTTGCAGCGCACGGGGTCCGTGAGGTCCTCCTCGGCGTTCTCGAACCAGCTGTTGAACGCCGACGCCTTCTTGGCGAAGGTGAGGAACAGGTCCTCCACCTGCCCCCCGCACCACAACCGCCACCGCAATTACAATCACGACCACGATTACAATCGCGACCACGATTACAATCGCGACCGCCGCCGCCGCCATAGTCATCATCATCATCATAACCATCGCCACAACTCATCGCCACGATTACAATCGCCACCGCAATCACCGCACGCCACCACCGCCGTACAAGCACCACAATCGTCACCACAATCACAACCACCACAATCACAACCACCACAACAACCTTCACCACCACTAAAAACAAAGGATCCCCCCCCCACCCCGACAAAGACTTTTACACTGTTGGGGCAAGTGCTGTTAAGCAAGCACCAAAGACAAAGACCCCCCGTATAGCCTTGACAGACCGTAGGGGCAAGTGCTGTTAGCGAGCACCTATGAAGGCCGGAACGGTACACGAGGGGGTGGGTGGCCAGCACCACGCCCGACCGCCTTTGTCTCCCCAGTGGCGACGTTTACTACACACACAACACCAGGTATTCATTTGAGGCCTAGCTGACCTAGGGGAGGCCCAGGACCTGTTCAGATAATCGTCACTGGGTGTTGGCAATGAGCGGGAATCGAACCCGGATTGCCGGGTTCATAGCGCAGCGTAGTGCTAACCGCTACACTGTCGCTCCCCACATACACACACACGTACACACACGTACACACACACGTACACATACACACACGTACACACACACACGTACACACATACACACACACACCCGTACACACACACGTACACATACACACACACACGTACACACACACACACACCCGTACACATACACACACATACACACCCGTACACACACACACGTACACATACACACCCGTACACACACACACGTACACACACGGGTTCATAGCGCAGCGTAGCGCTAACCGCTACACTGTCGCTCCCACCACCACCACCATCACCACCACCCACCCCCCCCCCCCCTCCGGGACCGCACCTTGCGGTAGTGCAGCTGCGCCTCCAGCAGGCGCTGCTTGCGCGCCTGCGAGGCGGCGAGCAGCGAGTTCCAGCGGGTGATGAGGGCGGCGTGGCGCGCCTCGATGGCGCGCGCCTGCACGTGGCGCGCCGCCAGCAGCGTGTCCTTGAGCGCCGTGATGTTGGCGATGCCCTCCTGGTTGAACGCGTGGAGACCCGCGTCGAACGTCTCCTGCGGACGGCGGACGCGCGGGCACGGGTGAGCGCACGCGCGGAGGCACGGGCGAGGGCACGCGCAGACACGCGCAGATGTGCACAGGCACGGGGGATCGTCGCGCACAGACACGGGTGAGCACACACAGAGATGCACGCAGACACGGGTGAGCGCGTGCGCGCACACACAGACACGGGGGATCACACGCAGACATGGGGGGGGTGGGCTCTCACACAGAGGACACCACGCACAAAAACAAAACAGGCTTCACCGACTGTACGACTATTCTGGAACTCCGCAAGAAGCTCTGCTGGAGAGTTCTACTGTGGAGCTCTGCTCGAGGGCTCCACCACGGAGCTCCACTACAGGGCTCTGGCTGGAGGGCTTTACCGCGGGGGCCTCACAGCAGAGCTCCACGGCAGGGCTCTGCTGGAGGGCTCCAGGGCTTACCCGTCTCCTGCCTGAAGCAGTGTCTACCGCGCAGCGCGAGGGGCATCAACACACGGGGGGCGTGTAAAGTGGGGGCGGCTCTTTAAACAGCACCGCACTCTCAACCCCCCCAGGCGGTCGTCGGGGGGGGTCAGGGGTCGTCGGGGGGTAAGGGGTCGTAGGGGGGTCGTCGAGGGGGTCGTCGAGGGGGTCGTCGAGGGGGTCGTCGAGGGGGTCGTCGAGGGGGTCGTCGAGGGGGTCGTCGGGAGGTCGTTGAGGGGGTCGTCGAGGGGGTCGTCGAGGGGGTCGTTGAGGGGGTCGTCGGGAGGTCGTTGAGGGGGTCGTCGAGGGGGTCGTCGAGGGGGTCGTTGAGGGGGTCGTCGAGGGGGTCGTCGAGGGGGTCGTCGAGGGGGTCGTCGGGAGGTCGTCGAGGGGGTCGTCGGGGACGGCACCTGCTTGGTGAGCAGCGTCTGCACGGAGGAGAGGTCCCGGCCGTAGTCGTCTGTCTTCAGGCTGCTCTCCTTCTCGTCTGCAAGACGGCGCACACGCACAAGTCACTCGCTCAGTCACACGCACAAGACTCCGTCGCTCGCTCAGCCACTCGCACCGACCCAGCCACACGCACAAGTCACTCGCTCAGTCACACGCACAAGACTCCGTCGCTCGCTCAGCCACTCGCACCGACCCAGCCACACGCACAAGTCACTCGCTCAGTCACACGCACAAGACTCAGTCGCTCACTCGCTCAATCACACGCACAAGACTCAGTCGCTCACTCGCTCAGTCACACGCACTGACCCAGCCACTTGCTCAGTCGCTCGCTCAGTCACACGCACAAGACTCAGTCGCTCGCTCAGTCACACGCACAAGACTCAGTCGCTCGCTCAGTCACTCGCTTAGTCACACGCACAAGACTCAGTCGCTCGCTCAGCCACTCGCACTGACCCAGCCACACGCTCAGTCACTTGCTCAGTCACATGCACAAGACTCAGTCGCTCGCTCAGCCACTCACACTGACCCGGCCACACGCTCAGTCACTCGCTCAGTCACACGCACAAGACTCAGTCGCTCGCTCAGCCACTCGCACTGACCCAGCTACACGCTCAGTCACTTGCTCAGTCACATGCACAAGACTCAGTCGCTCGCTCAGCCACTCGCACCGATCCAGTCGCTCGCTTGCTCCCACCGACCCAGCCACTTGTTCGGTCACTCGCACCGATCCGGTTACTCACACCGATCCACCCAATCGCTCAGTCACTCGCTCCGATCCGGTCACTCGCTCGGTCACTCGCACCGACCCAGCCACTCACTAAGTCACTGGCACTGCCCCAGCCACTTGCTTAGTCACTCGTAGCGACCCAGCACACACGGACGAGCGTATTGTCTGTGTGTGCACGTGCATGTGCATGCGTGCGTTTTCATGCACATGTGTGTGCGCGCGTGCATGTGTGTGCGAGCGCGTGAATGTGTGAGTGCGCACACACGTGTGCACACGTGTGTGCGCGTGCGTGTGTGTGCGCGTGCGTGGCGTCCCCGCGGCGCGCACCGATCCAGGACTCGACGACGTCGGCCTTCCAGTTGAACTGCAGGAAGGCCGAGTTCTCCTCCAGCTTGGCCTTGCGCGTCGCGGCCGCCGAGGCCAGGCCGTCCACGCGCTCCCGTAGGCCCCGCATGCGCTCGCCAATCACCTTGGTGTGGTGGTTGTTCTGTGGCGCAACCAACGGCACAACCGCTCGACCGCTCACTCCACCGCACACACAACCACGTGCTCGCTCAACCGCTCGCTCGACCGCACGTTTGCTCGCTCGACCGCACACACAACCACGTGCTCGCTCAACCGCTCGCTCGACCGCCCGCTCACACAGAGACAGCATCGTAAACAAGCACGCAGAGGAACACTGCGTGCACACAACCACCACCGCACAACCGCCACCGCACAACCGCCACCGCGCGTGCCGCGGGCCCCACCGTGCGGATGAGCTGGTCCCCGCTGGCGCAGACGTCGTTGACGCGGTCGCGGTGGACGGCAAAGTCCGTCTCAAACGCCTCGTGCTTCTTCAGCAGGCCCTGCGGGAGAGAGGGGGGGGCGGAGAGTGAGGGGCACGCACGCACGCACGCACGCGTCCGCTCGCTCGCCCCTCATCACTCTCCATGCCGCTCACTCACCGCTCACTCGCTCGCCCGACCACCCGCCCGCCCGCTGCTCATTCACTCGCCCACCCGCTCAGCCGCTCGCTCGCCCGCCCGCCCACTCACTGCTCACTCGCTCACTCACCCGGCCGCCCACTGCTCACTCACTCGACCATCGCCTGCGTGTTCACTCACCCGCTCACCCTTTGTCACTCTCGAAGCCACTCACTCACCCGCTCACTGCTCACTCGCCCACCACTTACTCGCCCGCTCACCCCATCGCTCGTTCACTCACTCACCCGCTCAGCACCATCTCTCACTAATTCACACACCTGTAGCAACTGTAATTGAACAAAAATATCACCAACACCGCCAGCACGGACATAATCAGTCACCACCACCGCCGCACCAATACCCGCCATTCGCCACTAAGCGACGGTGACCTCACCACGGCGCCTGTGCCAAGCTAGGTGCACTTTGAGGCCACGTGAAGTGTCGTAAGGCTCGCCGGCAGGAGGTCACGGGACAGACCCAGGCGGTACCATGACCGGTAGATGCACCACCAACTGTACCCTCTACTCTGCCAACGTCCTGCATTTTAGCCCTCTGTTGTTGTTGAAGGGCGAATGCCTCCAACTGCCCAGTAGCAGCGTCCTTCACGAGCCTCTTCACCTCCACCACCGCTGCCGCCCACCACCACCGCCACCGCCTCCATGACCGCCACCACCATAATAACCACCACCACCACGACCGCCACCATGACCACCACCACCACGACCAATCACCGCCAACACGACCACCACCGCCGCCACCGCCAACACGACCACCACCGCTGCCACCGCCAACACGACCACAACCACCACGACCGCCACCATGACCACCACGACCACAACCAATCACCGCCACGACCACCGCCGCCGCCAACACGACCACGACCACAACAACACGACCACGACCACAACCACCACCGCCGCCGCCGCCCGCCAACACGACACGACCGCCACCGCCGGCGGCGGCTCCGCACCTGCACGGCGGCGAGCGTGTCTCCGTAGTCCTCGCTGCCGACCAGGTTGAGCTTCTCGTTGATCCAGGCCTCCTCCTCCTCCACGTTGGCCACGAACTGCTGGTAGTCGAGCGACTCCTCCAGCCGCTGGCCCCTGCGAGCGCGCACCGAGGCCCTGAGCGCCTGCCCGAGCGCCGTCGCCAACGCACGTCTCCCCGTGTGTTCACCCCCCGTGCGTGTCGCCCGCCCCGCCGTGTCAACACCGTGTGTCGCCCCCACCCCCCCCCCCGTGCGTCCCTCCGTACATCTCCTCCTCGTGCGTCCTTCCCGCGTGTCCGCTCCCCACGTCTCCCCCCCCACGTCTCCCCTCCCCCCACCGTGTACCCTCCCCCCCCACCGTGTGTACCCTCCCCCCCCCACCGTGTACCCTCCCACCCACCGTGTACCCTCCCCCCCACCGTGTACCCTCCACCCACCGTGTACCCTCCCCCCCACCGTGTACCCTCCCCCCCCACCGTGTACCCTCCCACCCACCGTGTACCCTCCCCCCCACCGTGTACCCTCCCACCCACCGTGTACCTCCCCCCCACCGTGTACCCTCCCCCCACCGTGTACCCTCCCCCCCACCGTGTACCCTCCCACCCACCGTGTACCCTCCCCCCCACCGTGTACCCTCCCCCACCACCGTGTACCCTCCCCCCCCCATGCATCTCACCCCCCCCGTGCCTCCCCACATGTCCCCACCCCCACGTCTCCCCGCGCGCCCCCCCCCTGCCCCGCCCACCCCCCCCCCTGCCCCCGTGCACCCCCTCCCGCCCCACCCACCCCCGCCCCACCCCCCCCTGCCCCCGTGCGTCTCCACCTGGCCGTGGCGTGCTCCTTGAGCTCCCTCCAGTGCTCCCCGAACTGGCGCAGCCTCTGCTCGATCTCCCCCTTCCCGATGGTGTTCTCCGCCACCAGCTTCTTGCCCGACTCCTGCACCGCCTGGGGGCAGCAGCAGCAGCAGCAGCAAGGGCAGCAGCAGTGGCAGGAGGGGCGGCGGCAGCAGTGGCAGCAGTGGCAGGAGGGGCAGCAGTGGCAGCAGTGGCAGGAGGGGCGGCGGCAGCAGTGGCAGGAGGGGCAGCAGCAGCAGCAATGGCAGGAGGGGTGGCGGCAGCAGTGGCAGCAGTGGCAGGAGGGGCAGCAGCAGCAATGGCAGGAGGGGCAGCAGCAGTGGCGGCAGGAGGGGCAGCAGCAATGGCAGGAGGGGTGGCGGCAGCAGTGGCAGCAGTGGCAGGAGGGGCAGCAGCAGCAGCAATGGCAGGAGGGGCAGCAGCAGTGGCGGCAGCAGCAGCAAGGCAGCAGCGTCGCTCGTGAGATGGCGCAGCGGGGGAGGGGGGGGCATCTTCGCCACGCCCGTCGGACACCAGCATGGCGGTGGTGTGCGGGGATGGTACCCGGAGTGCATGGGGGCGGTACGTGGGTGGGGGGGCAGTAAGTGGGTGGGGGGGGGGCGGTACGTGGGTGGGGGGGGCAGTAAATGGGTGGGGGGGGGGGTGGTACGTGGGTGGGGAGGGGCGGTACGTGGGTGGTGGGGGGGGGTACCTGGATGGCGGGGAGCGGTACGTGGGTGTGGTGGGGGGGAGTACGTGGGTGTGGTGGGGGTACCTGGATGGCAGGGAGCGGTACGTGGGTGTGGTGGTGGGGGGGTACGTGGGTGTGGTGGGGGGTACCTGGATGGCAGGGAGCGGTACGTGGGTGTGGTGGTGGGGGGGTACGTGGGTGTGGTGGGGGGTACCTGGATGGCAGGGAGCGGTACGTGGGTGTGGTGGTGGGGGGGTACGTGGGTGTGGTGGGGGGTACCTGGATGGCAGGGAGCGGTACGTGGGTGTGGTGGTGGGGGGGGTACGTGGGTGTGGTGGGGGTACCTGGATGGCAGGGAGCGGTACGTGGGTGTGGTGGTGGGGGGGTACGTGGGTGTGGTGGGGGGTACCTGGATGGCAGGGAGCGGTACGTGGGTGTGGTGGTGGGGGGGTACGTGGGTGTGGTGGGGGGTACCTGGATGGCAGGCTCGTGGGCCGCAGCTCTGCCTCCAGCCGCTTGTGTTTCTTGCGCAGGTTCTGCACCCCCGTGAGGTCTCGGCCGTAGTCCTCAGAGCCCACCAGCAGCTTCTTCTCTCTACAAAGACGAAGGGGGTTGGGGGGGGGGCGGTGCAAGGTGGGGGGGCGAGGGGCCACGCACACGGGGGAGGAGGGACGGTCGGGTCAGTACACAGCAGCAGCAGCAGCAGCACACTAGGACAGACGCAAAGGTAAAGATCACTGCTAGCAGGAGGTCACGTGACAGACCCTGCAGGTGCCGTGGGTCGACTGAGATCACCGGCAGATGCACCACCTGTGCCACCCACTGTGCCAGGCTAGGTGCATGAGCTCACGGGACAGACCCTGCAGGTGCCGTGGATGTCTACTGACTGAGATCACCGGCAGATGCACCACCTGTGCCCCCTACTGTGCCAGGCTAGGTGCAGGAGGCCTCGGGACAGACCCTGCAGGTGCCGTGGGTCGACCGACTGAGATCACCGGTAAGATGCACCACCAGCTGTACCCCCCCTACTGTGCCAACAGACACAGACAAAGGTCCCCACCCGTATAGCCTTCGACGCGCTGTCGGGGCAAGCGCTGTAAGCGCGCGCAGACACAACAACGACTACAAGTCCATCCAACCGCTCCCCCCCACCCAAAACTAACCCGCGACCCTCCTGTGCACACCAGGGCGAGGGAGACAACGCCTTCTTAGCCACCCAGCCCTTCCCCCCGCCCACCGCTACCCCCCCCCTCTCCGGCGGCGCTCACTTGATCCAGGACTCCTCGTCGTCGAGGTCACGGAAGAACTGGTGCAGGCGGTGCGACTCGCCGAGGCGCGCCTGCCGGGCGCGCCGCTTCCACCACGCGGCCGAAGCGGTCGTTGACGGCGTCGCGCTTGGCCCGCACGGCCGCCGGGTCGAACGCGTCGCTCGCCATCAGGCTCTCGGCCTGCGAGTTCAGGTCCTTGAGCCGGTCCTGGGGAGGAAGGGACGGGGTCGGGGGGGTCGACGGGGGTCACGCGGCCGTGGAGTCTCGCGGCGACGCGGGGATTCGGCGCCGTGGATCGGTGGTGTGCCACGGAGGAGCCGTGTGTTGTGGTGGTTGTGCTGTGTGTGTGTAGGAGCCGTGTGTTGTGGTGGCGGTTGTGCTGTGTGTGTGTAGGAGCCGTGTGTTGTGCTGGCGGTTGCGCTGTGTGTGTGTAGGAGCCGTGGTTGTGGTGGTTGTGCTGTGTGTGTGTAGGAGCCGTGTGTTGTGGTGGCGCTGTGTGTGTGTAGGAGCCGTGGTTGTGGTGGTTGTGCTGTGTGTGTGTAGGAGCCGTGGTTGTGGTGGTCATGATCTGTGTGTGTGTGTAGGAGCCGTGGTTATGGTGGTTGTGCTGTGTGTGTGTAGGAGCCGTGGTTGTGGTGGTCATGATCTGTGTGTGTGTGTAGGAGCCGTGGTTGTGGTGGTTGTGCTGTGTGTGTGTAGGAGCCGTGGTTGTGGTGGCGGTTGCGCTGTGTGTGTGTGTAGGAGCCGTGGTTGCGGTGGCGGTTGTGCTGTGTGTGTGTGTAGGAGCCGTGGTTGTGGTGGCGGTTGCGCTGCGAGTGGAGTAGCCGTGGTGGTCATGATCTGTGTGTGTGTGGAAGAGCCGTGGTTGTGGTGGTTGTGCTGTGTGTGTGTCTAGGAGCCGTGGTTGTTGTGGTAGTTGTGCTGTGTGTGTGTAGGAGCCGTGGTTGTTGTGATGGTTGTGCTGTGTGTGTGGAGGAGCCGTGGTTGTTGTGATGGTTGTGCTGTGTGTGTGTGTAGGAGCCGTGGTTCTTGTGGTGGTTGTGCTGTGTGTGTGTAGGAGCCATGGTTGTTGTGACGGTTGTGCTGTGTGTGTGTAGGAGCCGTGGTTGTTGTGATGGTTGTGCTGTGTGTGTGTAGGAGCCGTGATTGTTGTGACGGTTGTGCTGTGTGTGTGTAGGAGCCGTGGTTGTTGCGATGGTTGTGCTGTGTGTGTAGGAGCCGTGGTTGTTGTGACGGTTGTGCTGTGTGTGTGTAGGAGCCGTGGTTGTTGTGACGGTTGTGCTGTGTGTGTGTGTAGGAGCCGTGGTTGTTGTGATGGTTGTGCTGTGTGTGTGTGTAGGAGCCGTGGTTCTTGTGATGGTTGTGCTGTGTGTGTGTAGGAGCCGTGGTTGTTGTGACGGTTGTGCTGTGTGTGTGTAGGAGCCGTGGTTGTTGTGACGGTTGTGCTGTGTGTGTGTAGGAGCCGTGGTTGTTTTGACGGTTGTGCTGTGTGTGTGTGTAGGAGCCGTGGTTCTTGTGGTGGTTGTGCTGTGTGTGTGTAGGAGCCGTGGTTGTTGTGACGGTTGTGCTGTGTGTGTGTGTAGGAGCCGTGGTTGTTGTGACGGTTGTGCTGTGTGTGTGTAGGAGCCGTGGTTGTTGTGACGGTTGTGCTGTGTGTGTGTAGGAGCCGTGGTGGTTGTGGTGGTTGTGCTGTGTGTGTGTAGGAGCCATGGTTGTTGTGATGGTTGTGCTGTGTGTGTGTAGGAGCCGTGGTTGTTGTGATGGTTGTGCTGTGTGTGTGTAGGAGCCGTGGTTGTTGTGACGGTTGTGCTGTGTGTGTGGTGGTTGTGCCGTGCCAGCGCCGCACCCCGTGTGCCGAGATGTCCGTGTCCAGCAGCTGGTGCTTCTTGAGCAGGTTGTTCACGGACGCCAGGTCCTTCCCATAATCCTCGGAGGCGAGCAGCGCCTCCACCTGCACCAAGCGGAAAGGAAGGGTGGGGGGGGGCAGCAGCAACAGCGTCACCAGGTGGGGGTGGTGAGGGTAGTGGTGGGGGTGGTGAGGGTGGTGAGGGTGGTGAGGGTGGTGGGGGTGGTGGTGAGGGTGTTGGGGGTGGTGGTGAGGGTGGTGGGGGTGGTGGGAGTGGTGAGGGTGGTGGGGGTGGTGGTGAGGGTGTTGGGGGTGGTGGTGAGGGTGGTGGGGGTGGTGGGGGTGGTGAGGGTGGTGAGGGTGGTGGAGGTGGTGAGGGTGGTGAGGGTGGTGGGGGTGGTGGGGGTGGTGGAGGCGGTGAGAGGGGTGGGGGCGGTGAGGGTGTTGGGGGTGGTGGTGAGGGTGTTGGGGGTGGTGGGGACGGTGGCGGTGGAGTCTGTGGTGGAGGAGGCGATGGCGGTGGAGGCGATGGGGTGGAGGCGGCGGTGGCGGCGGTAGTGGAGGAGGCGGCGGTGGTGGAGGGCGCGGTGGTGGGCGGTGGAGTCTGTGGTGTGGTGGCGGTGGAGGTGGAGGCAGTAGTGGAGGAGGCGGCGGTGGTGAAAGCGATGGAGGCGCGGTGGAGTCTGTGGGCCGGTGGCTCCGATGAGGGTTGGGGGGGGGGCAGCACCTCCGAGAGCCAGAAGTCAAAGTCCTTGATGCCGGTGTTGAAGTTCTGCTGCCGGTTGGCCTCCTTGAGCTTCTGGCTCTTCTCGGAAGACTTGCGCACCAGGTAGTCCCACTGCTCCGTCAGCGTCTTCATGCGCATCTACCCGAGCACACGGCAACGTAGTCACGGCGACGTGGTCGGCGTGGTCGCCGTCGCCGCGGCGACCTGGTCACCGCGTCGACGACGCCACGGCAAACTTCGCCGAAACTGCTCCCCCCTGCCTCCTCCCTCTCCTCTCCGGCCCCCCTCACCTGCACGGCGTCCTCGCTGCCAGCGCAGCCGCCGTGGCCGATGAGCGACTTGCCGGTCTCCACGACGCCGCGGATCCGGTCGGCGTTGGCCTGCAGCTCCGCCTCGAACGCCTGGTGCTTCTGGTGCTTGCTCTGATGGGGGGGGGGGGGCGGGGGGGGGGCACGGGGGGCAGGGGTGGAGGGCGGCGGTCACGCCGAGAAAGGAGACGCGGTCAGCCACGGCACAGCACACGCCCTCGCTCGACCACAACGCTCCCCGCACCGCTCGGCGCGCTCCACACCGCTCAGCACCGCTCACCACACTCCACACCGCTCACCACGCTCCACACCGCTCACCACGCTCCACACTGCTCACCACGCTCCACACCGTTCACCACGCTCACCACGCTCCACACCGCTCACCACGCTCCACACCGCTCACCATGCTCACCACGCTTCACACCGCTCACCACGCTCACCACGCTCACCACCGCTCACTCCACTCCACACCACTCACCACGCTCCACACCGCTCACCACGTTCACCACCGCTCACTCCGCTCCACACCGCTCACCACGCTCCACACCACACACCACGCTCACCACGCTCCACACCGCTCACCACGCCCACCACGCTCACCACGCTCCACGTTGCTCACCACGCTCAGTACCGCTCACCACGCTCCACACCGCTCACTCCGCTCCACACCGCTCACCATGCCCCACACCGCTCACCACGCTCACCACGCCCCACACCGCTCACCACACCGCTCACCACGCCCCACACCGCTCACCACGCCCCACATCGCTCACCATGCTCCACACCGCTCACCACGCTCCACACCGCTCACCACGCTCCACACCGCTCACCACGCTCCACACCGCTCACCACGCTCCACACCGCTCACCACGCCCCACATCGCTCACCACGCTCCACACCGCTCACCACGCTCCACACCGCTCACCACCGCTCACCACGCTCCACACCGCTCACCACGCTCACCACACGGGCCCAGGTTGGAGATGCCCTCTCAAGTGTCTCAATGGGAGAGCCTGAGGCTCATCGAGCCAGACTGGGGGCCTTCCAAAGAACCAAAAGGTTTTTTGCTTCACAAGCCCGCGGGGCTCAGGGAAATGCCCGAGGCTCACAGAGCCAAGCGAAGGCATTTCTGCTGAGCACGAAGGCGGTGAGAATGTGGCAACCGGTAGAGCTCACGGCAGCCCCACCACGGCACCGACCCCCACCCCTCACGAGCGATGGAACCGGCTGTGAACACCAGGTTAGAAATGGACCGTACCACCACAGACTAGAGATGGGGGACAGCTGTGAACACCAGGTTAGACGTGGACCGTACCAACACAGCGTCAAGAGATGGTGGGTGGTGGGTGAGCTGTGAACACCACGTTAGATGTGGACCGTACCAACACAGAGACTAGAGATGGTGGATGAGCTGTGAACACCACGCTAGATGTGGACCGTACCAACACAGAGACTGGAGATGGGGGGAGAGCTGTGAACACCAGGTTAGACGTGGACCGTACCAACACAGCGTCAAGAGATGGGGGAGGGCTGTGAACACCAGGTTAGACGTGGACCGTACCAACACAGCGTCAAGAGATGGGGGAGGGCTGTGAACACCACGTTAGCCGTGGACCGTACCAACACAGCGTCAAGAGATGGGGGAGGGCTGTGAGCACCACATTAGATGTGGACCGTACCAAACAGCGTCAAGAGATGGGGGACAGCTGTGAACCAGGTTAGACGTGGACCGTACCAACACAGCGTCAAGAGATGGGGAAGGGCTGTGAACACCACGTTAGATGTGGACTGTACCAACACAGCGTCAAGAGATGGGGGAGGGCTGTGAACACCAGGTTAGACGTGGACCGTACCAACACAGCGTCAAGAGATGGAGAAGGGCTGTCAACACCACGTTAGATGTGGACCGTACCAACACAGAGACTGGAGATGGCGGGAGAGCTGTGAACACCAGGTAAGAGGTGGACCCGCACCACCACAGCGGCAAAACATGGGGGAGAGCTGTGAGCACCAGGTTAGACGTGGACCATACCACCACAACGTCTGGAAATTGGGGGGTGGAGCGGAGGGTGACGTGAGCCAGGTGGGTGGAGGTGGGTGGGGGTTAGGAGGGACCGATGGCACCAGCGAGGAGAGGAATGAGGACAGTCGCGCCCCTTCCCCTCCCAGACGGGAAGCCGGGGAAACCTCGGGGGAGGGGAGGGGGGGGCACAAGCAGCCCCGTCGCCCGGCACCACGCGGGGAAAGTGGCAAACGCCCGAGATTCAAATTCCGCGTTGCCCTCCCGCGTGGTCGGGGGGGTGGGGGGGGGGAAGAGGTGGGGTTTGTCTGGGAGGGGAGCAGCACCACGAGCCCGCGAGACCCCCACACCCGACGGGCGCATGCAGAGACGGTGGAACGGATGGGTGGAGGGAGGGGAGAGAGAGAGAGAGAGAGGGGACGGCTACGGCGGAACGCACGACACGCGGCTAACCGCGGCAACTTACCAGCAACTTGGACAGCTGCCAGCCGCGCGGGGAGAAAGGAGACAGAGAGAGTTAAACAGTCGGCGCGGAGCGCAACGCCGCGGTTTTCCTGCCCCAGCCACCCCACCCACCACCCCCCCCCCCCGCCCGCCGCCCGGCCGCTCTTCCTCACGGCGCCACGACTCCAATTGGCGTGAGCGCAACTCTCCGTGCGTGCTTCTCCGCGCGCACTCCTCGGCTTTTATTCTGCAGTCTTCATCAGCGGCCGCCATCAACTCCCCCCCCCCCACCCCCCCACCCGCAACAAACGCAGCCGACGGCCATCACTGGGCGGCGACCCCCGACCAGTGACCCCGGCCCGTGACCCCGTGACTCCAGGCCACGACCCAGGCCCGTAACCCCAGCACGCGACCCCGTGACCCGGCCTGTGACTCCAGGCCACGACCCATGACCCCAGGTCCACGACCCCGTGACCCAGCCTATGACTCCAGTCCACGTCCCATGACCCAGGTCCGCGACCCCGTGACCCGGCCTGTGACTCCAGGCCACGACCCATGACCCAGGTCCGCGACCCCGTGACCCGGCCTGTGACTCCAGTCCACGACCCATGACCCAGGTCCGCGACCCCAGCCCGCGACCCCGTTACCCGGCCTGTGACTCCAGTCCACGACCCATGACCCAGGTCCGCGACCCCGTGACCCGGCCTGTGACTCCAGTCCACGACCCATGACCCAGGTCCGCGACCCCGTGACCCGGCCTGTGACTCCAGCCCACGACCGCGGCCTCGGCGCTCACCTGGATGTTGGTGGGGTCCTTGTAGGACTCGTCGGTGGCCGTCTGCAGCTTCTCGCTGATCCACGCCTCGATCTCGTCCACGTCGCGGCTGAACTGCTGCAGGTTCTGCGACTCGCCCAGCTTCGAGCGCTTGTCGATCATCTGCGCCTTCAGCCGCCGCCACCTGCGGGCGCGGGCACGGCCAAATGTGGGCACGGACGCACGCACGGACACGGACGCGCGCTTGGACGCCAAGAACCACGGACGTCTTTCGCCACCGAATGGCGGCGGCGTCACTGCGGTGGACGTTGAGGGGGACGTTGAGGGGGACCACGTGAAGTCGTTAAGGGTTCCCCTCGCCGCTGCCAGGAAGTGTCGGGACGGACCCAGGTTCCATCGGGTACAACCGGGATGACCGACGCACACGCGCGCTGACGCACACGCGCGGACGCAGACGCCCCCGCCGCCCCCCCCAACTCACCGGTCGAGCACCTCGTCACGCCGGTGTCCGATCTCGCCCTTGGCGTAGTGATCCGACGAGATCAGCTCATCGGCAAACGACTGCAGCGCGGCGATCTTCTCCTCCTGCATCGACGCGCGCGAACACACGTGAACACACACGTGAACACCCACACGCGGACACACACGTGAACGCACACGTGAATGCACACGTGAACACCCACACGCGAACACGCGCGAACACGCGCGAACACGCGCGAACACGCGCGAACACGCGCGAACACGCGCGAACACGCGCGAACACGCGCGAACACGCGCGAACACGCGCGAACACGCGCGAACACCCACACGCGAACACAGGTGAACACACACGAACACACGTGAACACACAAACGCGAACACACACACGCGAACACACGTGAACACACACACACGAACACACGAACAAAGACAAAGATCCCCCGTGTAGTCTTAACAGACTGTTGGGGCAAGTGCTGTTAGCGAGCACCTATGAAGGCCGGCACGGCACACGAGGAGGTGGGTGGCCAACACCACGCCCGGCCGCCTTTGTCTCCCCAGCGACGATGTTTACTACACACCGCACCAGGTACTCATTTGAGGCCGAGTCGACCTAAAGCAGTCCCGGGACCGGTTCAGATAATCGTCACCGGTGTTGGCCGTGAGCGGGAATCGAACCCGGGTCGCCAGGTTCGTAGCGCAGCGTAGCGCTAACCCCCCCTACACCACCGCTCCCCGCACGCGAGCCCACACGCACCCGCGCAGCCGATTAAAAAGACACCGCCTCTAGGCCGTAGACAACACCGCACCGCGTACGGGAACCACCACCAACCCGCGCCCCTCCACTCCACTCTCTCCAACACGACCGCCGCCACACGTCCACACGGCTACGCGCACGCACGCCCCGTGGGGTTTGGGTGGGCACCTGCACGTTGATGGCCTTGTCGAAGTCCTCGTGCTTCTTGATGAGCGCCTCGACGCTGTCCAGCGAGTCGCCCTTGTCGTCCACAGCCAGGAAGGCCTCGCGCGACGCCATCCAGCCCTCGGCCTGCTCGCAGTCTCGGTTGAACAGCTGTGGGGGGGGGGGGGGGTGGCAGGGGTGGGGGTGGCACGGGGACAGGCGGGTCAGTACGCAGCAGGACGGTCACAAAGATAAAGGTCCCCACCCGTATCGCCTTCAACGGGCTGTCGGGGCAAGTGCTGTTAAGCGAACACAGACAACAACAACAACAGCGGCAGCCGCCATTCGGTGACGTCGCCGCGGCGCCTGTGCCGGGCCCAGGCCTCGTGAAGTTGTCGAACACTCGCTGGCAGGTCACGGGACAGACCCTGCAGGCGCCGTGAGTTGACCAACTGAGATGACTGGCCGATGCACCACCTGTGGCCCCTACTGTGCCAGGCTAGGTGCAGGAGGTCACGGGACAGACCCAGCAGGTGCCACGGGTTGACCGACTGAGATGACCGGTAGATGCATCACCTGTGCCACCCCACTGTACCAGGCTAGGTGCAGGAGGATGTCACGGGACAGACCCAGCAGGTGCCACGGGTTGACCGACTGAGATGACCGGTAGATGCATCACCTGTGCCACCCCACTGTACCAGGCTAGGTGCAGGAGGATGTCACGGGACAGACCCTGCAGGGTGCCATGGGTTGACCGATTGAGATGACTGGCCGATGGCACCGCTACCCGACAACGCAGCACACAGACCGACCGACCGACCGACGGCAGAGTGTGGCGAGCGCCGGCTGTGCGGTGACCGCGGCGAGCGGCGCGGTGAGCGAGCGAGCGAGCGAGCAAGGTTACCTGCAGCTCCAGGCACTGGTCGAGCATCATGCGCCGCGTGGCCCAGGCCTTCTCGAGGCCCGAGCGCTCGCGGTCCAGGCCCGCCAGCTTGTCCCGCACCTCCGCGCTTGCGTAGTGGTTGCGGTCCAGCAGCTGCTGCCCAAACTGCTCAAACGCCTGGAAGGTGCCGGTGCGAGCGTCCATCTCCGTGCGGTGCTCCTGCGCGGGGGAGGGGTGGGGGAGGTGGGGGGGGGGGGGGTCGCGGGGTCACGGTGAAGCGAGATAATCGGGGGCCCGGTTCGGGCGCGTGCGGTGTGTGTGTGTGTACACGTGGTGTGTGTGTGTGTGTACACGTGGTGTGTGTACACGTGGTGTAAGTGTGCATGCGGTGCGTGTACGCGGTGTGTGCACACACGTGTATGTGTGTACAAGTGGTGTGTGCGTGTGTACACGTGGTGTGTGTGCGTGTGTACACGTGTGTGTGTATGCGTGTATACACGTGTGTGTACACGTGTGTGTGTGTGTGTGTGCGTGTATACACGTGTGTGTGTGTACACGTGGTGTGTGTGTGTATACACGTGTGTGTACACGTGTGTGTGTGTGTGCGTGTATACACGTGTGTGTGTGTACACGTGTGTGTGTGTGTGTGCGTGTATACACGTGTGTGTGTGTACACGTGTGTGTGCGTGTATGCAGCTGTGTGTGCGTGTATACACGTGTGTGTACACGTGTGTATGTGTACACGTGTGTGTGCGTGTGTGTACACGTGGTGTGTGTGTGTGTATACACGTGTGTGTACACGTGTGTGTGTGTGTGTGTATACACGTGTGTGTGTGTACACGTGTGCGTGTGTGTGTATACACGTGTGTGTGTGTGTACACGTGTGTGTGTGTGTATACACGTGTGTGTGTGTACACGTGTGTGTGTGTATACACGTGTGTGTGTGTGTGTATACACGTGTGTGTGTGTCTGCGTGTGTCTACCTGGTGGCGCTCCAGCAGAGCCTCGGCCCCCGTCACGTCCTTGGCGAGCTCCTCGGACGACACGAGCCCCCGGATCCCGTTCATCCACGACATGAGGTCCCTGCAGTACAGCGGACAACCGGGGACACGCGGGGGTCACGGGGGAGACACGGGGGTCATGGGGGAGACACGGGGGTCATGAGGGTCACCAGGACGTGGGGGGTCATGGGGGAGTGGAGACGCTGGGTCACGGGGGAGGCATGGAGGTCACAGGGGATATGAGAGTCACGGAGGTCACCAGGACACGGGGGTCACGGGTGGCACCGGGGAGACACAGGGGGACACACGGGGGACACACGTGGAAGCCATGAGGGGGGAGACACGGTGGGGGAGGCGGGGGGGAGTCGAGGGAGGGCAGCGCACCGGAAGTCGGAGAGGAAGCGCTGCAGGTCGTGCGAGTCGTTGAGTCGCCCCTTGCGCTGGTCGGCACGCTTCACCAGCGCGCCCCACGCCTGGTTCAGCTCCGTGCGCTTCTCCTGCAGGTCGCCCGCCGACTCGGGGTGACTCTGGGTCAGCCGATCCGCCGTCTCGTCCAGGGAGTTCACCTGCGAGGGTGGGCGACGGCGAGGGGGGGGGGTCACACCTCCGTCATTCGCATCGCGAGGTCATGGCGGCCGCGTGTCGTTTTTTGACGCGTCACGCTCGCACGAGCGCACAAATACAAAGATGCCCCGCACCCCCCCACCACCCCGGATAGCCTCAACAGGCAGGTGGGGCAAGTGCCGTTAGCGAGCAGCAGCAGCACCTAGGAAGGCCGGCACTGTGGCACACGAGGGGGTGGGTGGCCAGCGCCCTGCCCGGCCGCCTTTGTCTCCCCCAGTGGCGACGTTCACTACACACCGCACCAGATACTCATTTGGGGCTGAGTTGAGGCCCAGGACCGGTTGAGATAATCGTCACCGGTGTTGGCCCTGAGCGGGAATCGAACTGGGGCCGCCGGGTTCCTAGCGCAGCGTAGCGCTAGCCACTACACACGCGCACACACACACGCGCACGCACACACGCGCACACACACACACACGCACACACACGCGCACACACACACACACACGCGCACGCACACCCACGCACACACACACACACACGCGCGCGCACACACGCGCGCGCACACACGCGCGCACACACGCGCACACACACACACACACGCGCGCACACACACACACACGCACACACACACACACACACACGCACACACACACACACGCACACACACACACACACACGCGCACACACACACGCACGCGCACTCTCTCGGGACGGTACACCCCTGGCTGCTGGCGCCCGGCCCTGACCTTGTCGCCGAGGGCGGCGAGGTCGCGCTCGAAGCCCTCGTGCTTGCGCTGCAGCGCCTGCACGCTCGCCAGGTCGTGCCCAAAGTTGTCCGTGTTGAGCGCCTGGTTCTTCTCCTCGATCCACTCCATCGTCTCGTCCGCATCCCTGGGCGGGCGGGCGGACGAGTTAGTGGGTGGGTGAGTGGGGGGGTGAGTGAGTGGGTGGGTGGGTGGGTCAGTGGGTGAGTGGGGGGGTGAGTGAGTGAGTGGGTGGGTGGGTCAGTGGGTGAGTGGGCGGGTGAGTGAGTGAGTGGGTGGGTGGGTCAGTGGGTGAGTGGGCGGGTGAGTGAGTGAGTTAGTGGGTGGGTCAGTGGGTGAGTGGGGGGGTAAGTGAGTGACTGGGTGGGTGGGTCAGTGTGTGAGTGGGGGCTGAGTGAGTGAGTGGGTGGGTGGGTCAGTGGGTGAGTGGGCGGGTGAGTGAGTGGGCCAGCAAGTGGATGAGTGAGTGGGTGAGTGGGCGGGCGGGTGAGCGGGTGGGTAAGGTGGGTGGGGCAGTTGAGTGAGTGGGTGATTGAGTGAGTCAGTGGTTGGGTGGGGTGAGTGAGTGAGTGGGTCAGTGAGTGAGTGGATAAGTGGGTGGGTGTGTCAGTGGGTGGGTGAGTGAGTGGGTAGGTGAGTGAGTGGGTGAGCAGGTGAGTGGGTCGGTGAGTGGGTGGATGAGTGGGCGAGTGAGTGAGTGGGTGGGCAGGTGAGTAAGTGGGTGGGTAACTAGGTGGGTGGGTGAGTAGGTGTCCGAGCGAGCGAGTGGGCGAGTGTGGTGAGGGTACCGTGGAATCGCTGCACTTCGTGAGCGCTGCCCAGGCTCTGGGACCGTTCCTCAGCGAGGTCTTGCAGCGCCTTCCAGCGGTCGTTCAGCTCCTGCTCACCACCACGCACTCACCAGCATCACCACCCACCCCGCTCACCACACACTCACCACTCGCACTACCCACCCCTCTCACCACGCACTCACCACGCTCACCACCCACCCGCTCACCGCCCTCACCATCCACCCGCTCACCACGCACACTCGCCACCGCCCTCACCAACCGCTCAATAACCCTCACCACGCTCACCACCCACCCGCTTACCGCCGTCACCAACCACCCGCTCACCACGCACTCGCTACCCTCACCACCCACACTACCCTCACAACCAACCCGCTCACCACGCACACTCGCCACCGCCCTCAACAACCGCTCAATAACTCTCACCACGCTCACCACCGACCGCGCTCACCTTGATGCTGTTGAAGGTGGCCACGGACTGCACCGCCGTCTTCACCGTCTGCCACGGAAAAAATCGTCGTCAGCAACCGGCGGCCGGAATTGGCGTTACCCCAATCCACGTGCCGACCCAACCACCCGCCCGCGTGCCGGGCCAAGGGAGAGGATCTCCCGTCGTCATCGCGTGAAGTGGTCATCATCTTGTGAAGTGGTCGTCACCGTGTGAAGTGGTCGTCATCGTCACCGTGTGAAGTGGTCGTCATCGTCACCATGTGAAGTGGTCGTCATCGTGTGAAGTGGTCGTCACCATGTGAAGTGGTCGTCATCGTCACCGTGTGAAGTGGTCGTCACAGTGTGAAGTGGTCGTCATCGTCACCGTGTGAAGTGGTCGTCACCGTGTGAAGTGGTCGTCATCGTCACCGTGTGAAGTGGTCGTCACAGTGTGAAGTGGTCGTCATCGTCACCGTGTGAAGTGGTCGTCACCGTGTGAAGTGGTCGTCATCGTCACCATGTGAAGTGGTCGTCATGGTCACCGTGTGAAGTGGTCGTCACCGTGTGAAGTGGTCGTCATCGTCACCGTGTGAAGTGGTCGTCACCGTGTGAAGTGGTCGTCACCGTGTGAAGTGGTCGTCACGGTGTGAAGTGGTCGTCATCGTCACCGTGTGAAGTGGTCGTCATCGTCACCGTGTGAAGTGGTCGTCACCATGTGA